>NC_056625.2:48597743-48922743 GCF_002870075.4 Lactuca sativa
TCAAGTCGGCGCCTTCCCGCGGTCATCACTGGTACCTAAAACACATAACACTAAACACTGTAAGCATAAGCTTAGTGAGTTCCCCAAAATACCACTCTAACACATAATAGCCACTCGAGGCTGTAACTCTGTTGACCCTCTGGTCAATGTGTCTCAGTGGGGCCCTCCAGCCCCAACTTTCTGTGGGCCCTCTGGCCCTAACTCTAGGGACCCAAAAGTCCCAACTTTGTAACTCTGAATCATGCATAACACATATCACAATAAATCACAACACACAAACAACATGCAAATACACTAGCATATATCTCTATAGTACTCTGTCACATAACTCTATTACCACACTAGGTAAAGTATAATGAGAAGACTCACCTCAGGCGTCTCGGTAAATCTCTGACTCAATGGAAAATATTGCCTAGCCTCCGCCTATTCACAAAATAATTACTCTTATAAATATAACTCTCGAGACTAGACTCAACCTGCCATTGGCACCCTTAGAAAGGTACAAGACTATTTTACCCTCCCCTCTTGTCACAAGGACTCTATTGACAACTAAACCCTTAAGGTCAACAAAAGTCAACGGTCCCACTTTGACCCTACTCGCCGAGTGCACCCTGGTGACTCGGCGAGTTCTCATATGTCCTTTAACCTTTTGTCCCGCTTGACACGTCGAGTCCCTCCCTATACTCGACGGGCCATACCAGCCATGAATCGCGGGGCCACCCCGACTCAACTCGCTGAGTCTCAAGAACAATTCAGCGAATACCGTCTTGAACTCCAGTCCTCTAACTCACTCCTGACTCACTGAGTCATCCCCCAACCCAGCGAGTCTACTCGCTGAACAATTTACGTGAAACCCTAACCCTACTCGCCGAGTCTCAAGAACAACTCGACGAGTTCATGCCATGCACAAACTCTACTGACCTCCTGAGGTCAGATCTGTTTCCCCAAACCATAGATCTAGCCTCCCCAAGCATGAATGTCACGTAAAGTTCGAAACTTGATGCTTGTATAACCACAACAAGGCATCAAAAGGAGATTAGGTCCCAAAAATGGCAACCTAAGTCCAATAACCCCAAACTAACCCATAAAGTGTAACGACCCGTCTCCGGTATGATGATTCCATGGTATTTATTTTTGAAGTTGCAAGAGGGACTCGGCGAGTTCATAGCCTCACTCGCCGAGTAGGAACGGGATTTCGAGCACGTGTTAGCCGGCGACTCGGCGAGTCCATATTCTGGACTCGGCGAGTCTGTCTGTCTGAAAGAAACCCTAAATCCCTGGGTTGCTCACTATTTAAGCCACCTTATAGCCCCCAATCTCGCCTCCTTCACCCTCAGAGAGCTATAAGAAAACCCTAATCCGTTCTTGAGTGATTTAAGTGTTCTTGTGTGCATTTGTGAAGGCTTGAAGAAGGAGAAGAAGAAAGGAGCAAGGAAAAGAGGTGTAGAGCAAAGATTCAAGGGCAAATCAGAGTTCCTTGAGGTATTCTTCGGATTTCCTTCCCTTTTATGCTTTAAAACCCCATTAGAACTCTTCTAGATCTAGTTTGATGCTTTTCTCAAGCCTTATGATGGTATGGATGCCCTATTAGGTCGAGATATCCTTAGATCTGTTCATTTAGGAGTCGTAGAGCCCGGATCTATTGTCTTTTGTTGATTCCTTGTATGAAAACCCTAGATCTAGCCTTCTCTTTATGATTTTGAGCTATTTTATCTTCATGGATGCATATGGGCACGTAAAGATAGAATCTTTACGTGCTAATCGAGTTAAGGGAGTCCAGATCTATAAGTTTTATGCACTGGATTCAAGCATAATCAAGTTTTGAGTTGTTGCATGCAAGCGACTCGGCGAGTCTGAAGAACGACTCGGCGAGTCGAGTCGAGAGTCCCCGATTTTCCCTTTTCGAGTGATGTCGAGTAGGACCAGTGAGTGGTAGAGTGGACTCAGCGAGTTTGAGGTTAGACTCAGTAATGGAGGGACTCGGCGAGTTGTTCATACAACTCAGCGAGTCCAAGGCAATCTTCTTAGCTCGAAGAACAACTCGTCGAGTTGTTCATATGACTCGGCGAGTCGGATGCAGATTGCCTAAGTTTTGATTCAAAAGGGAACTCGTCGAGTTGATGCCATACTCGACGAGTAGCAGCGAGTAGGGTCGTGAAGTGAGAATAGGGACTCGGCGAGTTGGCGGCCCAACTCGGCGAGTCAGGTCAACTGTGGGTTGACTTTGACCAGGAGAGTTGACTTTGACCAAGGGTAAAAGAGTCATTTTACCCCAGTGCAGTGTTTAGCATTGATTGAGTGTGTTTATGGACTTGTAGCCGGAGAGATACCGGAGCAACAGCAGATAGCTTCCAGAGCCATACACACAGCAGCCAGTTCACGAGGTGAGTTTCCTTCCAGTAGGATCAGGGTCTAAGGCCACAAGGCCGGCCCATTTAGTTAGTAGCAGTTCCGGACATCAGTCCGAAGCAGTAGTTCAGTATGCTTGATGTCTCCGTGATTCAAGCACGTTGTGTGTTATGTTAGTTGACATGTGTTATGCCATGCTATGATGAGTAGTTCCGGACTTCGGTCCGATGCAGTCAGTTCCGGACTTCGGTCTGATGCAGCTAGTTCCGGACTTCGGTCCGATGCAGTGGGCAAGGCCCAGTATGTGTTTTATATGTATTTTATGGTATGTGGTAGTTTGGGGGAGCTCACTAAGCTTCGTGCTTCTAGTTTTAGTTTTGGTTTCAGGTACTTCCGCAAGCAAAGGAAAGAGCTCGGGATGATGGCATCGCACACACCACAGCTTCAGTTTTCATCCTGGGAGTTGATTCAGTTCTTGATTTTGATATGATATAGATATGATACAGTTTTCCTCACAGTGTTTTTACTATGTTTGAGATACATCACGTATGGTTTTATGATATGATACTCAGATTATGGTTTTTGGTTATATTGAAAAATGAAATTTTTGGGTCGTATTTTTGGGTCGTTTCATAAAGCTCCAAGGGTTAAGGTCTCTGGACCTCTTTGAGTCCAAATCCAAGGCACAAACTCGAAGAGGGACCATTTGATCCACATAATCACTCTCCAAAGGGGGTTAGAAAACCCGAACTCTAAAGATCAACACTAAAACTGAAGGAGATTCGAACTATTACCTCAAAATGAAGTCTCTAAACTCTGGATCTGCTTGAATCGCACCTCCTCCTTGCTCTTGTCACCTTTTTGAAACGACCCAAAAATACGACCCAAAAATTTCTTTTAATAAAACATTACTTTAGACAAAGTCATCATTCCAAAACATAATTTGAGTATAAGTTTTCAAACACATGTTCATTATCAGAGTAAACATTCTCAGGCTGACTACTCTATGGTGTGTGCCATGCGATCACCCCGAGCTCCTCCCTCCGCTACCGGAAGTAGTACCTGAAAACCAAAACTGAAAACCGTAAGCACGAAGCTTAGTGAGTTCCCCACCTTACCACATACCATGCATAACCACATACTGCATATACTGGGCCACGCCCGTTATCCGGGACCTCGTCCCCTACTTCGGGCCTCGCCCGCTACAACGGCCCCGCCGCTCCAGGCCCCGCCTGGCTTCGAGCCCCGCTCGGATACATATCTGCTACACTTAGGCCTCGCCCTCTACTATGGGCCTCGCCCGCTACAACGACCTCGCCGCTCCAGGCCCCGCCTGGCTTCGAGCCCCGCTCGAATACATATCTGCTTCACTTAGGCCTCGCCTGTCACAGGGCCCCGCCCACTAACATATACTAGCACATACATATATCACATAACAACACATAAGCTAAATATATACTAACAGCTCTCGCTCTAAGGCCTCGCCTATCTCCGGGCCCCGCCCGTGTCCTGCTACTGATGAGTCATGGGACCTCGTCCATACTCCTGCTGATAGTGAGATACGGGCCCCGTCCGTCCTCTCTCCTTCCCTAACTTGGGTCTCGCCCCTGAACTGCTGCTACTGAGATGTGGAACACCATCCACACTTTGCTATTGGTGAGATACGGGACCTCGCCCCCACTCACCTCCCTACCAGGCACATACAAGTATCACACAGACAACAAGTATAACTATCACATAAACCACTCCTTGGGCACCCTCCCTCTATCATTGGACCTCGTCCGAACACCATACTAGCATACTGTGCCTAGGTCTAACCCCCGAGTCTTCTACTCATAACTACATGGGCCGACATTGTGGCCGTAGACCCATTCATACAAAGGGAAACTCACCTGATACTGCTGAACTGCTGATGTTAATCCCTTTGACCGCTACCCGACCATTGACTCCGAACTGCTGCTCCACTAGCTCCCCGAGCTATCAATGCCAACACATTACTTAGTCTAATTGACCTTCAAAGGTCAACCAAGTCAACCCTTTCCAAAGTCAAAGTCCTGGTCAAAGTCAACCTTCCAGGTCAACCCTACTCGCCGAGTCCACTCACCGACTCGCCGAGTTGGTCATTTAATCCTCGACTCGGATCCCGCTCGGACTCGCCGAGTTCCTCCTTGGACTCGCCGAGTCCCTCCTAAATTTAGGGTTTCTTTTACTTTCTTGGCTTTCAAAATCTTGGGTGTTACACTTTTTCTCTCTCACAGCGTTTTAGCTCTCTTAGGGTTCTCTCAAGGGACTGGTAGCCGCAATGGGAGGCTATAAGTGCCCTTAAATAGGCTCCAAACCCGGGGAATTCGGGTTTCATTAAACAGCGTGGACTCGCCGAGTCCACTAATGGACTCGCCGAGTCCGGGCGCGAACCTGGATGAACATCCGCGAATCTACTCGGCGAGTCTTGGCTTCAACTCGCCGAGTTCATCCACAAATTCCAAAATAAATAAATAAATTAATATACCTAGAAATTCAGGATGTTACACACGCACACGTACACGCGCACAACCGACTTTCATATATGTATGTTCTTGGTGTTTGTGTGTGTTCTTGGTGTTTATGTGTGTAAGAGAGATAGATTTGAAACATACACAACCGATTTTTATATATGTGTTCTTATTGTTTGTGTGTGTGTGTGCTTTTTGTTTTTGTATATGTAAGAGGGATGGGTCTGAAACAAAAACACACACAATCGATTCAAAATTTTGTGTCTTATTTAGGGGGGTAGGGGTTGTGTGTTCTTGGTATTTGTATATTTATGTATGTATTCTTTATGTTTTATGTGTGTGTGTGTTCTGTTTGTTTAGGTGTTCTTGGGTGTTTTAATAAGAGAGGATGATTAGAAAATTCATATTTTGCTAGAAATCTACACCAACGGGTCATAATGATGTTTAAAAGTAGACTAAACAAGCTCAATGGGCATATACGTATGAAAAAACATTCAGACTAAATGTATGCACAAACTAAAGTATGTTACAACCGATTTATATAACTTAGCAAGTAAAGATTCTCCGATGGTGTTTCCGGTTTTTATTATTATTTTGGTTTTGATTTGGACTTAGGCTATTTTTGATAGGCTAACTCATTGTTAACTAATAAAAATGGGGTTTGTTAAGTTTGTTGGAAATGTAAAATGACATAAAAGACATGTAGAGCAATCATTTAGTATTATAAGACAAATATGTAATAAATACCATTAAATTAAAGTAAGTATTAATAAATAATTCCCATATCATTTATATTTAAATGGAATTTTATGCATCCCAAACAATATTATCAATCTCATCACAAATTTCTTGCATCTCATAGTGTGATTCTCAAATGTTATCATGAATAAATCTTAACTAATCATCTAGTTCTCATGTACATATGTTAATCATTGTATTTATGAAAAATGTTGAAGTCATATATGTTTGAATAATTCATTAGAGTATATTTAGGGTAAAAATGTCGTCATTATCACTTCTGTCGAGCCTTCTCAGTAAAATTTGGCATTTTATTTAACATTTTCACATATTCTTCAATAATCCAAACGAATGTTCGATACAACTTCAAAGAGATTAATGTACACGAATGAAAGCCTTTTGAGCATTGGTTGGAAGCACATGTTCAAATTTTGATTGATGATATCTAATATGTGGATATGGTGCATATATCATTTTCGATCATGATACTCTTTGTTTACTATGTAATATTTTCGTGTATGTGAAACAACCAAATTTTATATTTAAAATCTATTTAAAACACTTTTAAAAATAATAAACATCATTTGCAGAAATTCAGTCTCAATATCTCAAAAAGTTCTCAAAAACATTTTTAGTTTTAAAGAGTCATCAATTCAAATATCATTACACTAGGTTATAACCCGTAGGAAACATAGTTATAAAATTAATTAAACTTTTATAGTAAAAAATCACAATTATTAATCAGTATTTTAAATAAATTATTAATCAAGAGATTTATGTTTTCTTAGTTATGTAAATTTATAAATCGTTGATTTATAAGAAGAAAAGAATACGCTAAGTCATGTACTTGTGTTTATGAATAACTTGTAGAAGTTATCATCCATTGAAAAAAATACAACTTAAGATGAAGAATGACTGTTAGTGTTTGATAGTCTATATTATCGTAGAAATAAAAATATCCTTATTTAAAGGGATAAAAAAATGGAATCACTTGCATAAGTTATTGTCCACTGAAAAATCTCCTTATTATTGTAAAAACCAAGTGTTTGGTAATATATGTGAACTAATTATATGCATAATATGGAATGATTGTATAAATGGTAAGCTAAATTGTAATTATGGTATGAATGGAAGACGTAATGGTAATTCAATGTCTTATTAAATTAAAAGATTATATATTAATAGATTGCATTAAATATATTGATATGTGGCAAATTCTTAGAAATTTTTTGATATATTGACCCGTGACAAACATTAAATAAAGAGTTTTAGGAGAATGACACGCGTACAAACAAGACTATTATTTTATTAATATGGAAATATAAGATAAATTACCACTACATAATAATGACCTTCAAAATATCTCAAAGTCCTCTAAGCCTCGGTCTCTACTTGCGGAAATTCACTCCCCTTATTTTTTTAATATATATATGCACACACACACTTAGGTTAAAATGAGAACAATTATGTAATTGAGAACGCAATAACAAATTTAGGTCATATATTTCTTTCTGCCATAAAACCCTCACGTGTATCGGTGCGACGAGAGATGATATTATTCATATGTGAATATAAACCACCACTACCACTGGGTCACATATTTTTCTGCCGCAAAACCCTCCAGCATACTGACGCGACGGAAGAATGTATTATTCATATACGAATATAAAGGTAAGTATATTATCGCATTTATCATCCTCGCCACCGCAACCACAATTGCCACAATCACCACCACCGACCGCCATATTCATACATGAAAAATCACTTGAGAGTAAACACATACTTTTTCATATATGAATATACTTATATATTCATATTTGAATATAAATGTAAGTATATTTCCGCGTTTACCACCCCCACCACCGCAACCACCGCTACCCTGCCGCTGACACCATCTCTACAACCAACCACCATATTCATATATGAATAATCACTTGAAAATAGACAGATACTTATTCATATATGATTGTTCGTCATCGTCACCAACACATCCCCTACCGCCAATGTCACCAGCACCACCACTGCCACTACCATCTCCGCCACCAACTGTCATATTCATATATGAATCACATGTGAATAAAACACACTTAATATATATATATATATATATATATATATATATATATATATATAATAAGAAATTAAACAAATTAAAAGAAAAAGATAAGAAAGAGTGCGACGTATTTTTGTTATGCAGGGCATCTCAGTACACCGCCCCACACAGGGTGGTGTAGTGTTCATCGTACCACAACAATGACACCTCATCACCTTGTGGTATGCAATATCAATACACCTATAGGCCTAAATACTTTAAAAAATTACACGACCCTCTTAACTTATTGAAATATCCAATATTCAAAATTGAAATAATATTAATTTGATTAAATTTTTTTTGTCAATTTCACAAAAATATTGTTGTGTATATCATTATTTTTTAATGTATTCCCAAATATGTTTGTAATTTTTAAAAGAACATTTACATTTCAATCATTTTCTTAAATATCATTTTTCCCCAAAAATGTGTCGTCATATTCATTACGATCTCAACCAAGTTTCTTAAAACAAAATGGTTGAGGATTGAGGAACAAGAAGGGTATGGATGTAAGGCATAATGTGCTAATGATGTGCAAGACAAAACGACGTTCGCGCGCATTACAAGATAATCCCCAGAAGATAACTGAAAGTATAATATATTTGCAAGATCCAGCACTCAACTTTCAAATATATACTTGGACAACACGAACTCTAAAAACTATCAGACGTAAATGTGACAAGATTTTGTAACACAATAGCAAAATGTTCCTCATGTAATGCAAAAGGGTCCTTATATTGATTAAGTTTAGACAATTTATCCACATTCCACTTGATCAAAGAAACACAAACGTCTCAAGGAATTTGATGAGCGTACGGCAAAAGAAACACCATGGGAATGGCAATTACTAATTACAAACTCGAGACAATCTCTTAAGCTAAGCTGAATGATGATGTAGTGCCTTCAACAAATTTCTTTGCTCCTTTGAACCATCTCTTGTCACCCGCTTGCGCCTTGCAGATGTAAAGTTTTCCGTCAGACACAGTGGCGGTGATCAGTTGATGCTTACCACCCTCGTCTCCATCGGCCGTCCTCGTTAACACAGACAACGAGTAGTATGGTTTTCCTCCGATCACCGGAGTTGCAACCTCCAATATATTTGCTGTTGCAACTGCATCTTGTTCAAATCCTCCCTAAACATACACACATCATCAAAAGCCAAGTTTCATTTCACACATATAAATTAATGAAGGTGAAGGTGGTTACCTCAGATGCGGTTTTCCCGAAGTAAGCTTGTTTCCCAAGCAAGTAATCCACCTGAAACCGATAAGATTATGCAATGTAAATCGATCTCATTCTTTGAGAGTTGCAGAGCTCGTTTATATATTACCTTTGAGAGGAACTCTTCGGGGGAGCCATAATCGGTGATCGATTTCTTATCAGTAGGAGTAACCATGACGCTAAGATTGCTTGTGGTGTCGAAGTTGTCTTCATAACGAAGCACCTGACCAGGGAACTCTACCTCCTTGCTAGGGTTCCACTTCGCTGGGATCGACAGCTTGAATCCCGGACCATCGTAAGGCACGAAGTCAGTGTTCGACTTCGGCTTCCCGAACACATTGGCTGTAATCAGAGAAAGCCCATGATGTCAAGTTTCAGATTTCAGAACAAAGTTTAAATTTCTAAGATTCAAATTTGGAAAGTACCTGCTTCACCATAGGCAGCATCTGCGGGAGAAACCTTGGAGCCGACAGCAGCTGCTCCGATGAGAACAGTGAGAGCTAACCGGCGAGATATTGATGCGTCGGCGGTTGTAGCTTCATCTCGTTTCTGTGAGCGGCAGACGATGAGTTGGTTGGGCTTGATCGGAGCCTGGCGGGATGAAGACGATGATGATCTGCAGGCTGGGGTTGAGAGAGCATGGAAACATGAAGTGGCAGCCATGGTTGTGGTGGAGAGAGGAGGCGGTGGTTTGGTGAGTGTGATTGCAGAAATGGAAGCCGAGGGTAAAGAGAGATTAAGAGAAAGGATTGGTTGGAAATGGATGAGAGGAAGATGAGATTATTGGGTTTGGATAAGGGTGTATTGGCTGAAATTGGTGCCAACTGTGAACGAGATGATCTTCAACTGTACTCGGATTGTCAAGGTGGGGTACAAAGGGACAAGGGGTGTGTCAAACCCGATTATCTTAATAATATAATTAAAAGTCGTAGTAATTGGTTTTTCATGTATTAATTATCTGATTATGTAGATTAATAATCAGTATAATCAGAATTTGAATAGATTTACTTCACATAACATGAACAAAAATCGGACCCAAAAATATGACTTGATAAAAATCTAGTGATAATGGTCAAAAAAAAATAAGCCCAGCCCAATTAGAATTGGATGGGTTCGACTTCGAGGTCCGAGCATGCGAGAGGTCAAGATTCTATAAGTATAACTATGACCGATGGAAAATTGGTCAATAACATTATTTTGTAAGGTTTATAATTTTACAAGGGAAAATCTGTAAAATAATCTTTATATTTTGGTTTTATTACTGAAAAGTCATTTTTTATTTTTCTTTTTGCAATTTAATCATTAAAATCGAAAAAACTTATAAAATAACCTTTGAAATCTGTTAGTGTCTGTTTTAAGGGTTAAATTGCAAGCAAAAAATAATAAATAACTTTTTAATTAATAAGATTAAAGTTGAAGATTTTTCTGTAGATTATATATAATAAAAACTCAAAATAAAGATATTTTTTTATTAAAAAACACAATAATGACAATTTATGTCATTTTTAGAAATTTTTATGACTCTCTTTAATAAATATTATTACTACAATCATAAAATTATTATTTATACGGTATATAACTTAAGAGGACCTTTCTTGCATTTTTGGGTCAAATGCTACTTCATTGTTGAACTTTTAATTCTTGGGTGTAAAACATTTATTATAAAACTACCAGTTACCCAAGATCCTTTCACAATCGAACGATACCTCAGAAAATAAAGACTTATCAAAGGTTGTTATTCATAAATAGAGCTCCATTATACACACTATGTGATCTAAAAACGCACTTCTTACGACAAATCAACAAAAGTTCGTTTTTGTGTTCATTAATACCTCATATTTACACTAGTCGGTCACCATTGTCATAAAAATCATGATATTTACACGTCACCACCACTACCACCCTTTACCACCACCAACACCATCTTCATCACAAAACACCAATAACCCCCATCTCCGACCCACACTCTTAAGAGGGTGACCGAATAAGAGGGTGTAAAACCTGATAAAATGTTAAAATTTTTTTTTTTACAAATATGAGGCATTAGTAAACTCAAAAATGGTCTTTTGTTGATTTGTCGTAAGCAATGCGTTTCTAAGCCATATAGTGT
Source organism: Lactuca sativa (assembly GCF_002870075.4). Lineage (NCBI taxonomy): Eukaryota > Viridiplantae > Streptophyta > Magnoliopsida > Asterales > Asteraceae > Lactuca > Lactuca sativa. The sequence continues at coordinate 48,608,746 of NC_056625.2, forward strand.
GTATAATGAAGTTCTATTTATGAGTAACAACCTCTGATAAGCCTTTATTTTCTGAGATGTCATTCGATTGTGAAATGATCTTTAATAAGTGGTAGTTTTATGGTAAACATTTTACACCAAATACCTAAAAATTCAACAATGAACTAGCATTTGGCCTAGAAATGCATTTTTTGCGACAAATCAACAATGTCCTTTTAAGTAATATATGATATGGATGATATCTTTGTGATTGTAGTAATTATATTTATTAAAGATAATCACAAAAAATTCCAAAAATGACATAAATTGTCATTATTACGTTTTTTAGTAAAAAAAATTATCTTTATTTGGACTTTTTTAATAAATATTATATAAGTTCTCTTCAAATCAATTATAAAAAAAATTTTCAGAAAAATCCTTAGTTTAATCTTATTAACGAAAAAGTCATTCATGATTTTTTTCTTTGCAATTTAACCCTTAAAACCAGCACTAACCGATTGTAGAGATTATTTTGCTAGTGTTTACCGGTTTTAATGATTAAAATGAAATAAATAAATAAATAAAAATTATAGAGATTTTGTTTTGCAGATTTCCCTTTTATAAGGATTATCATTTATTTTTAAAAAATAATTTTTAAGTAATCGATCTTCAATTCATATGTTTTGTATGATTACATGTTTTCTAATATTGAATAAAGTCATTTTCTTTAAAAAAAAACATCGTTTGACTAATATTTTAAATTTTGTTATACATTTGATTCAAATTTAAAATTTTGTTATGAATTCGTCCCAATTTTAGTTTTTTTCTTTTACAAATTTATTTTTCTACAACCTTTTTTAGACTTTTTTATAATGGTTTAAGATATTTCTTAACTGTCAATATTGATGAAGAATCAGACAGTGACTCCAGACCAACTCTTGTTCGCAAGAAATAGAAAACAAACCCAATTCCCAGCCATATGCTCGACCGGACTAATACTGGAGTCTCTTAAAAGACTCTGGTAGTCCTTGGGGTCCCCGCGGACCTATTAGCTTCAACCCTCTCCAGCCACTCAGACACAGTAAGTGTGTATGTTTCATCTGATCATGGAGACTCGATCCCAATTGAATCCCAAGAGGATCAAGTTGGTTCTAAACGCCCTAAGGTCTCCAGGGCTTCCCAACCGCAGGGCGATTCTTCAGCCCTAGCCAGAACTGAACCGAGGCCACACTTGACTACGGGTCAAGGAGACCAAAGAAGCTCAGGAAATCCTACTCCGCTTACCTTACAATCAGGTGGTTTAGGCATGGTGAGCACAAACGTGCAAGGATCCATGAACCTGAGGGACACCCCGGTGCGACAAAAAGGATTTGACAGATATGATTCTGATGACTCTTGGGTTCAATATAAACCACAAACTGAATCCGAAGTCAAAAAGTATGAAGCTTTTAGAAGGGAATTTTAGGCCCGCAAAGATCAACAAACCAAACAACAGCAGTTAAAAGAGCAGGAAATTCAAACAATTGCCAAGTACTGAGCGGATGCGATCAATAATGCAAACATCGTGGCCACAATCCTTAAAGTTCAAGACTGGATGACCTTAATGGCTGAAACCATCCAGAAAGCCCAAGCTCTTCAAAGTGGAGCAGGTCCTTCAAAGCCCACTCAAACTACCAAAATTCATGCATCCAACGAAGACGGTACCGCAATTGAAGTCAGCTCCGGACCAACTTTTGGTATGGATGATATTGATATGACTGAAGTTAATCAACCAACTCAGTCAGATGACTTCATGATGGTGTTTGATGATGAAGATTCAAGCAATTCTCAACACTCAACTTCCAAACCAGAGGAAAAGAAGAAAAAGAAGAAAATGATTGTGACGCGCAAAGAGTTTCTTAGTCTCTAGGAGAAAGTTGACAATATATTGGTCGCAGTAACCATACCGCAACAAACCGATGTTGCTGGGCCACAGTCAATTGTGGAACGAGTTGAAAGAGTAGAGACAAGGGAATGCCTGGCTGCTGAACAAATATCGCTCAAAGTTGAAATGGGTATCCGTGCCCTCGACAACAACAGAACAGCAGACCACAAAGAGTTCATAGCTACTGCCGAACATCTTATCTAAGAGGTCACCACAATCAAAACAGAACTTCAATCTTCAATTTATGATCAAGCTATTCAGTCCAAGAAGCCTGTTGAGGAAACGCATAATGCTTACGAATCAACCATCTCTATGCTCCAATCAACGATCAACAATCTCCGACGCTCCCTGACCGCAAGCTTTCATGGTCAGGAGATCCTCAAGCTCACCAAAGACATCCATCAATTGATGCTCAACACAAATATCCCCGACAATCAGCAACTTTCTGATATCCTGAAGTCCCAATTCAATAATGTTTTCATGAAGATTGATGGACTCCGTCAATGGTTTGAGGACTAACAGGTCAGTTCCTCAAAAGGGGGGAAATGAGCACTCTGATCCACAGCTCCATCAATCTCGGGTCATACCAATCTTCGGTCTATCTCACTTCGCTCCGGAACAACCAATTGCAACTCTTGAAGTTCACCAATCTCCAATTTTAACTACGGGTCAAGCTAAACCTTCCACTTCGGTGCCTTCTCCTCCGAAATCTCCTTCGCAGATTCAAACTAGTAACATGAATCTCCTCCTCGCCAAGAAACCCCACCTCAATTCAGAAACTTAGCACCAACTATGTCATCAGAACACTCATATGACTCCCCTGCAACGAAGCAAAGGAAGATTGATTGGAAGGCGACCAAGTTCGCGGAACAAATATGGATAGACCATGGGTTCGACACTACTATAGATGAAACCCTTATTAATTCATGGTTTAATCCAACCCGCATGCTTCTGGATGATGACTACAGGCCAATACTGACATACGCTGAGCCTACGGAAGATGGCTATTGGGACATTCCCATTTCTCCGAATGCCATGTTTTTCATAGTTTTTGAACCATTTGACCTAAGCCTTCCTGATGATCAAAGGTTTCCTTTGGAGTTTGAACGTCTCAACAAGTTCCATGGAAAGCATGGATCCAAATTCGAGGATATATGGTCAAATGATAAGCCATACGGACTCAATAACTACAAGATCCGTAAATTCATGAAATCTGAATTCCTCCAATACACGTTGACAAGAAGAGGTTGTGATTATATCCAGACTCAAGCTGAATTTCCGTGTATGAATCTAGAAGAGGTATTCTTAATCGCAAGGGTGTTTCAACTCAAATCCGAAAAACACTCCAAAATGAAGATAGTTTATGAAAAAGCTTGTGAGTACTTACGGTGTGCAGTATGTAATTTTGCTAAAATAGATGCTAGCATTCATCCGACCCTAGTTCAGAAGTTCAACCTGTCACGCCCCCGAACCAGATGACGGAATCGTCCGGGGGCTCGTGTGACTATCAATTGAATTATCATCACAATGAATATACATGAAACATAACACAATCATCACCAAACATTACATATTACAACTGATATTTTTCACATCAAGTACATTATCTTAGGTTACATGTTCCCAAATATTAATTGTACGATGATTTGACATTTCACAAAATAATTTTCCTACACTTGAAAGTTCCCCTGCTTAATGGTTGCCTGAGAATACAAGTTATTTTGAAAAAGGTCAACATATATAATGTTGGTGAGTTTATAAGCATGTTTGAATGAAAGTCTTTATATTGTTTGTAAAACCCAGAAAATCGGATATCTTCTGTAAAAAGTCTGAAAAATGATGTGAAAATCGAGTATAGATGCATGTGTGAATTTAGTGAAAACATGTATAAGTAAACGATCCAATATTTCCTTGTATTATATCTGTTGTAAGTAGAATTTAATAATTAATAGTATTTTCCCCCAGAAAACCCGATATTTCCTGATTTGTAAAAGTGTGGTAGCCCTTGCATATCGTATGAATTGTTTTGTATTAATATGATTCAAGCACTTGGATTCCTGTAATGTATTGATAACAATAGATCTCTGTGTGAGTCGTTATAATCATGCATGATAGTGACTGATTTGCCTGTCTTGGCATTTTTCCAAACGCCGGTTTTGATCAAGGTTTTGTCACCCTAGTGAACGACTCAGGTGTGGGGGAGTCACCCCCGTATAGATCTATACACAAACTCTCGCTCTCCCTCCAGGAGACTCTTATTATAACTATAAGCTACGACCATACACTCAATGGTGTCAGCCAAGAAGTTTCACTAGATCCCAATTATTGTCACATGAATATGTATAACGTTATATGTATTTAGAATTTCGAACACCAAATGATACATGAATGTGAAAGGATAAAGCCCAACAAACATGAAAAAAAAACAATTGTGTCCCATTAGACATGTAAGTTATTTACAGGCTTATTAAGTATGCAAATGGACACGTTAAAGCCCATTAGTCATATGATGAATTATTCCAGGCTAAATTAGCATGTAAATGGGCCACTAAGGCCCAATAACATTTAAAGACTAATTTAGTCTCATTAAGCATGTAATTGGATCACAAAGGCCCAATATACATGAAATGATTATATTTTGCCCAGTAGACATGAAAATGGGTCATGAAGGCCCAATAAGCATGTATAGTGAGTACTAGGCCCAATAGTCGTATCGTTGTTGTATCTTGTTTGTTTATTAGAGTATAGTTCATTTAGTGGAAACATTTATCCCTAATGTTATAGAAAGTTCGGTGTTTTGTTATGATGATATTTTTAGTTCGTTACGTCAAAATTCTATAATTTTAACTCGTGTTTTATAAAATTACACTTTAAGTCCCTTAAAAATGAAATTTAACATTTAAAGGCTTATTTTACATAAAATGTCCTTTTTGGTCTATTTTAGTTAAAAATAACCTTTTAGCTCATATGTTTATAAAAATTTATATTTTCGCCCCAAATGTTTAGTAATTGACGGATTTGGCCCAAAAATACATATATTGACATTTTCAGCCCATTTTTGCAGAAAATTACATTTTCAGCCCCTTATTTGAATAAAATGACGTTATCGGCCTAATTTTTATAAAATTCACATCTTTGGCCTAATTTTGAAATAAGAGTCATTTTCAGCCCTTATTTTTGTTTATTTTAAGTTTTGATTTAAATATCATTTTAATCCTCAAAAAATGATATTTTTGCAATTTGGGCCCAAAAAGCCATAAGGCCCAAATTAAGGCCCATAATGCAAAATATTACACTTTTGGTCCTTTGGAAAGTATAGTTGTTATAAAAACTCATTTTTATACAAATCTGACCCTTTTGATCCTCACAAAACCGTAAGTGGCAAAATTATCCTAATCTTTGTTTACTTGTCAAAAATGGTCCATATACAAGATTTTTGTTTTGTTTTTCACATCTTAGGCATGTATAACACTTTTATATTTGTAGTATGATGTATAGAGTGTTTTAGTTGATAAATATCACCCATTTTTGTTAGAGTTTTCGAGGTTCATCAAGTTTCATTACATAATCACAACATAAACCAAGAAAATCACACAAAGCATGCATAAATACATAGATCTACACATAAACACTTGTATTCTCCCCCAAAAACATGTAAAAACCGAAAACAAGGGGGTATGAACTCACCGTTTCTTTGATGTTTCGGTTTTGAAGAAGAAATGGAGAGATTTTGGTCCTAGCAAGCTTCTTGAGTGATTTTCGAACTTAGGAAGTTTCTAAGAGTATGATCATGGAGTAAAGCTATGTAAGAAGGAGATATTAATGTTAAAATGGAAGGAGATGTTTGTGTTTGATAAAAACTTACCAAAGGTTGAAAATACTTGATGAAGATCCTTGAAACAAAAGCAAAATTTCGAGATCTTTGATGGAAGAAGGAGGATGATCTTGAAAGTGTATTTGGAGAGAGTTTGATATTGTGTAAGTGTGTGTGTGTGTGTGTTTCTTGCTCTCGGCCGAAGGAATAAGAATAGGGATAAGAGAAGGATTTTGCATGAAGGGTAATATGTTTTATGGATGTTTGTGAGTTTATAGATATATGTTAGTCAATGTTGTGTTGTCACCTTTTCCTTAATCGCCATAAATCTTTTTTTTATATACCACAAACCAAGAAAGGGAATGAATGGGAGGTTTGGGCCTTCTTTTGATTTAGTTAAAAAAATTTGAAGTTCATAATGAAGATTCCCGGCCCAATGGGACCTTTTATGAGGGTTCATGGCCCATTAGGGTAAAAGAATGGAGTTTATGATCCATTAAGGCTATTGGAATTGTTGTGGCCCAATTTGGCCCATTAGAAATAACATGAACCATTTTAGGCCCACATGGCCCAAAATGTTGAGTTTTTGTGAATGTGGGTCCATTTGGAGCCAATTTAAGGGGTTCTAAGCCTAAAATAATCGAACCGAAGGCTTATTGGCCCATCAGGCCCAATAAGAAAATCCTAGCCCATAATAAACTTTAACTGATATTTTTTAAGGTTTTCAACTCATAATTGACCATTTGAAGTACTTTGCATAAAGTTTTGAACTTCAATTGTGGATCCTGACTAAGTTTATTGTCATAGAATGAACATCGTGTATGATATCAAGTTAGAGTTACAAATATTATCACAGATGACGTTTACATGATCATAGAATTCCCTGGCTAAAATGCCAGTTGTGACATAACCTTCCTCCACTTGATCCCGCACTAGTTTATACTGAAGGTTATCAAGAACATTCTTTGGGTGAAACCAACTTCCCAGAACTAGGAGTTGTGTTCAAAAGAGTTAATAGTGATGTCAAGTACTTTATTCCCATCACTGCCATGCACCGCCTGACCCGAAGACAACTCGAAGTCACTCTAAATTCAGTGCAGAGATTAAAGCACACAACTGACGAAGTCAAATTCGAGATCACTCGAAGAATCAAATGGCTGGGAGAAGTTATAAAATTTTGGTGGTTGCTGATAAAGTTCTTGAAGCTCAACAGGTGAGAAGGTTAAAGAGGCCACTTAGGGGGAAATTATTGATGCAAGAAGTGACCCTCTTGAACCACCATCCGAAGTCCACACTCTGCCGCAATGTCATTGTTGCTACTGAATCGTGAAGCAAAGATGTCATCCGCAACCTTCTTTCCAGAACAAAGACTTAGTATTGTTAACTTATGTATTTACTATGTTTTGTCCAATGTACCTTGCATGGACACTTCTTTTAATCTTTGTTTATTCTACTGTAACGTTCATGGAGCTCTATAAATAGAGCCTTCCACTTTAGTTTGCAATACAGATCTCTCTTTCATCTTATATCTTATATCTCTCTTTACTATCTCACTCTCAAGATCTTGCTGAACTAAAAATCTCTTATCTTAAGATCATAACCTCTCCTCGGAGCAAGTCACTTTTAACTTAATCATGTTAAGCTGATCACACTTATTAACTTGCTTTGATTGCAATCCTTGTTACAAATCAGTTTAAGTGTTTACTTGATATAATATTTGTTGTCATTTATATTTCCTTATATTTCCACATCTAATTATCTAACTCTCTAACTCTAACTTATTATGTAACACCGATAAATTTCAAACAATTTTTCATTAAAAAATTTCTTTTATAAAAACATTTCATTTCCAAATCATTCCAAATCATGTATCCAATATTTCCACAAAACACAATAGATAATCTATATCCCAAGATCTCAAAACATATCATCTGCAAGTGTGTACTAATCATGCCGGTGCTTTCCCGCGATCATCACTGGTACCCGAAACACATAACACACAAACGGTAAGCATAAATGCTTAGTGAGTTCCCCAAAATACCACATACAACACATACTCCCTTCCAGGCCATAACTCTATAGGATCTTCCGATCCAAGTGTCTCAGGGGATTTCCATCCCATAACTCTGTTGACCTTTCGGCCCATACTCTGTTGACCTTCCGGTCCATATCATCATACTCATATCATAACATATCACACATATATAACATGTATCACATAAACATCATACACACAAGACCTTTCGGTCACACATAAGTACCCCATCGGGTATGGCATAGTGAGAAGACTCACCTCGCTGATGTCGGATAATCACTCGTGCTCGATTCCCCAACCTATCGTCCTCCTATATCATAAGTACATCTCTAATTAATACTTTCCTGACTTAGTTTGACTAACACTATTAAGTCAACACTAGTCAACCCCGGTCAATGTTGGTCAACGGTCAACCTTTGACCCGACTCGTCGAGTCTTGCATAGACTCGTCGAGTCCATACATGAACTCGAGCCCTTTGAATCCTTTCTGACTCACCGAGTCACTCACCCAACTCGGCGAGTCATCCACTGATCTGAGTCATGGGACAACCCGCTCCGACTCATCGAGTCTGCTCATGGACTCGGCGAGTTCATTTCATGCACAACCTCTAACAAACTTCTGAGGCCATATCTATTCCTCTAATCCCTAGATCTAACCTTCCCAAGTTCAATAATCACGTAAAGTCTCTATCTTGATGCACATGCAACATCTATATGACAATAGATGATGATTTAGCCCCAAATACCTTAACCCAAGGTCATAACCTCCATTGTTCTTTATAAAGCTTGATGAGTAAGGCTCTCTGGACCTCTATGGATCCAGATCCAAAGCCTCATCACTAGAAAGGGACTATTTGGACATCAAATCAACCTAGCAAAGGGCACAAGAAACCCTAAATCCATATACTCTTCACAAAACAGAAGAAGAGTCGAATTAATTCCTCAAATGCGATGATCTTAGCTTCAAATCCACAGAATAGCAATCTCCTTTGCTTCCTCTTGGCTAGGACCTCCTTCTTCTTTCTAAATAACACCACAAAGGTCAAGAATGGCTTCCTTTCTCTCTCAAGACGCTCAAGCACTCTAGGGTTTCTCTCCATGGACTGGTAGCCACAAATGAAGGCCATAAGGGCCTTTAAATAGGTCCCCAACCCGAGAAATTAGGGTTTCTTTTGTCAGCTCTGACTCGACGAGTCACTATCCTTGACTCGTCGAGTCCCCTCATTAACCACGTCATCCAGTCGCGACCAGACTCGACGAGTCTAAGCACCAACTCATCGATTCACCTTACATAATTAAATAAATACAACATAAATCAATATATCTGGGGAAATGGGTGTTACATATTATTATTATTGAGCTTTATGATCATTTGAGTTAAAATTATACCACATAAGTCATGTATACAACATATAGGGATGCCCTGGAAACCTTCCAGGGTCTTATTCTGGGTGCCTCAGGAACCCCCCGAGGTCTTAGCCCAATGATGCCCTAGTAACCTTACAGGGTCTTATTCCGGGTGCCTCAGGAACCCCCCGAGGTCTTAGCCCATGGATGCCCTGGAAACCCTCCAGGTTCTTACTTCGGGTGCCTTGGGAACCCCCCGAGGTCTTAGCCTAAATGCCTCGGGAACCCCCCTGAGGTATTTACTAAGGATGCATTGGAAACCCTCCAAGGTCTTACACATAGGTGTCTCGGGAACCCTCGAGGTCTTTCATGCAAGTATCACAAATAACTAGCATACCATATATCCCATAACTAACTAGCATATCACATAACAAATAATAGGCCAACCTTGGTGTCTTAGACCCATTGGTATGGTGAAGAGACTCACCTCTCGTGAATGCTGAACTGACACATGTCATAATCTAAATCTAACTTTTACTTTATACACTATATTTTTACATTGGATTGTAAATAATATTTTAAATTTCATTCATTTTAGAACAAATATATTCGTTGATTTATGAAAAATAACATGTTTTAATTTTGAGAAATTAAATATCATCCTATTTTTGTTCCTACTATCTTTCTATTTATTTTAAGTGGTGACATGTGTCATTCAATTTAATTTAAATTTAATTAAAATATTAAATTCATATACTCGTGTAACATCCCAAGTTCAGGAGTGTAAATTCAGGGTTCAAAGTGTAAGTATGAAAGGAGAAATCAGCGAGTCCATGGGTGGACTCGGCGAGTAGGGTCGCGACTCTGGTCGCGTGTTAAGTGGCCTACTCGGCGAGTCGGAGGCTGGACTCGACGAGTAGGCGCTGAGTGGATAAAACCCTAATTTCGGAGGATGAGCCCTATATAAAGGACATTATACCCTCTCCCCAGCCTCTTTACCCTCTCTTGAAGTCCAGAAAACCCTAAGACGCGATTGTGAGGGATTTGAGTGCATCTGAACCTTGGAGAAGAGATTTTGGAGGAGATATTGGAGAGTTAGGAGGCTTGGAGCAAGAGGCTTTGCTAAGATTCGGATTCCTCTTCTGTTGGGACTTCCTTTTGAGGTATTACTTCGTTTCTTGGGCTGTTATTTATCTAGAATCATCATTTTGGAGTGTGTGGAAAGTTTGGCTTGTGGTATCTCGATTTTGAAGGTTAGATCTGAGGTTGCTACCTCAGATCTGGAATGGGGAAGGTCTAGAGTGCATTAAAGTCCCTGTTCTTGAGTGGTTGGTGAAGTCATCTTGTCCGAAACCCTAGCCCTATAGTGAATAATGCCTAAATCTCTTTGGATTCACGTAAAGTTTACCACTTTACGTGATGGATGGGTTGTAGAAGGGTAGATCTACGTTTTGGATCAACTGCATGGCTTGGAAGGCTTCTGTATGGGTTAAGATCTTGAGGCACTCGGCGAGTCACAAAGGTGTACTCGGCGAGTTGCTTGAAGATGGACTGGAACTCGGCGAGTTGGAAGAACAACTCGGCGAATAGGTTGAAGATAGCTTTGGACTCGGCGAGTCTGTTCTTGGACTCAGTGAGTCTGGTTGTGAGGTCCAAACTTCTTCTGGTTGAGCCATGAATCAGTGAGTCAAGGGAGGACTCGGTGAGTTGAGTGCGAGGGGGCTCAGAGTCATGGGACTCGGCGAGTCTCGGGGTGACTCGGCGAGTCGAGTCGTGGATTGGGGAAGTTCTGAGCATGAGGACTTGGCGAGTCATCGGGTTGACTCGGCGAGTAGAGTAGTCAGGAGGTTGACTTTGACTTTGACCAAGGGTTGACCAGTTGATTCCATGGGCATTTTGGTAATTGTTAGCTTTTGTTTTGAGTTCAGAGTCTTGGTGTTGGCCAGTGTTGGAGATCGTATCAGTGGTCGGAGCAGCTTGGGTTTATCTGTTCAGTCGGCAATTGCGAGGTGAGTTCTCCTCACTATATCAACTGGGTCTAAGGCACCACGGTTGGCCCTTTTATCGGACTGAGATCCGGGTATCGTTGTTATGTTATTGCTTTGCTATGTTTGCATCCTGGTAGTTAGGATGGTGTTATGTTAGAGACCTGGTTAAGGTCAGTATCTTGGTATATAGGATGGTGCTATGCTAGTGACCGGTTAGGTCGGTATCCTGGTAGGGAGGATGTTATGTTATGTGATCTGTTAGATCGGTTGATTGAGTGTAAATTGTTATATGTTTGAATGTTTATGTGCACATGGTTGTTGGATTGAGGTTGGGTTGAGGCGGGTCCTGCTTTGTGCTGTAGGCCAACATACCCAGGGCGGACCAGTTGTCCCGAAGGCCCAACGAGCAGTCCGGATAGGCTGTAGGCCCAAAAGGGCGGACCAGACGTGCCGAGGCTCGGAGAGTGGACCGGGCCGACTGAAGGCCCGGTGTGGGCGGACCAGTCTACTGTAGACTCAGAGAGTGGACCAAGTGGATTGAAGGCCCGGTGCGGGCGGACCAATCACACTGCAAACTCGATGGATATGGCTAGACTCGGAGGGTGGACCAGGTGGACTGTTGGCCGGTGCGGCGGACCAGTCACACAGTAGACCCGAAGTGCATGGTTGTTCTATGTTCTGATATGATATGACATGTTATGCATGTATGGTATATGTGGTTGGTATTTTGGGGGTATCTCACTAAGCTTTCGGGCTTACAGTTGTGGTTTAATGTTTTTCAGGTTCTTCAGGAGACCGTGGCAAGACAAAGGCGTGATCGTACCGTTCCTCATGATTATGTTTTGTGATGTGGTTCTGAAAAGCCTCTGATAATAATTGTATTGAAAACCTTTTTGTAATAACATTATGAAAATGAGTTGTTTTTGAAAAGTTAAACTTCGTTGAAATTTTATGATCGTTACAACTTGTTATCATATTAAATAGACAGAGAAAAAAAAATAAGACCAAGATAAAAAATTATTAAATTTCTCTTTAATTTTTAATCTATAGAAAATGGCTCTTACATTCTAATAATTATACCATAATTAATACTTTAGTTTAAAATAAATCTGGTGACTTTGTTCTAGTTTTGCAATTAAAAAACACAGATTTCCATGCAATTATCTCTATTCCTTTAATCCGATTTGCGATTTATCAGGGTTTCTATATATATATATATATATATATATATATATATATATATATATATATATATATATATATATATATATATATATATATATATATATATATATATATATATATATATATATATATATATATATATATATATATATATATATATATATATATATATATATATATATATATATTTTCTCTTTAGTGTGGTGTCCAGATTTTTCTTCTCTATATTTTCTGAAATTCTTGGCCCACTCTTCCCTCACCCTCTCTCTACTTCCAAACTCCCTTTTGCTTCTCAGATTTTGTCTTTCGGTGGCTTTGCGTGCACTGCTTCCCCATTACAACCGGTCCCTAATCTATGCTTGCAAAATCTGAGCAGTGCGCCATGTGGGTCTTTCGATTCTCATGAAACAATAAGTGGGTTTAGATTAAATCGCATCTACAGTAAGTTTTTCAACACCATTATGTTTCTTTTAGATCAGTGCTTAATTTTCTCAAATGCCTTTAATATATCTGACGATTTACAGCTGTAATTGCACTAGTATATACTTTATCTAATGTCTTGTTGGAATTCTTCCAATTTTCTCTTTATTTTGTCAGGCATTGGGATTTGATTTGGGATTAGTTGCTCTATTGTAAACCTAGTAATTGGAAATTGGAAGGTGGGTTTTTCATTTTTGATTGTTAATGTTAATTTTAGCTTAATCGCGCCACAAAATCCGACAATTGAGATGTGTTTTCCTCTTTCCGTTTTGTTGACAGGATACGGAAGGAGATGGATTAGCAGACGTCGGGGGGTTATACGACTTCATAACTCGTAATTGTCGCCAAAATGTCATCCGGGAGTTTAAATACACAATTATCTAAGAAGACTTCAATTATGGGTCTTAAACTATGGGTAGTGATCTGCCTCTGTGTTGGTATGTTTATCTGTGTGTTTCTCTTTTTCTTATCAATGTGGGTCACATGCCAAAGAAAATCTCGAAGAAGATCAGACAATTACCCCCTTTCCCAGATACCAAATGTCCCAAAAGACATCAGGGTTGATAGAGTCGGAGGTTCACATTTTCATAACCACAACAATCTTGAACATTCATCAGCAACCACTAATGATGAACCGACCAATAAGAATTCAGGAAAGATGATGTTTCAACTTGGAGTGAGCAAATCTGGTGATGCTGATAATGTAAGTCAAAGCAGTTCTATTTATGAAAGGGGATCCAAGTCAAAGTCAGGTGAAGAAGGAACTTCTGGAATGGTCTGGAAACAATCTTCATCTCCATTTATAGGGTTACCTGAAACCTCACATTTAGGGTGGGGACACTGGTTTACTTTAAGAGACCTTGAACAAGCAACACGCCGTTTCTCCCATGAAAATGTGGTTGGTGAGGGTGGATATGGGATTGTATATAAAGGAACATTGATCAATGGGACAGAGGTAGCAGTGAAGAAGCTTCTTAACAATCTGTGAGTATGAGTATAGCTTTAAGCTATGAAATGAATGTTTTATTACTTGTTTTATAATTTTATATCATGTTTATATGCATAGGGGACAGGCTGAAAAAGAGTTTAGAGTTGAAGTGGAGGCAATAGGACATGTTCGACACAAGAATCTTGTGCGACTTCTAGGCTACTGCATAGAAGGAACACATAGGTGTGTTATTAACTTATTCAATACACCTAACTTCTAATTTCTTGTGATTCTTTCTATTATTTTATTGAATTATGGTTTGTATTTGCTTGAATAAACTTAGGATGCTTGTTTATGAATATGTGGACAATGGAAACCTTGAACAATGGCTTCATGGAGATGTTCAGGAATGTGGTGTTCTTACATGGGAAGCTCGCATGAAGGTCCTTCTTGGTATTGCAAAAGCGTAAGTGAATCTTTATAAGTTGAAACTTCATAAAATTTCAAGATTTTGATCCTTTTTCATCAAAACTGATTTCACAGGCTTGCTTACTTGCATGAAGCTATAGAACCAAAAGTTGTGCATCGAGACATAAAATCTAGCAATATTTTAATCGACCATGACTTCAACGGGAAACTTTCTGATTTTGGATTGGCCAAGCTTTTGGATGCAGGAGAAAGTCACATAAATACAAGAGTTATGGGAACATTCGGGTATGAATATATGATTATGTTGTGTAATGTGATCTAAAATAAGAGTGATGAAAAACACCAAATAACTTTTTTATGTTGTAATTTACAGTTATGTGGCTCCAGAATACGCGAATACTGGCATGTTAAATGAAAAAAGTGATATTTATAGTTTTGGTGTGTTGCTTCTAGAAGCAGTAACTGGAAGGGATCCAGTGGATTACAATCGCTCTGCTAACGAGGTACTACTAATGGATTTGATATTGTATAATAATTGTATTACGGTTGAAATGTTTTTTTTTTTAATATATATAAAATATAAGTATTTATTTTTTTGAACTAATGGTAGGTGAATCTTGTTGAGTGGCTTAAAATGATGGTGGGAAATAGAAGAGCTGAGGAAGTTGTTGACCCGAGTCTTGACCCGAAACCCTCGACACATGCTTTAAAACGTGCACTTTTAGTGGCACTTAGATGTGTTGATCCTGACTCTGAGAAACGACCTAAAATGAGTCAAGTTGTCAGAATGCTTGATGCAGATTTCCCATTTCGTGAGGTACTTATAACTTATAATCATAATGATGCTGAAAAGACGAAACTACCCTCTGCTAGTATGTTGTTTTGACCGATGGTTGACTTTTGAAAACAGGAAAGAAGGAACAGGAGGAGCCGGACTGCCAGCATGGACAGTGAAACCATGGGTGGTACTGCTGACATAGAACGCCCGGGCCCGGTGGTTAAATCGGAAACCTAACAGAATTAACAGAAAACCGTTAAAAGTTAACGGGTTGCAATCGTTCTTGTTAGATTACTAACAGGAGGGAGTGGTGGGGGTATTTGAGTAAAATTGAGATGAATGGAAGAGAGATGTAAATCACTTGTCACATAACAAAGACAAAACAAGGGTCAAGGTTTATTTATTTCTTTTTCTTTTTCTTTTTCCTTTTCTTTTGTGTTGATAATAATTAAGATCAATGAAGTTTTTGGCTCAATTATCTATCTTATTCCGTTTGGATGGACAACTGTTAGTTGATATAAATACCGTGTTGTTAAGTCGTTCCAACTTTTAAACATTTTGTCTTTATATATCTCTCTCGATTTCTTTTTAGTATAATATATCCGGACATTGTTCAAGTGGAAAAAGGAAATAGTACCATGATCTCATTTGCATGTGTGTAAAGTTGGAAACCCAATCACTACAGGTGTTCCAAGATTGTATTTTTGTAATCATGCCAATCACATTATTATGTTTTTCTTGTCTTGTAATTACCTCAATGAAATCACATTATTTTGCTTTTATTGTAATCAATCGTATTACTTTTTCTAATGTTATAATTCATATAAATAACCATCATCGCAGGTGCTAGGATGTGTGTTTTAAAGATTCACTTACGCTTTTTATTGACTTGGTATACAAATTTGGCATTTTTTTTTTGTTCCGACTTGTCGTTATATGTTTGTAATGTGACTTGTAGTATAACATGACATTTAAAATTATTTATGAATATTTGCTTCAATAGATATCATTTTTAAAGCTTTAAATAGTTTTTTTAATTGTCTGTCTAGCATTCGTCGGCAAACCAAATCTAAATACAACAGCCATCACCAAAACCCACATCTAACCCTATAACTCTAAACTAAAACTAAAACCAAAAATAGAATAAAAACATCGTGTCCTTGGTATGTAATCGTGTACACGTGTTATACCACGTGGTAGCTGACAGCACTAATGTGCCAAAACAATTCCAACTCAATATGCAAGTTGATTGCTAGATAAAAGAATTAAGTAAGTTGCCGTTTTGAAAAAAAATATATATTTATTCTGTTTGGATAAAATATTTTCGGAATAAATAACAGGGATAATGATTTGAAAGGGTAACGACATTTCGACTTTGTTCACATTTACTCACTAAATTTTTTTTCGTTATCTATTTGCCATTGAACTATTGAAACTGTTCACATTTTACCCTTATGACCGGCTGTTACCGGTCATAAGGGTAAAATGTGAACAATTTCAATAGTTTAGTGGCAAATAGATAACGAAAAAAAGTTTAGTGACTAAATATGAAAAAAATCGAAAGTTCGTTTCCCTCTAAAATGTTCAATGACTAAATGTGAACAAAGTTCCTCTTATATTATGTTTTAGCAAATTATTTATTTTTGTTAAATTGTAGCAACATTTGTTGATGAAGAAATCTATGAAATTAAAAAAAAAACAAAACCCTAAAAATATATTTAAAAAAAACAAAAAACCGAAACCGAAACCGAAATAAAAAACCAATGGTTTGACATTTCCAAAATAAAAAATCAAAATTTCCAATCTGATTTTGGTTTTACAAAAAAATGAACCATTCTTACTGATGTGAATTATGACCATTGGTTTGGCATGCGGAATTTGTGACATCCCATGAATACATAGTTACAACATCGTCTGAACTCATAACTCATAGTAAGGGGTTAGAGTATCATCGCATGAATACGTAGTTACAACATCGCCTGAACTCGTAATCAGGGGTGAGCAAAAACCGAACCGCAAACCAAAAATACCGAAAAAACCGCATAAACCGAAACCGAAAAACCGAAATCGAAATGAAAACCGATGGTGTGGTTTTTAGTTTTGCAAAAACCGAAAATACTCGGTGCGGTGCGGTTTCTAGTCTCGCAAAAACCGCAAAAAAACCGTACCGCACCGTATATATATATATATATATATATATATATATATATATATATATATATTAAATGTTGATATTCGTAAGAACCAAAAACTTATGACAATTAAAATTTCTATAAATATAAATATTTATCTTATCTATCGAATGATGATTGTATATTTTTAAGCATACATTCAATGGTATTTACAATAACAAATAATGTTTATGACATTTTTTAACATTTAAATATGAAGAGTACAACCATTAAAGGGATTGGAGTGGAATTTCCATTCCACGTATCCGCACCCTATCTCGCTGAAATTTAGATATGTGAGCCCGGAAACACATTTTTATGAATATATTAATTGATATTATTGTATGTATTTATGAAAAAAAATATTATATTAAATTTGTATTATATTCAAGCATTACAAACATGTTGGATGAGTGGTTATGTAATTTGATTTCAAACCAAGAGGTGGTGGTATCGGTTTATCTCCAAAAAATGATTAGTACTCCTCATCTGATTCAAAGTAACTCGCAGAGTTACTTGAGTTTTAGTAAAAATGCAAAACGAAAACCAAAAAAAAACTAACAAAAAACCGCAAAAAAAAAAAAAAAACCGAACCGAAAAAAACCGCAAAAACCGAACCGCATAAAACCGAACGGTGCGGTTTCTAAATTTCAAAAAACCGAAGTTGCGGTTTTCGATTCGGTTTTGGCCAAAAACCGCACCAAACCGTATCATGCTCACCCCTACTCGTAATTCATCACCTACAGGTTATGGGCCTGCTGGTGTTTCCAATGGGTTGTCTAGAATAGTCCGTGGTCGCCATCTATACTCTGGTAGATGACTACATCGCCACATTGCCGGTTAAGGTTATGGTATCTTCTTTCATCCTACATCACATATTCATCATCATCTATTTATCTAATTATCATCACCTTTCAATCATCACCTATCTCTCATCATTTTATTTCATCACACACCAACTATTTCATCTACCCATGTTTCATCCGCAACATATTTGTCGATATAAAATAAATATACCGTTTAAATCTTTTAAAACATGTATAAAATCGTTCATCCAGCATAGACAGCAAATATTCAAATAATATGCACACATAGCACGTAATTTATATAAAATACTTCATATCTATGTGTAAGATGAAAGTAACTATATATACCATAAAAATCCCATAAATGCTTCCTAACTTCAAACCCCAAGGTTTACTTTACTAAAGCTTCATATTCTCGGCTCTCTGGACCTAGAAGGGTCCAGATCTATAACACAAACTTGCAAGAGGGGTTTGAGGCATTCAAAACCCCAAAGATGAAGTGATTCAAGCCCTAACCCCAAAATGGAATCTACACAATAGGGAAGGAAAGAGGTTCATTTTTGTACCTCAGAATGAAGCTCCTTGCTTGAATAACTCAGAATAATAACCTTCCTTGGTCCCTCTTGCTGGAACTCTTCTCCTTTCTTGCAAAATCACACCAAAAAGCTCAAGATAGCTCTTCCTCTCACTCTACACACTCAAGCTCGCTAGGGTTCTTACTTATGGGAAAGGTAGTCGCAATTGAAGGCCATAAGTGCCTTTAAATATGGCTCGGGCCCAAAGATTTAGGGTTTCTGCCAACAGCGTGGACTCATCGAGTCGCCTCACCGACTCGTCGAGTCCATTCATTAATTCGAATCATCAGTCGCGACCTTACTCGACGAGTTGAGACGTCAACTCGTCGAGTCTCTCTTCTTAACTCAAAAGAAAAATACTTAAATTATGATACCTGGAAATCTGGATGTTACATTTTGTTTTTTTTATTTCATAGATTTCTTCATCAACAAATGTTGCTACAATTAAACAAAAATAAATAATTTGCTAAAACATAATACAATAGGAAGTTTGTTCAAATTTAGTCATTGAACTTTTTAGAAGGAAACGAACTTTCGATTTTGTTTACATTTCGTTATCTATTTGCCACTAAACTATTGAAACTGTTCATATTTTACCCTTATGACCGGTAACAGTCGGTCATAAGGGTAAAATGTGAACAATTTCAATAGTTCAATGACAAATAGATAACGAAAAAAAGTTTAGTGACTAAATGTAAGCAAAGTCGAAAGTTCGTTACCCTTTCAAGTCATTATCCCTAAATAACATGTATAAAATAAAGATACCTCCATACATGGAATGAGGAAATAAGGATAAATATGTAAAACTTCAACGGGTGCTTGGGATTCCTTTTAGAATGACTTTCACTTTTAACTTTTCAAAAGAAATAATAAATAAATAAATAAAGTTAAAAGGTGTTTGGGTAATAGAAAAGTTTTTTTGAAAAAAAAGTTTATAAAAATCACAAAAATATGACTTTTAGTTATTTTACATGTAAAAATTAAACAAAACACTTTTTAAAAACAACTTTTGGCTTTTGCTCCTCAAAAGCTAATCCAAACTCATTTTAAGAAACTCCTTTTGCAAAAAATCTTTTTACAAAAAAAAAAACTTTTGATGTTGAAAAATAATCCCAAACACCCTCTAGGACTTAATAGGAAAAGATGCGCATCCGTTGTTTTCTCTATTAAGTCGTTACATTAAGTGAAAAAAATAATAAAAAATATAGATCATTCTGATTAGTAAAAAATAAGACACGATCTGAAACTGATTACCAAAAACAGTGAATTCAGAGTAGCCTCAACTCAAGTTAGTTAGCAAATATAAACTTTCACACTATAACATCATATTTTTCACACATGATTGATTGGTTTCAGTTTGAGCCTATAAGAAAGAAAACAGTAAACACAAGATCAAGGTTGATGGTGGTATGAATCGGTTGTTTGTTCGGGTGGTTGTGTATCATCTGATTGTCTAAACGCAGGAACATCCGGATAATACGCACTTCCTTCCTGCTGTTGCTGCTGACTCTCATTCCCCTGCACAAACACCGGAATATCATTCCCACTCCCATTCCCTTGAGTGTCAGCAGAGATTTCCCTGACATCCGCTATTCTTGCTTCTGTTGCCTCTATATCATTCCATTCCCCACTTTGATCAGGGTACACCAAACTCCTTTCCGACACCGGAATATTCCTTGAGTCACTAAGGCTCGCCTTATCCACATTCTTCACCGTTGGATGCACATGTTTCGTGAGGGGTTGCGTATCACCAGAACATGACTCGACTCTCTCCTCAAGCACTTGCTTTGTATTCTCCTGCTGCCTGCTGACAAAACACAACTGCCACGTCAGCAACATGGGTGGGTAAGCAAATCACAATGTCCACAGAGCAACCAAGGTTATGCCCAGATAAACTATATATATATATATATATATATATATATATATATATATATATATATATATATATATATATATATATATATATATATATATATATATATATATATTGGTTAGTTTCTTGAGTAAATTACATTTTCAGTCCCCATGTATACAACTGCTTTTGGTCCCAAAATGTTGGTCCTTATTTTGAAATTTCCTAATGAATTTGGTCCCTGCATTGACCAAGCTAAACAGCCTAGTTATTAAATATATCAAAATGACCATTTTACCCTTGGATCAAAATTGAAGAAATAGCATACAGACCAAATTTGTAAATTTCTCTTATTATTTTTTATTAAGGTTTTATAAAATTCAATATGCGCATATAACTTTTAATGTTTTTAGGGTATATTGTAAATTGAATTATTTGTTGATATATTAATTAGAATTATTTTATATATTAATATACCTTGCTATTTTAAAATACATTATTCTTTTATTATATACCTTGTACATGGTGTTAATATATTTCAGAATATAAAGTTATATTAATATATAAATAATTTCAGATTAATATATAATTCAATGCATAATATACATAATAATAGAAGATTTAAAAATCAGATGCACATATGAAATGTTATGAACCTTAATTCAAAACAAGAGAAATATACAAACTTGGTCCCTGTAGTATACTGCTTTTTCTTTTCCAGTTTTGGTCCAAGGGCAAACTGGTTATTTTAAAAAAATTTAACAGCTTGACTGATGACTTAAATGGCACAGGGACCAGAATCATTAGGAAAGTTAAAAATAAGGACCAAGTTTTCAAGATAACTTTTTGGGACCAAAAATGCAAAGAAATATCTATACTTAGGGACCAAAAATGTAAAGTACTCTAGTCTCTTAATAAAACCTTTTAAGTTGTAGTTGTAGAACATGAATGCATGCCAAAAGCTCTTGATTCTCTTTTCTCAGGACACTTTCTTTCTCTGTTGCCTCTTTTATTACAGCTTCAGCTTCAGCATCTTTAACCCTAACCTTCTCTTCAGCTCTCACAACAGCTCCTTCTAGAATCACTACACGTTCCCTAGCTTTTCCCAGCTCAGACCTCCATAAAAGCGCCTCTTGATGAGAAGAGTCTCGTTGTTTAATAAGTTGCTCTCTTTCTTTACTTAAAACCATTATTTTCTCTTCAGAATCTCTTAGCTATAAAAAAAAACCAAAATTTCATTTTTGGTTAAAATCATCATATAACTTAGTATGCTTCTTTATGTAAACATATATAAACAAAAACCTTTGAAGTGTAAGAAATGGCTTGTTTTTCTAACTCCTTTCTTAAGCGGTCAACTTCTGAAGCTGCCAGTCTTCGTTGCTCATCCATTGTATGAGCTGCAGATGCTGCACTCTGTGCAGCATCTGCTGTTTCAGTTAGCTTTTCTGCTATCTCTTTTATTGTTGAATCCCTTGCACGAATATCCCTTGATAAATTTTGCAGCTCCTCATCTTTTACTTTTAATGTCTCCTGTAAGTAAAAATACCAATTTATATAATCCTTTGTTTTTGAAGGATTGATTTAAAAATACCAAATTATATATACCTTCATGATTGTCAAATCATCCAATGGGGCATCAGGTGCTTTGTTCAACACAGATCCCAAAGCATTTCTTCTTGCAATCTGCATGGCAGCTTCAATTTCTTTGGAGGATTCAAGGGCAGTTGAATTTGCAGCAGTCACAACAGCAGATACTGTTCCTAGTTTTGCAGAACTATTTCCAGCTAATGAGTTCACAGCCTCTTTATGAGCCCTTAATACCAGTTGTGTTGCACTGTTGTTTGTGTAAAGGATAAAAACATACATCAGTAACCTAACTTTTTTGTTAAATTTTTATAAAAGGATTGAATAACTTACTGCAATGTCGCCACCCAAGCTCTAGCTGCACCTGGAGTTTCTGCACAGAGGAAATATTCTTTTTTCTGTGGTGTTGCAATATCTAATAATATCAAGTCAGGGGAATACATGCAACAGTTTCTTTCATATTTGAGATATTGTAACAAAATAAATATGTGAATGAATGAACATTGCTGAATCTTTTTGTCATAATATTAGCATATGCAATACAGAAATAATGGTGGATACAAATAATGCAGTTGTCATACTTCGGTAGTCCACTGAAAGTTTAAAAAAAATGTATATATTAGATTAGAATCATGATAATCATCCAAGTTAGAGCATATGTATTTCAGATTCATGGCATGGTGTTCAGTAGTGATCTTACTGGAAGTTATAGGGTGATGTCATTATTGTGCTATTTGAATCAAAGACAATTGTTCCTTTGACAGTTGGATCGTTTCTCCTGATTCTGCAGATGATTATATTTGTTAGAAATAGGCAGATGCTTCAATGAAAGAAAGTATATGATCTTACTTGTATTCCATTTTTCCTGTTGTTGGGTCTAAGATTATCCATCTCTCATTCCATTTCCTCAGCTGTTACCATAAAACAGTTGAAGCTAGAGGTCAGAAAAACAGCTAAATAATAGTAACCATTATTCTTTTAAACTCATCACAAGTTAAATTATAATTGTTATATGTGTATGACTGTATGTATATATACATAGACACATACATACAGCTAGATTTGGTAGGTTGTTGGGTTTTTTAGCGTAGCAAACAAAAGGTCATTTTATTTCTATTTACTCTTCTTGCTCTACTGATCAGATAACACAGCAAGCTGCCTTTTTTTTATCTTAGCAATCTTTATCATTATCTTAAGTTTCCTGAATCATCTTTTTCTTCAAAGAAAAATTCATACTTGTGGATCACCAAATCTAGCTATCACATAAATTGATCATATAAGATCACAAATGAGAAAATAACAAGGCATAGAAGAACAGGATAATTATAGATCATAACTTCTTATGCTTGATTAATCATACACCATAAGATGACAATGTTAAACATTACAATAATTATTTGATCGTTTATCCCATGTTGCAAATCAAAACATGCACCTTAACACTTGAAGCTATTTTTTACTTGATTCTTCTTTAATGGTGCACGAACTTGGGCCATCTATGGTTATTTTCAATTGCTTACTGTGTTGTCAATTCTAATGATTATTGTGTCAAGCAAATAAAAGATATCAAGTCAATTTATACAAACGAATTGCTTGAATTATATGAACAAGGTATATAGTAGTTGTCAAAATCATGGGTTCATATAATGACCATGTTAGGATATTTAATATTATGTCAAGTTCATACACCTTTGAATGTTCTAATGCACCTAAATTTCAAGATTCAAGAGCGAATTTCAAATGCATGGGAGAATGATGAGACGCCATGAAATTGTTTCATTTATCAAGCAGTCCATTGTTCTTGATCTTGGGATAAATCTCATAAACTATAGCTTCCATCAAATATTTGGGGATTTAGAATTCTACTGTTTCCCAGTAAAGTTAGGGTTTTATTTCCCTGCAAGTCAAGTCATAATCCACAAGGCTTCATAATTTCCTTGCCACGGGATATACAGTTTGCTTAAACTATTGGAAGGATTCTCTTTCTATTGAGTAATCAATCTATCCCAAATTTGATTGTTTTCATCCCTCTCACGGCATTTAACTATATAAGAGTGTTACTTCCAAAATTGCATTCTGATCGCGAAATTACTTTAAAACCTACCCAGTCATCCAGATTTGATGCCATAAGGTAAATTAGGGAAGGAACAAAAAACAATCGAGCTAATTCTGTAGTTGAATAATGAAGTCAATTTCAAAGTAAAAGGGATGGAGAATCAATTAAGTACCGTTTCAGATCGCTTGAGAAGAGGACCCTGCAAGAGATTTCTACCCGACCCAGATGCCAATTGTCGTTTAATCTTATCCAAACTGGCCTCTGTGGCATTAACCACATCTCCATCTCTCTAATAGATGCAAGTAAAACATCCAAATTCGATCAAAACCGAACTCAATCAGAAAATCATGGAAAAGGACGATCCAAAAACAGGGAAGGAAAGAAACTGACCGGAGAAGAAGCCCCATTGGTAGCCATAGTAGTAAAGATAATTTGTCAGCTGGTCTCCTGAGGGAGAAGAGATGAATCCGGACTCAGAAATGAATGATGATTCTGGTGATCTTGAAGGGTGTGTTGTGTTAGGTTTATGACTTGTAGTTGTAGTTGTTAGTTTTTTCACACTTGCTAGATCGATATTCGATACCGTAACGGTGGTTCCTTTTCTGCACCGCAAGGGGGTGTTGTGCCGTAACAGATGGTGCTAATAATATATGTCGTGACTCGTGAGTCTAGTCATTTTTCTACAAAAAAGAGTTTCTTTACCAATTTAAATCAACCAAATTCTACATAAGTGTAGAATCAAATTGTGCCAACATAATTAGTTAAATTTGAGATATTAATAAAAAGTTAAAAATACTATTTTGTCAATGAAAACATATAACACATTTATGGTTCCACTTCACATGTTTATGTTACAAAAAACATAAGTTTACATCGTAAGAATCAATAATAATAATAATAATAATCAATAATTACTAAATGTATTATAAAAGAGAGAGTCTTTGAAAATAAAATGTCATCTCAAAATCTTAAATTTTATATGAGAGATGGATTTATAATAGATGAGTTTTAGAATCAAATTTTATTTGGAATTTTATATGACATATGGGTTCAAAAATAACAAACAAAAAGAATTATTGTACAACAATACCACCAAACATCATTTAGATTTAAAAATTGTGTGTGGATTTTATGTGATTTTAAGGAAAAAATGTAGGAATAGAGTTTTTGTGTATGTGGTTCCTGATTTGATTCAGAAGGGGTAAAACAAGGTTATGCAATTGAGATTGAAAGGGGAGAAATGTGTGTTTCATTGAAGAAAAAAGAGAGTTTGATCTTCTTGTTCCTTCACAAAAATACACATACATAATAACCTACATAATAAACATGATTATTTCTTTCATTTTTGGTAGCATGCAGAATATTCTATGAGAATTTTTCAATCTTTGTTATGTTTGCTTTATTCTCACAGATATTATTTAAGAATGTGCATTGATATTCTTTAAGAATGTAATTTCTTCAATTCTCACAAAATATTTGTTATTTTTTAAGAATGACATTACATATTTCCTATAATGTTCATATTCTCAAACAATGTTATGCGATTTGTGAAATTATATCTCATTCTCACCCATTCTCACATAATATTTCATATATGTCACTATTTTTATGGTTGTAGTTATTTAAGAATGATTTTAATTCTTAAAAAATGTTATTTTTGTTTCACGTAAATTCTTCATTCTTTAAAGAATGAAATCGAATGAAGAATCACATATTAGAGAATGAAATCGGAATGCATTGATTTTTATACTTGAAATTAATTGGAACTTGAAAAAAAAGGTCAAATATGAATCTAAGAAAATCTCCCTTTCCATAATTCAAAAAATATATAAAAAAAATCTATATTACCCTTTAAATGGTTTAATTTAGAAAGTTAATATTTTTTATTTAAAATATAATAATATTCAATTATAAATCACAACCGTTGACATTGAAATTTTAATGATTAGTATTGAATTACACAGTTACATATTATATTTGATTCACATGTGATTCTAGCTATATATATATATATATATATATATATATATATATATATATATATATATATATATATATATATATATATATATACATATATATATATATATATATATATATATATATATATAGGTTTAGGTTCAATTGAAAATAAAAAACCCTAAAAATCATAAAATGCATAAAAAAATACTTAGAGATTACAAAACTTTTTTTTGACTTTATAAATGAAAAAATCGCAGGTTTTTACTAAAATTCGCTTAAAATTTTTTGAAAAAAAACCAAAAAAAAAAATCGATTTTTTTTCAGCGAATTTTAGTAAAAACTTGCGATTTTTTCATATATAAAGTCAAAAAAAATTTTTGTGATCTCTAAATAATTTTTTATACATTTTTATGAGTTTTATGGTTTTTTTGTTTTCCATATAACCCTTATATATATATATATATATATATATATATATATATATATATATATATATATATATATATATATATATATATATATATATATATATATATGGTTGGGATCAAATATGAATCCTAAGTATTGTGTGAATGTGTAACTAAATTGTAGCCATTAGATTAAACTAATAAATGATTATGATCTTAGGATACATAGTGTTAACATGGGGATAACATACACTATATAATTATAATTAATTAATTCTAACATTATTGGCTAAGAATAAATGTGGAATTAATTATTTTTTAATAAATTTTTTAGTCAATTTACGGATAACACGCTTCATAAGGGAAATTATAACATTTTATCATAATTTAAATTTGGAAGTGTCATGTAATCTAGGCAAGGTTCTAAAAAGCTCGCCATGGCTCCGCCATGGCACGCCACGACTCCAAGGCTTGCACCTGCCGCCAAGCTTTGCCAAAACGCCGCCTTAACTCATATATGTGTATAAATATGAATAATAGTTGAAAATACATATAAAAATATTAATTATATAGAAAATTGCCGCCTTAAGTCACGCCTTACAAATGCCATGACTCGCCAAGGCTCGGAAAAGCTTGAGGCTTGACATTGCCGCCAAGTCACGCCTTACGTTATTTAGAACCTTGAATCTAGGTATACTTCGTTTTTTCTATCCGTTATCTGTCATTTGAATTCTCATCCACTACATTCTTGCTAACATAAATCAAATTAAAACGATTTCTTTAGAAATCATGAACATCAACAAAAATTAAGAATTAAAGGTAGACGATCAAGTTTGAGGCTTCGAGATAATTTCAAAATGAAGTTTAAAATTACATCTGATTTCGTTCACAAATGCATCTAATGCACCTTTAACTTTGGGGTTCGAAAAGGATTTCGTAGCTCTACCACCGAGTTTGTTATTTACTGTATTCTTCAAGAATGAATATTAACAATTTAGTATTGGTGTAGGGTTTTTAGTTTTTCATTTTTAAAGGATTAGATGTTACAATCCATTAAAAACATACAAAAAACATCCTAACTGATACTTACAAAGGTTTATTCTACAAGAATTTTGGCATATTGAAAAATATGATTTTTAAACAGATGATTCTTCAAGAATATAGGTTAAGAACCTAACTTGTTAAGAACCTAACTTGTTAACAGAATATGGTTTTTCATCTCTATTAACAAAGTAGGGTTTTCAGTTTTGCTAATAGTTTTACTTGATTACTTTTTGATTGTGTAGAAAAATATAGTGAATGATTTGTTAAAATAACATGTTCGTAAGGTTAGGTTTATCTGTTTGTATGTTTGTATGGATGTGGTTTAGAATATTTTATTCTTGAAGGTTTAGGGCTTTTAGTTTTTCTATTTTTAATAACGAGATGTTAAAATTCATTAAAGATTTATATACATAAACTTTTCCTAATTTATACTTATAAACGCTTATTCTGTAAGAATTTTGGTATATTAAAAAATATGATTTTTCAACATTTGATTCATCAAGAATGTAGGTTAACATTGTTAACTTGTTGATAGAGTAGTGCTTTCATCTTTGTTAAAATAGTAGGGTTTTTGTTTTTCTAAGAATTGTACATGATTACTTCTTGATTACGATGAAAGAACGATCGAATGTAATATGTTCCTATGGTTGCGTTTATCAGTTGGTATAGATTTTATTTAGAATAATTTTTAAGAAAGACTAACACATTGAGCAAGATCTATTCTTTTAGAATGTGTTTGGCTGTAAAAGTTGTAACTAGTTTCATCATATTGGTTAAAAATTATTGTGATGTCAGAATTATTATTTGTTGATAATAACAAAACATTATAATGTACTTTGAGCACATTATACATTCTTAAAGCATGTAACAGTTAGTTTAATCCACATGTATATGAAAATGATTTGTAATTTGAATAAAATGTTAATTATTTGGTTTAATTACCTTACAAATACATGCATAGATTTACTGATCTTATCATTCCCATAGTGTACTACCTATTACAAATACATGCACATACTTATTTACAATAATAAATATTTTTTGCGTGTGATATTGGAAATTTGTTTGACAAACCATTCTTTAATAACAAATGTATTACATTATAATGTATTATTTAAGAATATACACAACTATGCTTGGACGTTACTAAGAAAGAATGAACTTAAACAATTATATAATTATTTTGAGATAATAATATAAAATTGTTGAAATTGTAATAATCTTCTTATAAGAAAAGCAAGATGTGCAAAATATATAAAAAAATGTAACAAAGACATTAAAACAAAAATCTCTTTCGAATGAAACCAAAACTTGTATGATTATTTGTTCTTAAAAAGACAATTTCTACTATCATGATCAACATTACTTGCAATTTTAACAATATCTCTTCCTCTCTGCAACTCCAATTAGAAACATTTATTTCTTATTTTTCCATCTTTGTTAACGACT
Organism: Lactuca sativa; assembly: GCF_002870075.4. Taxonomy (NCBI): domain Eukaryota; kingdom Viridiplantae; phylum Streptophyta; class Magnoliopsida; order Asterales; family Asteraceae; genus Lactuca; species Lactuca sativa. The sequence goes on from NC_056625.2 coordinate 48,637,521, forward strand.
TACACATCCTTCTTCCTAATACTATATGATTTTTGTATTTCCACTACCAACTTCTTATATTTTGCTTCGTTGTTGACCATCAAATGCTTTAAAAAACCATCATCAACTTTGCCTTTCATACTCTTAAATAGAATAATAATGTGATATATATATATATATATATATATATATATATATATATATATATATATATATATATATATATATATATATATATATATATATATATATATATATAGCTTTATAGTTCTATTATGTTGTTAATAACATTAAATAAATTCTTTAATAACAATCTAACATAACCATTAGAAACCAAGATTATAAACACTATCACAATCTATAAGAATAGAATAAAAACTATGAGTATAGAGAACATTATTAAAGAATGTGTTTTAACAATATATTATCATATATTTTTCTAGTAAAATTGGTAATATAAAGACATTCTTGATAAAATATGTTAAGCACTATCACATTCTCTAAGTATTTGATAACATCTTGTAATAATGTTATTACAACTAAGAATATAGAGAAAATTCGTGAAGAATGTAGTTAGAGATATGGTATCGTATATTCTTTCAGTAAAACTGATACTATAATAGACATTCTTGAAGAAATTGTAGAATAAACACGCCCAACTGAAAAACCAAAACCCAAAATCAAAAATACTTTTGACATAAAAAACAATCTATCAGAATAAACTTTAATAGTAATAGAAAAATTATTAAACAATACACAATAAATGTAAAGAAAAAGAAACCAAAGATTACATTGCTTCACTATTTTGGAAATCTTTAGTCTCGTGAACCATGTTGCACGCAATATCCATATGAGATTCTTCATTGGGCATATTCTTAAAGAATTTGTTAAATAAACACGCCATAATATGTCATCTTCTTCGTTACACATGCCATCCTCTTCTCCGAAACCCTAAAGGTATTAAAAATAGATGATAATTGATAGTTAGCTTTATTTACTTCTTTTTATAGTTTATTTTAGCATATTTCATCCATAATCTAGTTAATTTTCATGCATATTTTCCTTTTTGTTATTTTATGACTATTTTGGGCACTTTCTAGTTGCGTGAGCTTTATTGTAGATTTCATGGAGACTAGTGGAGCGGGAATGTTCGGGACGTATGGAAAGCGATGGGAATTGGTGGAAAACAAGGATCTTAGGCTTGATGGGTGGTGGAGATGATGCATGGAGCGAGCCTGATGATTATTTGAAGGCTTGGAGAGAAATAAACATTTAAATTTGCAAGATGCGGGAGTATATTCAAGCATGCATAGATTATTAATCGGGCGAGTTTACGAGCTATGAATCATTTGGAGAAGCCAAATTGGGCTTAAATTGAAGAAAACTTGAAGAAAAATGGGATAGGAGCTGATTGGGCTCGCACTGGGCCAAGTGGGCTAAGCTATGGAGGCCCAAAACCTCAAAGATGCTACATTCAGGGACCACCCGCGCAACAGCACGCGGGTCGCGCAACCTCCTGCAGGGGCAATTTCGAAAATCCATTTGGAAGGCTATTTGAGGAAGGTTGGTGCCCATATTTTGGAGACTCTTGGACATCCGATTTTTGGAGATTCTCTCTGGAGTTTTGAAGACTTTGGAAGGCCAAGAACACTTGAAGAACATCATATTTTTACCTCTTGATTCTTGCTTAATGTTTGGTATAATTTTCTCTAACTTTGTTTCTTTGGGTTTAGCCATGCTTGGCTAAACTAATCTTGGTTGACTTTTTGTTGAATCCTTTGAACTTTTGTTGAATGTTGAAGAATCCATGAACTTGTTCTTAAATCTTTATGGAAATGTTTTGTGCTTTATCATATTATCACTACTAGTATGTTTTTATTCATGAGTTTAAATGTGTTTGTGGTGATTAGTTGGCTAATTTCTTGATTAAGTAAAGGATCCTCAAATTAGCAAGCAACAAATGATTTTTGTGTTGTTTTTACTTCACACAATCTTAAAAACATTTCCTCCAACATGGTGGTGAAAGCAATTGACCCCTCTTGGATTTGGTGACTTTTTGGTTCTTAATGCTAGTTGACTTTCACTAATTACATGCTATTTGGAATTAGTGACTTTGACTAAGGAAATTGTTATGAGCTTTTCTAGCCATTTCAACAATTAAGAAAAGTCTAGGTAATCTCAAGCTCCTTGGATTACTATAGTCAAATTAAGGATTTAAATCAAAGTATTGCACCATTGGATTCTAATGATATGTTCATCAAAAGTCAAAGTGAGGAAACTTTAAGTCAACCATCTCTCCCTTATTGATTTTACATCAAACTCTTATTTTTGTAGCATTTGTCTATTTAAATCATAGTTAATTCTAGTTTGTTTCAAGTATTTCAAAACACCAAAACCCCCCATTTTATTTATTGTCATTTTACAAGTATTTTTACAAAGAGATTTTTCATAGAGTTATAAATTGAACCAATCTCCGTGGATTCGATCCCTTTACCACTATATACTATTTTAGTGTGTAATATTTAGGGTTATTATTTGTGTTGGCCTCGACAACCACCAATAATACTACCGCCAATCCACCATTTGTGATCATCTTCTTCAGAGGCCAATATAAAACGCTACCACCATTATCTTAAAAGCCATCACAATCTTAAGTACCCACCTGCAAATCAAAGGCAAAACACAAAAACATAGATAAAATAGGATCATATCATCAACTTCACTTTCATCATCTTCATATCTCCATCTCGATAACACAAGTAAAATAAAGAAAGATCATAACTGTACAAATGAACAATGATTTTAATAAAAAAATCTTCTATTAAGACTAATACAATGGGAGGGAGATCAATACAGTGAGGCAAAATCATAATCTATAACGTATCTTGATTCCCATTCCTTATTTATCGGATTGTTATTTTTGTAAAAAGAAATTAATTCTTTGCAAAAATAACCCTTATGAAATGATTGGACCACATTTGGTCATACATTCACACTATATTTAAATTATATATGAACCTAAGTCTCTCTCTCTCTCTATATATATATATATATATATATATATATATATATATATATATATATATATATATATATATATATATAAACTTTATGCTTTTTCAATTAGGAAGTGATCGTAAGAGAATAACTTGTTTTATTAATAGTGAGGGTTATTTCTTATATAAATAGAGATACAAAAGTGACATAACCTAATCCCTAATCACTAACATCCCTCGCAGTTTGACCGGAATGAAACGATCAAACTGAAGAAAAAAACATAGATGTAGATAGCGACAACGATGGTGGCAGGGCTCGAGCGATGACAGCTAACAACGACTACTCGTAGTAGTCGAAGAATAAGAGAGAAGAAGCGATGACCAAAGACCGTTTTGTTGTAGAAGAAAAAAAGAGTCAGCAGCGGCGAAGATCATGAAGTTGGCGAATGAGGAGTCTGGAGAAAGGCAGCAAAAAATAAAGAGAGGTCGAGTTGCGGCGGATAAAAGGATCAGAGGCAGGGGTCATCCGAGGAGGAGATAGAAGGCTGGTAGGTAGATGTCATCCAAGGAAGAGACAAAAATAGACGAGGCAATAGAAGAAGCCAAAGAAGGAGCTCCGATTTAAGGACGACAACTGTATTATTATTTAAGAGGAAAAAGACAGAATAGGAAAAATATTGAATCTAATTAAGGCAACTCCGACGACTATTAAAGAAGGTCGTCGATGGTGAAGGACAACGACTATGGTTTGTGGTCAACAGTAAGGTTTTAACATATAACTCTAATATCATATAAGAAAATATATTGATTGATTAATAGTAAGGGTTAAACAATAAAAATACAAAAGTGGACTAACTTCGACTCTAAAAGTTAAATTCTAATCACTAGAATGATTTGATTTTTTATTTTATTTTGCATTTTTTTTTGTAAGTTAATGAAATGTTTTAGTTATTATTAATTTAATATTGATTTTTTATTTGGTAAATCAAATGATTTAATTTAGAATTATTAATATATGTATTTTTTAAAAAATAAATGGGAGATGAAAGATGGACGAGGAGATGAAATGAAAATGGACATGACAAGTAGACATGTAAAATGCACCCAACGACGCGAATATGAGTTTAAAAATCCAAAAAAGAAAGCCCTAATTGAATCGACAACAGTGAGCAAGACAGCAGACCCGTAAACCCCCTCGCCGATCGCCGGCGACTGCTCCGCCTCTGCTCTATTTTCGCTTCTACCCCTATCGCTTGCCCCGGCGTCTGTTTGGTTCTCTCTGCTGTGGGCATCGTCTCTCCTTGTGTGACGACACAGGTTGGTTTGCATTTTACAAGTGGAGTATAATGTTTCTGCACTGTTAAAATTTAATAGCTAATATGTATTTATTCATGTTACGATACGCAATTCCTGATAATTGATTTGAAATACTTACGAAAATTTCTTACTCTAAAGCTTCTGATACTTATGTCATTCGAGAATTAGTACTTTGATTGAACTTGTTACCGATTGTTGAGCGCTCTCTTAATTTTCTAAAAAATTCCGAGTCAGACTGCTCTCTACTTTTATACATTCTGTAGATAAATTTTCAATTGAGTTGATTTAAGTGTGGATCAGATGCCAGCTTGGATTCTGTCTGCTCCATCTTATATAAAAATATAATGTGTCAGATCGGATTGAACATTACACTTGAAATGAAAACAATAGTTTTAGTTGTTTTAGAAACCCATATAATATTCGATAAACTCCAATAATAATTCTTTTTCTACAATTTGATTATGGAAATCAGATAATGGAACAATCACCCATTGAAGGAAATTCTTCAACACCATCAACTCCAACTACTGCACCTCCTTCAGTTGTCAGCATTGATTCAATGCATGGCTCTGACCTAGAAAATCATGTTAATTCCCATGGCTATGTTGCCTCCATCCCTTCACTTTCATACAATGTGCCTCCAAATGCTTATAGAAACTCTGACTCTGAGAGCCCTCGTCAATCATCATCCACCACTGTTAGTGAATCCCCCTGCACTTATTATCTTTTCTTCTGCTTGCTTCAAGTGTTTTAACTTTTAACCAATTACTTCGTTACCCAAATATTGTTGCAAACTTTTTCTGCATATTGTCAACTAACTTTCGATTATAGCTGCAGGAAATGATAAATTCACCAGGCTCTTCACCATTTCCAAGACCTCAAGTTCTTGGTGTTTCTTCATCTTCATATAACATTCCACAAACCGACATTCCTTCATCCGGTGGTCATCAGTCCACCAAAAAAAAGTCAAAGCAATGGAGCATCGAGGAAGAAGTCGCATTAGCCAAAGCTTGGGTCGATGTTTCAAAAGACCCAGAAATTGAAAATCGGCAACAATCCGATTCATTTTGGAGGCGAATTCTTGAATGTTTTAGCAAACAATTAGGAGGTACTGATCGAACTGTCCATCAAATGAATTCAAAATGGAAGAACATGCACGAGAAGATGAAGAAGTTCAACGATATCTACAACAACAAACTGACACAACGCCGAAGTGGTCAATCAGAAGCCGATATATTGCTGTTAGCACAAACCGAATACAGGAACCTTTTTAAAAACAAGGCGTTTTGTCACGAGGCGGCATGGGGGATTATCAAAGACAACCCTCCGAAAAAGACGAAGACATCTGAATCAAACACTAACACTACTTCTGTGGATGACAAATTTCCCGAAGAGGATGAAGGGTTTAATGTTGAACAGCCGCAAAAACCGCAACGAAAGGGGAATAAACCGGCATCGTCATCCTCTGAACAACAACAACAACAACAAAGGGATGAACAACTGGTAAGGATCGTTTCTGAATTTACTGAATTTAGTAATGTTAACAAACAAGATGTGGAGGATAAAAAACGGCATCGAGCGAAACTAGAGGAGTTCAAGGCGGAGAAGTTACGGATCATGGAGGAGGAAAAAGAAGAGAGGGTGCGAATGATGCGGGAGAAACGACAGGATAAAGATATGCAGTTTTATCTTCGACCGCATGATCATTTGGCTGGGGCACAGTTGAATGCAGTATTAGCACGCAAGCGTGAAATAGCACAACGTTGGGGTTGGGAATGAAATGTTTTTATGTACTTTTTAGTGAAATATTTAGTGTGTATTTAGTCTTGTAATTTCTGTTTCTATATTTAATGAAATGTTATCATAATTAGTTTTATATTTTTTATTACTTTTTTTTTTATTAAAACAAAGTTGTGGTGGGCGGGATGGAAAGATGATAATTTTTTGTGGCAGCGTGATTGTTTTGAGATGGGACGGAAAGAGAAAAGTTGATGATGTGTTGTTATATGGTCTATGGACATGGTGATGCACATTGAATTGAAAAATGTAATAAAAGATGGAGGTTGTGATATGAAGCTAATGCGGTAATGAAAGATAAAAGGGAAAATGACTCTTGAGGGTAATTAACTTTTGCGTTTGTACTTATTTGGTCCCTTTTCTTTTTTTTGTATTCAATATACCATCGAACTTGTTGTTGGTGTTTACCATAGCCCTTTTGACCGGCTTTTGACCTGTGATAGCCGGTCAAAGGGTTATGGTGAACACAGACAACAAGTTCGATGGTATATTGAGTACAAAAAAAAGAAAAGGGACCAAATGAGAACAAACGCAACAGTTGGTTACCCTCCTGATTCATTTTCCCTTTACTCATTTACAACAAATCCCACATCATTTCCTACTGATATTAATGACTTTTATGAGATTCATTCTTGCTTCTCTTCAAAACATAACCTACGAAAGGACATTATTCATACATGTACAACTTTGTAATGCACTTGAATATTTATTAGGGGAATCTTGACTAAGCAGGCGCATTTCATGACTACATTTACATTTCCAATCAAATGATTTATCGTATCATGGATTCTAGACAAGTCTACAAACGAGTGGAATCACAAGTGCTATGATTTTTGAGTTTACTTAGCTTTAAGATCGAACTCATGGGATAAGATACAACATCAGTATGTACAATACAATGGTGTATTGTACATACTGGTGTTGTATCTTATCCCATGAGTTCGATCTTAAAGCTAAGTAAACTCAAAAATCATAGCACTTGTGATTCCACTCGTTTGTAGACTTGTCTAGAATCCATGATACGATAAATCATTTGATTGGAAATGTAAATGTAGTCATGAAATGCGCCTGCTTAGTCAAGATTCCCCTAATAAATATTCAAGTGCATTACAAAGTTGTACATGTATGAATAATGTCCTTTCGTAGGTTATGTTTTGAAGAGAAGCAAGAATGAATCTCATAAAAGTCATTAATATCAGTAGGAAATGATGTGAGATTTGTTGTAAATGAGTAAAGGGAAAATGAATCAGGAGGGTAACCAACTGTTGCGTTTGTTCTCATTTGGTCCCTTTTCTTTTTTTTGTACTCAATATACCATCGAACTTGTTGTCTGTGTTCACCATAACCCTTTGACCGGCTATCACAGGTCAAAAGCCGGTCAAAAGGGCTATGGTAAACACCAACAACAAGTTCGATGGTATATTGAATACAAAAAAAAGAAAAGGGACCAAATGAGTACAAACGCAAAAGTTAATTACCCTCAAGAGTCATTTTCCCAAGATAAAATATCTGTATAACACAGCTTAATATGGACACTTGACAGTTGACATGCATATAGAAACATTTTTACTTATTATTAAATTAGTTTTATTTTCATTTTATTATTATACATAATAAGAGAAAAGACACATTGTTTTAATAATTTTACTTATTATTAAATCAGTTTTATTTTTATTCTATTATTATACATAATAAGAGAAAAAGACACATTATTTTAATCTTCCAAAGGTTTTTCCAAAATGTTAACTAAGAATTTCATAGGTATTACTTAAAGAAATGGCTATATGTACGATATGGGCCCAATGGGCCATAAGTGGTCTCCCATATTTTTCATTTTCCTTTATTTTTACTTTCATTTCCTTAATTTTTACATCATATTTTATGGTAAAATTTATTTTAATTTACCACTTAATTTTAGCGATATAAAGCTTTTTTTTTATATGCTGAAAACCTTAAAGATTCCTAACATTGAAGGATTAGACTTTACTTCACATATATCTTTCCACCATCCCACATTGTTTTGGGTACGGAGATAAAGGAAGACAAACCTTTAAAAAAGACAAAACTGCACAAATGGTCCCTATGGTTTGTAGAAAAATGTCACTTTGGTCCAAAAAACTTTGGACTAGCACCAGTGGTCCAAAACTTTCATTTTGTTGCGTCTTTGGTCCAATCTGTTTTGATTTTTTTCAAAATGACGGATTTGCTCCTGTTAATATGATTTTTTTTCTTTTTTCTTATTTGTTTTTCTGATTTTCAGATTTAAAAAAAAACAGAAAATAAAAATCTCTCTCTAATTTAAAAAAAAACAGAAAATAAAAATCTCTCTCTCTCTCTCTCTCTCTCTCTCTCTCTCTCTCTCTCTCTCTCTCTCTCTCTCTCTCTCTCTCTCTCTCTCTCTCTCTCTCTCTCTCTCTCAACATAACCCAAAATACACCATAATTCAAAAGTTCTTCAAAAAAAAAATACACACTTACAAAACAAACAAACTCATAAATCTAAAACATTTCTAGAACTAATTCTGTAATCGATTTGTTGGTATGGGATAGATCAAGAAACATGAATATGAAATCGATTTGTCTTCAAAATTATTTCTGGAACTAAAAAACCCAGAAAATGAATATGAAATCGTATGTCCCTCAAAATTATTTCTGGAATTAAAAAACCCAGAAAACAAATCTGTAACCGATTTGTGTGTATGGGATAGATCAAGAAACATCACCCATTTGACAGGATCCACGAGACAACATTTGGTTTCTCCCTAGAAATATGATTGTAAGAAAGATCAGTAACCTTAATAGAAAACCCAATCGGTTTCAACACACCATTAAAATCGATTTACAGCCTAATCGAGTTCGTTGTAAAGGTGGAAACACCGGAAAAAACAACGATCAGATCTCGGCTACATGAAGAACTCGAACTCTTTATTACCACCGCTGGAAACCCTAGTTGCGCCGCCTGTCCAAACCATAACACCGCCATCTGATGAGAATAGTTTCCATGAAACCCTAGCCGCCATGAACATCCCAGATCTGTGTTTGAGGGAGTAGCAGATGAAGAAGAAGGTAGATGAAGAAGCACGGTTCGTCGGTAGATTTGAATCAGATGCAGGAGAAGATGACTTCAATGAATTTTTTGTTAAAGTCGTCCCTGATAACTCTAGTACCAGAGTAGATGACTTCAATAGAAAGAAGCTTTGAAGCGGTTGATCTAGTGAGTAAAGCTACATATTTACGAGAGAGAGAGAGAGAGAGAGAGAGAGAGAGAGAGAGAGAGAGAGAGAGAGAGAGAGAGAGAGAGAGAGAGAGAGAGAGAGAGAGAGAGAGAGAGAGAGAGAGAGAGAGAGAGAGAGAGAGAGAGAGAGAGAGAGAGAGAGAGAGAGAGAGAGAGAGAGAGGAGAGAGAGAGAGGAGAGAGAGAGAGAGAGAGAGAGAGAGAGAGAGAGAGAGAGATTTTATTTATTTTTGTTTTTTTTAATCTGAAAATCAAGAGGGAGAGAGAGATGGATTTTATTTTTATTTTCTAGTTTTTAAAAAAAAAAAAAATCAGAAATCAGAAAAACAAAGACAAAATTGCAAGTTTGGTTCCTGTGGTATGTCAAAAATTGGATGTTTGGTCCAAAAAGTTTTGGGATTGCACCGCTGGTCCAAAATGTTTGATTTGTTGTGGAATTGGTCCAAAGGTTAGTGTGAGGGTATTTTTGCCCAAAAGGATTGATCTTGTAAATTATTTCTCAAATAAGGGTAACTTTTGAATAAATTAAATTAAAGTTTGATTCCACTTTGACTTTTGACTGGTCAAAATAGGAATCCGATTTGAAAGTGGTCAAGGGATTATTTTTTTGTTCGTCAATTGATTGATCGTCAAGGGGAACGCAAAGGAAATGAATACAAACATGAAGGGAAGAACGAAGGCATAATCGATTGGGAGGAAGAAGAGATTGGGACGGGAATGAACCGAATGCAGTGAAGAAGAACGCACATGAAATCAACGAATGTTCGATCGTTCTTTTGGCTGAAGAAAGGGGGTCTGATGGCTTCTGATTTTTCATCGATTGATTCGCAATCGGTGATGGCCCCTGGGATTCGACTTAGGCCGAAGAAGAGGAAGGGAAAATAAGAGGCAGCGAGGGGTGTTAGGAGGTGGTAGTCGACGAAGAGAGACAACCGAGCCTATTAGATCAGCCCTCGCAGGATAAGAAATCAGTCAAGGAGGCCGCCTGAGCAACCCCCTCGCCATCACTGTTGTTGACAACAGCCATCAACCGAACCACTCTTCTACTTTCGTTTTCCTTTTCCTTGTCCAAACAAGCCAAGCACAGGTGGTGCCCTCCATGGGATCAGCAACTGCTGCTGCTTTCATTCCCTTTTCTTCTCCGATCAGACACGAAGGTGAAGAACCCCTCCTCCATCGTTTGTGTTACAGGACCAAAACAATCATCGATTTTTGATTGCTTCCGTTCGTTACTTCTTTCTTAATCTGATGAAGACAAAGTCTTTTCCCCCGACTTGTTAAGATGATGACCGTGTTGGTCCCTTTACCCAAATTTTGTATCAAATTGGCAAAACCAGTCCCTCTAGTTGTAGCTTTAAATTAAAATTAGCCACTTGACATAAATCTTTTCAAAGCATGTCCTAATTTAATAAGATTTTAAAAGAAGGGGTGTGAATTGACATAAATACCCTCACACTAACAAAGGGCACAAACGAATGTTAAGCCTTTGGACCAATTCCACAACAAATAAAACCTTTTGGACCACCGGTGCAACCCCAAACTTTTTAGACCAAACATCCAATTTTTGACATACCACAGGGACCAAACTTGCAATTTTGTCGAAAAACAAATAAGAAAAAAGAAAAAATCATATTAACAAGGGCAAATCCGTCATTTTGAAAAAAATCAAAACAGATTGGACCAAAGACGCAACAAAATGAAAGTTTTGGACCACTGGTGCTAGTCCAAACTTTTTTGGACCAAAGTGACAATTTTCGACAAACCACAGGGACCATTTGTGCAGTTTTGTCTTTAAAAAATAAAGACAAATAAATTTTTTTTTTAAATAAGTTGGGATGGAGAGAGTTTTTCCCTTTCGGTCCACCACATCATTTTTTTTATTTCTTCACATCTTCATTTTTCTCAACTCACAACACATGTAAATTATATCTTTGTGAACTCACTCAACCCACTTTTCATGTCATTCTTTATATTTAATTAAATTAGAAAATATAAAACACAACATAACATAACATTTTTTTTTTCATTAAAAAATAAACTTGTGCTAATTCAAAACAAAAAAAATCTAAAATCTAAAATTATATTAAAATTAACATTTGATTAAAAAACCACATTGCAAATAAAAAATACACGATAATTATAAAACACAATAATTAAAAAAAACACTTAAAGATAAAATAATTAAAACCCTGAAACAACAATTAAAATTAACTAGTTTTCTGGAGTTGAAATGTAGACATATTTAATATGATCAGTAAGATCGGATCGAAATTGTTAGTGAGTTTCATCATTGTGCAATTCATGTAGTATTTTTGGGTCATAGATTTCTTTGTTGGGGGGGGGGGGGGGGGAATGGGAAGGGGAGGGCTGATACACATGAGATATCACAACACCCATATCCTGCAGTATCATATTGTATAATATAATACAAGCGTATATTACATTTATTGTTTTCTTCCCCGTCATAGCTCGTGCAAAATTTTTTAATATGTCCCAACGTACTTTAAGGACTCCAAAAGCACGTTCTACGTCTCTTTTTGCTGATTCTTGTGCCGCCTTGAACCGTTTCTTTTTATCGGTTACAAGATGTAGATATGCCTTCACAAATACATCCCATGTTGGTATATTTCATCCGCAAGATAGTAATCATGCTTGTAGTGTTTGCCATTCAAATAAAATGAACAATCGGGTCTTATTCCAGGATATTTATCATCAAAAAGTGGTGATTGGCAAATGACGTTTATATCATTATTCGAACCGGCTACACCATAATATGCATGCCAAAACAATAAATCTTGTGACACCACTGCTTCTAGTATCATTGTTGGATATTGATGGTCACCCATCGTGTATTGGGCTCTCAATTTCGTTGGACAATCCCTCCAATTCCAATGTGTGCAGTCAATGTTACCAAGCATTCCAGGGAATCTATGTCTAGCTTCATGTGTTTCATACAAAAGTTGAATGTCACTAGAACTGTTTAAATTTTATAGAACAATCAACATATGTCGTAGCTAAAGACAACTCTTCGCGTTCCACCCATTTCTTTAACTTCTGACGGTTTGTATAGTTGTGCTTTTTCTCAGCAACCGGTTGCAACTCCTCGTTGGTTTCTTCTTCGTTTTTTTCGAGAACCATGTCGTCACTAGAACTGTCAAGTTCTATGTTTTGAGCATCATGGAACTGAAAATTCTCGGGTTGAGAAGATTGGAATTGGGTTTCTGGAACCCATTGAGAAAACTGATTACATGGATTATAACTTGGTTTTTCTTATGCAAACCTAAATGTGTTGTAAGATTGTTGCACTAGGTAATATTGTTGTAGGTAGTTTTGGTATGGCAAATAGTTTGGATTTTGAAATCTTGAAGAAGAAAATTGAATATCCTGACTTAAACCGCTTTGTGTTGATTTTTCTTTGGCTAAAACCGGTTTGTTTAGCTTTGCCTCGTGAATCTATTGAATGTAACCGAAAGAATTGAATGGAATGGAAAAAATTTCAAAGAATTGAGTGTGTTATCTTGATAAATGATAAACATTTTGGTATGTTTATATATATGTTTTTGTATTGTTTTTATTAGAAAAAACAAATAAAAGAATTAAATGCAATTGTTCAATCAATTAATTCAAATGCACTTTTGGTATGTTCAATAAAATTCACATGTTAAATGAAAACAAAATAAAGGGAATCATACATGGAATCACATGCAAACGTTAAAACAATTCACATGCATTAACATCGGGTTCACCAAACCGCTGGAATTCCCTTCACAACTCAACCTGCTGAAGTCACCGAGAAAGGAATTGCATACCAGTGGTACCACTGCATCCCAGTGGCCAAATCACTTGTGACTCTGTTTTCCCTTAGGGATATAGTTTTTAATCAAAGAACCAAAAACCCAATGGCTCAAACCTAGAAAACAAAAAATCAAACCCAATTTTTTTTTGAAATCAACGATTTTTAAACGCATAAAAACAAGCTTTACAATTTGGGTTCAATTTTCTCCCAAAACCAACTCAAACCAACAATGGCAAAGCCATAACAAAATGTCAGGGGTAGCACACATAAATTTTAGGGGTAGCATACCGAAACTTATCAAAAAAGTTTCACTACACGTCTACACCTAAAAATTTAAGGGGTCACAAGCTACCCCAAGCTTCTACATAGATCCTCTCCTACAAACCAAGATGTGCTCACCCTTACTATTTATAATGATAAAAATTGATATAAAATAACGTTTAACCTTTTCAACTAAAACAATTTGGTCTAAGCACCACAAACCTCCTTCTCAAGCACCAAAGATCTATTTGTTGAGCACCGTAGACCTTGCATCAACATACACTTGTATACATAATTATTTGTAGCTATTACTTAACAAAAGTTAGATTTATCACTCATTTTCGCTAGACATGGAATGTGTAGATGTCTACTTGGTAGTTTGGTTCATTTAAAATAGTCCGTATATTATCCTTATTAACCTCTAACATTTAATATTTCAGATCTTTTAACCAAACATTTTAAGACAAAAATGAGCATACACATGACAAATCATAGATTTATACGGTCCCTACTCCTGATAGCCAAAGTCTTAAGGATTAAGACTAATCCAATCCAATCCCATGATTCAGTTACATTTATATTTATACAATTTGTTTAAGTTCCCTCGTTTTTCAAATAGTAACACTTGTTGGTCTTTTACATTTCTACCTCCATACACAACTGGCATCACCATACAGCAGTCAAGAACTGTTGATCAGAACATAACCAGATTCAAAACGACTACAAGATTGCAGTGTTCTTCCAGTGCTCTCACATTCATCTTTCTCATCCATATCCACCAGTGGCACCTTTCCAAGTTGCTTCCTGCTTAAAAAGAAAAATCTCATTCATCTTTCTCTACTATGTGCAAAAGACAAAGAGGTTTCTTCTTCTTTTTCCTAATTATGAGTATGGGGGTGAAGTGGCTGGATGGGTAATGATGTGTGTCTGGATAAAGTGTTGTATACATAAAACATTTTTTTTTCTGGACTAAATAAACTGGCTGAATGAGAGCAAACGACAATTTTACCCTTACATTCTAAAAAAACAAAAACTCACAACTTTCATAGATCTTAGCAGCATTTATAAATTTTAATATGAGAGCAGTTAGGAGGGGAAAAAAGGCAAATAAGTAAAGGGTTGGTGTCTTTATTCAATCCATCTGTCCATAGTGATGAATCTTTTAGAAAACTTTAGAGTATGACATACCTTTCAGCAGTGAGCTTATCCTCAGATAAAGCCTTTTCTAATCTTTCTTCAAAAGGTGTAGCATGCCAGCTAACTTTCTGATCCTGCACACCCAAAACATAAGGCATATATGATATATGATATACCAAGCCTCGCTTTGTTTATGTTACATGTAACAGGTACAACAGATGGATAAAAATGAACAAGATTTACCTCATTGTATTTATGAGTGGAATTGGGGATTCCATTCCCATCCCACCACTTGGGTGGGAAAGAAGCAGCTTCATCAGCATTCCAATGAGCTGCAACCATCCCTAGTATCGGTCTATCCCCTGGAGTTTTGCCAATTTTAGGAAGAATGGAGCCTTGATGATTCTGCTTTGGTGGTAGCCATGAAGACAAACTTGTATCCACATTTAACTCTTTTTCTTCTCTTTCGACTTGTGACTTATAATGTTCTTCAAATTGAGTTGAGGAGTCATCAGAGCTAAAACTTTCTTCCACGAGTTTCTTCAACTGAGTGGCATTTTCCACAGGGCTTAGCACTGGGATCACATACTGAGATCTGATCCTTGGTTTCTTCCCAGTTTCTTTATTATGAAAAGATGCATGGAAGACAGTGCCAGGTGTTTGCATATCATTGGTTAAGCTGAGAGGGGTAGGGTAAGGTGAATGTTTTGAATTTGGTTCTTGGGAAGTAACTTCAGATGAAGAACTACTTGATGAAAATGAAGATGCATCAATCTCAGAATTAAATCGAACAGTTTTGTTTCTGAACTGTGTGTTTGCAACTGGAGGAGTAGATGAAGCAGTAGGACTCTGTGCTTGATTGGCATGTCCTGTCACACAACTACCCAACAAAAGGAGTTACCTTTTCTGTTTGTTACAAGCATTAGTTTTGTAATTTTAGAAATAAAAAACTGACTAAATTTGAGATATTACCTGTCTAGTGAATGTGATGAAGAATCTGATTTATTGTCCCATTCTTCAAAGAGTTTGATTGCAGAAGGTTGCAAATCGGATTGCTTCTCCAGTTTGAGCTTTTCAAGACTATCATTTTGAAGCCATGAATGACATGTTGATGATTTTGTATCTTTGTTTTGGGGTTCTAAATCTTTTAGTTTCTCATTGTTCCGAATTTCAACTGGAGTTTGTGGTAAAGTACCACAAGCTTTGAGAAACTTAGCCTGTAGAATTACAATTTATAGTTAGATGATTGGTAAAACCATAAAAAGTATAGCTAGAAGTTGGGTGTTTGTTAAAGATTTGTGTATTAACTGCCTGCTTTCCTCTTTCCCTATATAAATTATAATTACAGTGAAATTATTACCTATGTGGTCAAGAGATGTTAGTATACAAAGCACAACATTTGATAAAGTATGTAACCTTCCAAGTATAGGCAATATTTTATTATATTTGGTTTAAAAATGGCTGATTGGGTCAAATGGGAATGCATTTGTACTTTGAGAAGATAGGCAGTATATGTTAAAAGTTTGACACCTTTCAGATTTGGCACCCAACAACCCTTGGTGTTAACTAAGTCTTTCTTTTTCTTAACAAACAGGTTTTTGTCTCTTATGAGACATAACACTGACCAAAACATCTTACTTAGGAGTTAGGATCTTGTCTTCACTTGGAGATGGAATGTAACACATTTAAAAAAAAAAGGAAAGTAGAGACCTAATGAATGAGGTTATCAAATAGTTCCTTCACCAAAAGATTATATGGTCTAACACTCTTGGAAAAGTAAAAAAATATGTAAGCAGAATATTTTGATTAGTTAATAACTATCAAATAACTATTGAACAATTCTCAGCATTCAGAAAAGTAAACAAAAATGATCAAATAGGTGTTTTAAAATCAGTGAACTATGACAGAAACAAGAAGTTGATGTCCAAATAGCATAAACCAACCTAATAAAAAATATTTGCAAAATTGCCGGGTTTCTTGGGATGCTAACAAGTGATTTCAAATGTGAATAAACCAAAATTTTGAAGAACCTTGTGTCAGAAAAAACATCAATAACAGAAAACATTGTTTTCAAAAATACAAGATGCAGCCTCAGTTTGTTGTCCTCTTGTTTTTCTATGTTCTTAGAAATGTCAATAAAGAGGTTAAGTAAAGTAGCTCTGACTCATTAGCAAAAAAACATCTTACATGAGTAAGATAAAAGGCCAGTCATTCAATTGAAGCAAGAGTTATCATTCCAATTAAATGAGAATTATCACAAGCAAGAAAAGTGGATTGCCTACGCAAAGTCTAGAGGCAAAAATATGATAGATTACTTTATATTGAGAGAAAAGGACAGATAATAGCATGATATTAAAGCTTGTCTAACTCAAATAAATAAGTCAAAACTCGCAATACATGCCTCTTAAATATAACGGTTTAATTTATTTTGACCCAGACCTTCTGAGTTGTGTACTAACACCACTTGCTGATCGTTTTTCATTGTAGAAGACAACAAAAATATTATTACCTCAGCTTTCAGCTCCGTCGAATTGAAATTAGGGGAAGCAGAACCTAGAACTCCGCATTTCCTGTCCTTACAAGGCGATTGATCTCTATCTTCAGCTGAAAGATGAACAAGGATTTTATGAGCAATATATCAGCAAATAAATCCACAAACCCTAAAGAAAATTCTCAAACATTTTTGTGAGATAGAAAAATTAAATGTATAAACCTGCTTGAAAATGAGAGCGGCTCCAATAAAAACAGTTATATCAATGTTCACGAAGCTATGAGAAAATAACACCGATCAACTCACCTTCGAAAAGTAGCAAAGTCGATAAATGATTTCTAGCTCCAGACTCACGATCCTGACCGAGGTAAAAAAATAAACAAATGTCAGAAACAACAGATCTCGGAAATTCCCTCTTCTTCTATATCTTTAACCTCTAGATCTTACCTTGGGGTTTGAAGCGATTGGTTGAGAGAGGAGATGGATTGGAGGCCGACGGTCATCTCTAACACGAAAACATGCGAAGAAACAACCCATCGTCCTGCAATTAAACTCTACGAAATTCAATTTGAGTCAAGCAACATAGTATCAAAATCAAATTTGGAATATAGGTAATCGTACTGAATAAGAACCCTAGTTTTTATGTTCAGGTAGGAGCAAGGCGAGGTAAAACGTTTTTGAAATTTGAAAGACAGAAGAGACAAAAAAACGAGGGAAGATCCCGGAATTCAAAATTCCACTAATTGTAATGATGAATTATTAGCAGATGTTTGACTTTTTAAAAGATTTATGTCGAATTCGGATATTTGTAAACAATCATAATTAACCTATTATTATTTGGATTTAGGTGATTGAATTACTATGTAAAACCATGTCGTGACAATTTATTTTTTGTTATTTTAAAAAAGTTTCTTCATAAGTGGCATTTGGCATTCTCAGATACCACATGACTTATTTACAAATCAAAAGTGCCGACTAATTTTTTAAAAAAATATAGTACTTTATTGTAACTTGATTGCTTGTTTCATATATATATATATATATATATATATATATATATATATATATATATATATATATATATATATATATATATATATATATATATATATATATATATATATTCATAATAGGCAAATTACATGTTTCTCCATGTGTTCATATGAAAGTTATGCATTTCAAAATGATCAAATAGCAATAATATAATCATTAGGTTTATCACATGATAAAACCAAAAATCATAAAAATTAATGTATTTTTGTTTTTGTTTTCCTTTTAATTACTGAAAGACTTTTAGTTATTTTTCTTTTTAACCACTTAATGTTTGTTTTTATATTCCAAAAATAAAAATCAAATTCTTAAAAGCAATTATAGTTTGAAAAAATTTCAATCTAACCATCCGGATGATTTTTTTATGAATCAACTTTTAAAACTTAAGAATTTCTTATTAAAAAAACATCTTTAACCAGAAAAATATTGTTGACGTATATTTGTAAATCATTATAAAAAAATAAATAAATAAGAACATTACAATCTTCTTTTTGAAGAAAAAAAATAGTTCTTAATAGTTTAGCACTTGGTGATCAAACAATAAAATAAAATGTAATAGTTGTATGAAATTTGGTTACATAATAATTATTAATTTTGTGATGATTATTTCACAAAAAAAATATTGCAAGACAACTTAATCTGACTATAAGTGAATTTTTGAATAAGTCACACCCCTGAATCGGGACGGCGGAAACGTCCAGGGACGGGTGACTTTATATTGTAATATCATAACAATTGAATATAAATGATACATAGCAACCAACACATCATACATTGCTATATACCAACATTCATGGTTTACAAATGGTACTTGTTCTTCCATTACACAAAAATAACATAAAGTATGATGTCTCAAAAAGATAGCAAAACTCTAGATCCAAGGCTCGAGTACTTGTTTCATTGAGTCTCTGAGAATACAAGTCGTTTTGAAAAGCATTAACATAGAAATGTTGGTGAGTTCATAAACATAACTGTAGGAAAAACTTTGTAATATCTTAGTTTATAATAAATTGCAAAACTCCAGAAAATCCAATATTTTAAAAAAAAAATGTAGTTGTGAGTCTCGTTCCCAAAACCGTGTATAATTACATGCATATTTCTTGTTTTCCTTTGTTTGTATTTGAAAATAATGTGTTCCCAAAAAATCCTATATTTTATGTTATATAAAAAGTTATGGTCTTAAAAACCCTAAGACCATAGAGGGGAGATTAGTTTACAAAATAGACGAAACGTAGTTTTGTATTTTATAAAACGAGTAGAGTGTAAATTGTTCATAAATTTAAAATAATATTGTTACTCCCTATGTGAGTCGTTACAACCATGCTAATGCGACTAAAGCGTCTGTCTTGACGTTTTTCAGGCGTCGGTTTCTAATAAGATATTTGTCACCCTAGACTGACCCGTCTAGCTATAGCAAACAACTCAGGTGTGAGGGTGTCAACCTCGTATAGATCTATACATAATTACCCCGCTCTCCCTCTAGGAGACTCTGGTTATAACTACAAGACTTACGTTGTACGCTAGGTAGGTACGGTGAAGGAATGTCTCACAAGAGCCTCAACAAAAATTTACGCGAATTTATCAAATAATGCATATGGCGTTCTTAGTGTTAACTTATGACTACGGTTTTATGACACGCGGATATTTGTGCCGTATAACTTTGTTTTGCATCCCGATTTTATTAAATTATTTATAACGATGTTTATAAATAGTTACTAATGGCTTGTTAACTTGAAATATGTGTTGTAAAAATAACAAAATACTCTAGTTTTTAAACCCTTGAAATAGTACACCCCTTTACGAATATTTTACTAATAAAAACTATATTTTAGTAAAATGTTCAAGTGTTATGGTGGGTTGTTAACACATCAAAAATTTATTTGAGTGTTTTGTAACCCAAAAATACTCTATTTTTGTTGTGACTAGAACATGTCATAATTTTCACAAAATTTCATAAAACCTTGATATTTATTATGTTTCCACAATTTTTCAAGTATTAGTGGTAAAAATCTATATATCTAAAAATTTACCATTTTGAGGGTAAACTCTCATATTTTACCATCTTTCAAGCTTTTATAACCAAACATGCTATAACATTTTCTTTGACGTTATTTTTGACTTTTAACACATACTAAAGTCATTTTTACTTAGCAACTTGTTCCATTTTCAACATGATACCTAAACATGTGAAACTACACAAAGATAACTTTGTTCCAACAACATGAGACCTTGTAAAAATCTTGAGTTTAAGGAGTGTTAGCATGAAATAATAACATTTCAACACACGTAGACATATAAACCTACAAGTTCATGCAAATATCCAAGGATTTTCAAACAAGACTTGACTTGTATTCCCCCTCCCACCCCCACCCCCACCCCCCACCCCCCTAGGATGAAAAATTGAAAATAGTGGGGTATGAAGCTCACATTGGGTGTATTTGAAGTGATGAGATGAAAGTTTTGAGCCTAAAACACTTTGAGTGTTTGATGAAACTCTTGAAGACTATGATGCCTTAAAGTTGTCAACACATAATATTATGTGTAAATAAAAAGAAATTAACAAGATAAGGTCTACAGTCACTAGCCAAGTTTGAATTACTTACGGTGGTTTAGGGAAATGCCTTGGAGAAATTAGTATCCTAAGAACTTGAAGCTTGAACTCTCAGAGAGCAAATTTTGGATTTCTCAGTAAGTGAAAGTGGGAATTGTGATACGGTAAAAGGGTTTTCGTCCAATAAAAGAAGGAAAGATGACTTGATGTTTGCTTAGATTATCGGAGAATAATACCTTGTTATTTGATAGTTAATACGTGTTTTATTGTGTTTGCCTTGGAAATGGGTGAAATGTCACAACTTAAAGTCAAATATGTTTGCTTTTTCTCTATTCTAATCCGTAAACACCTTAAAATATACAGGCATGGTTGTAAACACATGTGTTTACGCCCTAGGATGGTTTCCTTTTGGGTTTACGGCCAAGGTATGGTCCATTAGAGGGGATTTATGGCCCAAGGAGCCCAAATGAGGGTGTTTTCGGCCCACTATGGCCCAAATAAAGGTGTTTACGGTTTTGGGTGATTCTCATGGGTGTGTTCACGGTTCTAGCTAGTGGGAACTCAAAGGTGATGGCCTTAAAGTTTCAAGCATTCAAGGTTGCAATATCAATACATGTTCTTGTGTCAAACCATCAACTCGTCGAGTTTCATGAATCATAAAGCCTTGAAATCGCGATCCAACTCGTCGAGCTCTTTCATGAACTCGTCGAGTTCCTCCCTATAACAAAGTCAGGACTTTTCAACACAGCTCGTCGAGTTACTCCTTGAACTCGTCGAGTTTTTCAGTCTTCAAAACCCAAAACCATGGCCAACTCGTTGAGCCATCTCCTAGACTCGTCGAGTTTGCTCAGTAAACAGAAAAGGTCGGGGGACCATGATCCAACTCGCCGATTTGGATAAACAACTCGTTGAGCTCTCTTAGTCCAAATTTATTCAGTCACTTCCAATCGAGTTCAATGCTTCTAAGCCATAAATCTGGTCCCCTAGGGCTAATATATCACGTAAAGTTCCTATCATTAGTTGCATTCATGGACTGCTTTGCTCAAAAGGCCAAAAGAATGGTCCATAAGTTGCATGGGACCTTCATGGCCATAAAGTTGGCACCTTTATGCCATGAAGTCCATAAAGACCCTAGATCTGAAGGGTTTCCCACATTAGACATCCAAGTCCGAAAGACTAACATTCTTGGACCAAAACATGGAGAAATCACTCTAAAACTAGATCTAAACATCGAATAGACAAGATAGGAGCTTTATACCTAAAATGAACCAAAAATGGAGCTCAACTTCTGGATCTACTCTTCTCCTTTATGTCCTTACTCCTTCTTCAAGAATCATCTTCTTCAAATTCATAAATAATGCACAAAATTGGTTCAAAACACTCAAAAGTGAACTAGGTTTCATGGCTAGGGTTTGGGATGATGAAGGCTTTAAATGAGGCCAGTCTTTGGAGGTTAAGGTGTTTAAATAAGGTACTAAACCCTGAAAATTAGGGTTTCATTCTGGCAGCCCTACTCGTCGAGTTGAGTCCGTCGACTCGTCGAGTAGACTTTAAGTTCCACGTCCAAATTCCATTCCTGCTCGATGAGTTTAAGGCCTCTAACTCGTCGGGTTCCTGTACAAAAATGAATAAATCTGATTTAAAATACCTACTAGGAACTGGGCGTTACACCTCAACTGATCTATTCTTTGAAATGGGTGTTATAGATATCCTTAGTGATTTTGGTATTTTGAAACAATATTTGTTATCACAAAATGTTTTATTAAACTTGGATTTTCCGCAACAAAGACAACATGCTATTTTAAAGTATAAAGAACAAGTTTTATTTGGTTCTAAAAAATAGGGGATGTCACAGGATGTGCTTATAAGATCTCATTTGATTAAACTTCAACCATATCCTTAAATAGTTATTAACTTCAAACTTTCCTTTTGTTTGATCCACTGTTCAATCGTCCATATCTTGATACCTTCTTGGTTTATATATTTGTGATCATAGTCATTGTCTTTCTAGTATATCATATTTCAAAAGATGAGATTGAGTTATATTATCTTCAAATTCAAGTATTGATTCTTCTTGTTTTTTATTCACTTAATCCCATACATTTAACTATCTCTAACTTATTGAGGTTTCCTTTCTTGATGATTGAACTTTTGTACTTCAAGTCTTGAAGCCTTTCTTACCACTTGCTTATGCATATTTCTTACTGTCTTAGATTTATTTCTTGAATCAAGCTCGGTTTTAATTATCGTCCAACTTAGAGGGCCACTTTGATATGTTCAATATAATTATTTAAATAACCTCCAATTTAGATATTTCCCCCTAAACTTTAACTAATTTCTTTATCTTTCAGGTTCTCTAATTTTTATCGACAAGTTATAACTTGTGTACCTTTTTCATTTGAGTTCTTATATAAACTTCCTCTTCCTCATAAACTCTTGAGTCTTATATTTATTCAGCATGACATACCAAGGTTGCTAAGGTTCTCCTGGTCCAACCAAAACTGAATAACCAAGGTTGTTATGGTTCTCATGCCCCATAGTCCACTCAACATGACAAACCAATGTTTCTAAGGTTCTCCCGGCCCAACAAAAATTGACAAGACTTCCAAGTTCCCTTGGACCAGCCCGGTCATAAAATTGTCATGGGGCTCCTGGTCCACATCAAGTTACATACTATGGTTGTCATTTATAGTTTTTGTTAACACTTGATACATTATGTTGGAGTATTTCATGTTTCCTTTTCAAGAGTACATTACTTAGACTAATATTAGCATTATGCAGTGATTTTTCACCGTTTTCACTAAAGTCTCGATCTCAGGGTTGTAGTGGTGGTGGAAACAGTGAGGTGGTAGCGGCGGTGGTGGTGTTAGTGGTGATTAGTGATGGTGGTGATTGGTGATGGTGGTAGTTGGAGATGGTGGTGGTTGATGGTGATTGGAGACAGGGGTGGTTATTTTAGAGTTTGGAGTATGGGTTGACTACTTGAGTTCCTCACCTGCTCATGAACCAAAACCTAGAAAGCATGCCACATTTTTTTTCTTAATAATATTTGTTACCAAACTCTGTAACAACCTACCTATCTTAATTTTTGTAGGACAACCTAATGACAAGGCATTCCCCTCGTTGTTTAGTAAATGTGAGAAAAACAATTCACACTCGAACAAAAGGAAGCTATGAAATCCATGAGATTTGGTAGTCTTCTTAACCTAAAATATAGAACTTTACACACAATTTTATGTCTTTGGTTATTAGAAAGATATACCACCATTAGACGAATCTTAGAGATTTGTGGTAAACGAATTCCTATGTCTCTCGTTGATGTGGAACTTGTAATGAGGTTGTCAACAAGTGGGAAAGATGTGGCGAGTTCACACTTTGGTGACGTGGTAGCAGATTTATGCCCAACGTACAATGCTTCAAATAAGGGTATCTCGGTCCATTTATTGAAGGAAAAATTAGGGGAACAAGAAGCATCGTATTCCATTTTTTAAGAGTAATTCAAAAGGCCATTTCTTTTATATGTTTTTGGGCACTTTATTGCACCCTGCGTTAATTATACCATGCCTTGTAGTCACTTAATCCATTTATAGAGATTTATGTTGCTATTATTAGTGTTTAGTTGTATTAGGTCCCATTTGATAGTTCCTGTTTGGAAAAGTGTTGTTTGGGAAAGTGTTGTCTGGAAAAGTTTTCTGACTGGGAAAGAAATCATGTTGTTTGATTGTACATCTGACTGATTGTGCTGAATAATGAAAAATGACCATATTACCATGCTATTCTATACTATAATGTATAATAAAAAAACAACAAATACAATCAATATCCAACATGCATGTTCATAAATTCAACATCTTTGTATAAAAAACAACGTATATAATAAAAAGAAGCATATGATATGAACTAGTGAAGAATCCTGCGTTGCGGGGGTTGGAGGGTATTCCATAGCCTTTTATTACTGTTACTAAATATTTATTTATGCGTAGATAAGGACTTATTTACAAATATGACCACATTTACATGTAGAAACGTCTATTCTAATCACAACTTCTCCAACCTGACCAATGGTTGTTTTATGCATCAAGTCCTTCCTTGTCTTCTTCAATCATGAATTCCTGCATACCAAGCTTGTTTCTAGCATGTGGTCCACCATTGATGACATTGAATAAACGCATTGGTCACATGATCCTATTGAATGAAAATTATACAATCAAATCATTAGACTACCAAATAACCTTCTCTTCCCTTGCCCATCCCGTTATCATTGATTCTTAAATGCATCTTATACCACCAAAATTCAGGTTGTCCATCTTTAATAAAAAAACTCACAACTCTTACATGGAACAATTTGTCTTGATCGCATTATTGGAAATGTGCAATCTACTAACACCATATCCCTCCTATAATAATATAAGTATAATCTGCACACAAAACCAACCATATTGTAAATTAAGTGAACCACATTCCCTTGAAGAATGTAAACAAATGAGACTTTCCATAAATGACATGAGCTATGAGGTTAGTAAGTTTCTATATGATTTTACAGTTTTGGCCGTTTTTTTTTCTTCAAATTTGGTCAAAGAAGGAGCTCCTTACACTTGGGGAAAGAATAGGAAGTGTAGCCACTGGTGTCCCTAATCATCTTATCTCAAAATGCGTACAAGAATCAATTTATTGTTCTTAATTAAAATGTTTTAAAAAAATTATATATATTTAGTTGATGTGGTTAAAAATTTACAGGAAGAGTATGCGAATATGGATGGTATTGGGATGTTAAAAGCTTGTGGGCATGATTTTCATGTTCGGAAGAGGCAGATGATAACCAAACCACATATTAAACACCAAAAACCCTAAAACTCGATCCAACAAAATTGAAAACAGACAGTGGTAAAGAAGAATTGAAGGCGACAAACTTCCATTTATTGTAGACTTGGCGGAGGCTGCTGCAACCACCTTTAATGGCGTTTGGCTTGTGCGACAGAGGGGAGAAGGGTTGATACGTCGTCGAAGGAGGGGGTGGAAAGGATTTTTTCAGATATAAGCAAACCACAGAGCATAAAGATATATAGAATGGGGGTTTACTGACGAGGTCGATTTAAAAGCATAAAGATAAATAGAATGGGGGTTTACCGGCAAGGTCGATTTAGAAGGTGGGGGAAGAGAATGATTGGAAGAAGGCAACGGTGAAGAAATACATGTACATATGAATTGAGCAACAAATATTGAGTCGGTAGTGTGGCGGAGCTGTGCTATTAGGAAACAGAAACACATATTAAACACCAAAAAACCCTAACACTTGATCCAACAAAATTGAAAACGGACTGTGGTAAAGAAGAATTGAAGGCGGAAAACTTCCATTTGTTGTAGGCTTGGCGCAGGCGGCTGCAACCACCTTTAATGGCATTTGGATGGTGCGACAGAGGGGAGAAGGGTTGATACGTCATCGAAGGTGAGGGTGGAAAGGTTTTTTTTTCTAGATATAAGCAAACCACAGAGCATATAGATAGATAGAATGGGGGTTTACCGACGATGTCGATTTAGAAGGTGGGGGGAGAGAATGATTGGAAGAAGAAGGCAGTGAAGAAATATGTTTACATATGAATCGAGCAACAGATATATGGAGTTATATATGTGGTGGAGCTATGCTATTGGGAAACAGAGACGGTGGCCAATGACTTAAATGTGGACCTGAATGCATCCCACTGTCGCAAAAAAAAAACACCAATCGGAACCAAATACTGTTCACTAACGGTCCTCACAATTAAAAGTTATATAAATTTGAACAAAATTCAGCATGTATAATAAAAAAATAGCACATATAATATGGAATTGAACAAAATTCAGCATGTATAATAAAAAAACAACACATATAAGATGAATTTGAACAAAATTCAACATGTATCTCCTCCTATGCTCGAAATCAGATGAAACATAATATGATTTTGATTTTGATTTTCACAAACTTTGAAATGGCACTCTCAGATTTCGAAAAATTAGAAGAAAGAAAAAGATAGAAGCATAAAAAAGAAGAACAAACCACAAATTGAAACATATTGAAAAAAAATCAGAAAAAATTTCGTCTTTCCCAAGAAACGAATTCTAAAGAAACGTATCAGAAAAAAAAGAAGAAGAACACGAACCTGGGCAGAGACGGAGGGGATCGGCGACTTCTGGTCAGGGACGGAGGAGGAGGACGATGTCTTGGCCAGCGAAGGGACAAACCAATGAAGGTTGATGATACCTAATGTAGACGAACAAGGGGCAACATTTTTTTTCTTGTTAGGGCACAATTGTCCAACGCATGTTTCTTTTTCATCCAGACATGGGTTTGAGCTTTGTGGGAAAAACCCATCTTACCGGGGAAAGCTGAACTTTTTTATGCATATCAAACGGTCTTTTCGGCCCATTCATCCAGAAGGATCTTTATGGGTCTGGAAAGATGGTTATCAAACATGACCTTAGTTGTAGCACTTGGTTCCTGGTATGTAAGATTATCTGAGTATTTTGTATTATTGGCCTGGGACTCGGCGAGTTGGAGGTCCGACTCGCCGAGTAGAGACGAGACTTGGGACGCGGTTAAGTTGGAGACTCGGCGAGTCCATATTATGGACTCGAAGAGTCCGCGCTGTCCGATGAAACCTTAATTTCCACGAGTTTGCACCCTATTTAAACGACCATTTGCGCCCCAACTCCGCCCCCTCCACCCTCAGAAGCCCTCCATACGTTCTAGCCCTTGTTCTTGTGAGTTTGAGGCTTATTAGTGTGTTTCCTTGAAGATTTTGAGAAGGAAGAGGAGTAAATCAAAAGGAAGGGAAGGAAGCCAAGCATCTCTGTGTTCTCTCAGTAATTTCTTTGAGGTATAACTCGTTTTCCCTCTGTTTCAATGCTTATTACTCCATTAAAGTCCCTCTTGAACCATGTCCCAAGCTTGGTTGTGCATTGTTGGTTGATTCAAGTTATTAGCCCTTAGATCTAGACCCCATTCAGTCCCTGGAGCTTGGATCTACTGCCTTTATGGAGTCATATTGCACACAAGCCCTAGATCTACCCCTTTTGGTGCACTTTAAGCCTTAGAACCTTTATTGGTGATGATCTACACGTAAAGTTGGAAACTTTATGTGTAAACCAGGCCCTAGGAGCCTAGATCTATGGATGGCATGGACTGGATTCGAGCAAAATCGTGTATATGGCTTTTGCATGAAGCAGACTCGGCGAGTCGCTCATCTGACTCGGCGAGTCTGGTCGCGAGTCTCCGAGTTTGTCCCCTTTTCGTTGTGTCGAGTTGAGTAGTGAGTCCTGGGTGGACTCGGTGAGTTGGTAGTCGAACTCACCCATGAAGGAACTCGGCGAGTCAACGCCCTGACTCGGCGAGTTCAAGACAATCTTCTTAGATCAAGATCAGACTCGGCGAGTTGTTCATACAACTCGGCGAGTCACAGCGTAAATTGTTCATCGGATGAAGATGAACTCGGTGAGTTGTTCATACAACTCGGCGAGTAGGATGAAGGACTTGGATATCGGTTTAGAAGGAGAACTCGTCGAGTCAACGCCCAACTCGACAAGTAGAGACGGGTTGTAGGACAGTTGATTGGATAAGGACTCGGCGAGTTGGGGAGCCAACTCGGCGAGTCGGGTCAACTGAAAGATGACTCTGGCTTTGACTTTTAACTTGATCAAGGGTAAAATGGTCAATTTACCCGAGGGTCAGTTAGCGGTGTTTGATTGAGTGTTTTGTGGGAATTATAGTCGGAGGATTTCCGGAGCAACAACAGCAGCAGACAGTCAATTCCCACACAGACCAGCAGCTACTTCGAGGTGAGTTTCCTTCCATTAGGAACGGGTCTAAGGCACCAAGGCCGACCCGTGTAGACGAGATGTTAGTACTAAAGTGTGGGCCGAGCCCGTATCTCTTGGTTTAGTCAAGTATGATATATGTGTCGGTGTGATAGAGTTGTCTATACTTGTTGTCTGTGTGATACTTGTATATTATGAGTTAGCGGTTGAGTGTGGGCAAGGCCCGTATCTCTCCGAGAGTGGAGTGTGGGCTAGGCCCGTATCTCCCAGATAGTAGAATGTGGGCGAGGCACGTATCTCCCAGCTAGCGAAGTGTGGGCAGGGTCCGTATCTTCCCGAGTGTGGGCGAGGCCCGTAACTCCTAGTTGAATGTTGTTTGTTATATGCTTGCATGGTATGAGGTATTATGGGGGAACTCACTAAGCTTTGTGCTTACAGTTTACAGTTTTGGTTTTAGGTGCCTCTTCATCGAAGGGGAATGAGTTGGCGCGGTAGCGGCACATCATGCACACACACTGGTTTCCGCATTTACGAGATTTCTCTGGGATTTATACTCTGATATTTCGATTGGTTGTATGATTTGGCTTTTAGACATGGTATACGTTGTGATGTGGTTTGATCAAACAATATTTTTAATTATTAATTTTTTCTAAAGTAATGTTTTAAAAACCAAATTTTTTGGACGTAAAAATTGGGTCGTTACATTAGTCTTCTTCAAGCATATTGACATTGTAATATGTACATGTAACGCCCGCGTTTCCAGGCTAGGCATTTTCGTTGATGTAATAGTCTAGGTTAACCCTTGTAACTCTTTTTGAAGTATTAATGATGAAATATTTGAGTATTATGTGAATTATGTGTATTTGTGTGCTTATTAGTTAATTATAAAGATATAATTAATAAAGGATAAAAATAAGCGTCAAAATTAAAGTGTGAGATAAGCCCGATATCTTTTCATAAAGTTGTAGTGGTCGAAACAAGGATTCCGGAGATATAAGAAATGCCGAAATCCGAGTTATAACGAAGAAGTTATGACATGTCGAAGTTTCGCGACAGAACCGGCACGACGCGCGAATGACGTAAAATATGAATTTAAGATAGAGCGATATCTAGCCTTAGTGATCTAAACGAAAGTCGCAGGTTTCGTTAAACCGAGAGCGTGCATGAAAAGAACGCCCAGATCTGGCTTCGTATGAGGAAGTTATGATTTTTCGAAGTTTCGACTTAGCGGTATGCAGCCCGAATACTCGAAATAGAGATCGAGTGATATTTAGCCAAAAATTTCTAAATGAGAGTTGAAGATCTCATTGATAGTAGTCCAATGATAAAAAGACAGATGAAAACGGAGTTCAGATGAAGGAGTTATGAATTTCGAACATAGTTTTCCTGTCCTGGCCTACTAAAAATACTATATAAGTAATATACTTATAATATATTAAAAATCCATTCAAAATTAGCCAATGGAGTCTAAACGAGAGTTGTAGAGCATAATCTCACCTTCGTGGCGATATAAAGAACGTCGAAAACGGAGTTCGTATGCGAAAGTTATGAATTTCTGAAGTTCGGGGCGCGAACCCCAAAGCTGTGTCAGAGACCACGACGTGGCAAGTCTCCTGACACCTCCAGGAGGCCCCCAGATGCAACTTGGGATGACGCATGCAGTGACGACCAAGCCCACGACATGGAAAAAGGTTGCCACGACGTGGCAAGGGCCAAATTTGCCCTATAAATAGATTTGAAGGGTCGACCGTTTAGGGTTGCTATTTTCTCTCTTCTCTCTCCCGTTTTACCTCGATTTGCGTGCCAAAAGTACCCCGAAGCCCCGATAATATTCCCGAGCCCCGAAGCAAGTTTCGAAGCCCCGAAGATCCCGAGAAGTGCGATTCCCGAGCCGAAGCTCTGCCCGCGAGAAGTTCGATTTTTGTAGAGATCTTCCAGATCTGCTGAGGATTACTACTTCTGCAAGCCGTAGTGCTGTACGATCATCTTCTGATCAAGTGAGTGTGTAGTTACTTTCTTCTAACGCATAATTATGAAGTATTTTATACGAAATACGTGTTATGTGTATATTTTGTTGTTATGTGTGTGAATGTATATTCATTTTCTTCTATCTTATAGATCTGATTATTTCTTTATGAAATACGTGTTATGTGTGTGTGCCTCGTCTGTTATGTGGAAAATGTATTGATTGAGCATGCTATATAGGTTTTGAAACTATGTATAAAAATGTATATTTTATCTACTAATATGTTGTGTAGAACATGGGTAGATAGTTGGTGTGTAATAAACAGATGAGAGGCCTCGATGTTGTTTTGATCCAGTCATCTAACGGAATTTAGATGACGACCACGGACTTTTATAGACAGTCCAGTGGAACGCTAGCAGGCTCATAACCTGTAGGTGTTAATGAGCTTGGGTGTTCATTCGATGTATTCCATCCCCCTCATGGTTGCCTTATTTGACTTATATTGCTGAGGAACCCCCGAAGCATGTGTAGTCACACCGATGAAATATTCCTAGACTAGGTCCCTTATGTTAGTTGTCTTAGGGACGTAAAGTGAGAATAACGGGAATGAGTAATTGGGTTATTGTTGGTTGGTGGAAATTAAATATAATTATTTATTGTGGGTTGAAAACCCTATATGCTCTCCAGGCTCCCAAGCCTGACCCACTCAGTTTATTTGTATTACAGGAAGTGGCGCAAGGGCATAAGATGGATGAACCATCAAGTTGTTTTGTTTACAAGTCTGTATATGTATATATTTGTTGAATGACTTGTAATGTTATCGTTTATGCTTTATGGTCTGTATCGGAACATGACATCCCAAGTTTTGATTATATAATGAAAATACATTTCTTTTATGAAATGTTTTGGTAAACATTGTTTTATCACGTTTTGTTTTTGGGAACAAATTCTGCAACTCTTTCAAATCAAAAGGATTTACTCTGAAATTATTTTAAAAGCATAAATGAAAATCGGTCTTTTCTGGCCGAGATTTTGGGGATGTCACAGTACATGTACTTTAAAATTTTTCATTAATGTAATTTTAAGTAATGGAAGATCTTAGGATTCTACGTAATGAAATATCTGAGCAAAATTGTCCATTTACTATGTTTTATGTTAGGTTGGAATTTTTACATAAATGATCCCTTATATTTTTGGTGTGTTGTCTTTTCATATGAATTTAACAGCATAAACTGATGGGAGTTAAGTTCCAGGGACTAAAGTTGATACCAAATAGTGAAATAAGGACCATACATGATTAAATCCCAATATTAAGACCAAAACTGATGATTTATTGTAACGATCGTTTCCGAGGTATAAAAGCTATTTAATTCTTCATTTACTTTGGGCCATAACTAAATTAATATTGTGAGTGGACTTTTATTTTGGGCCGAAGGGTAGGCAGCCCATAAGCCGTACGCGGGGCGTAACCCACTTGTACGCTGGGCGTACCGCTTAAATGAAACGCGGGGAGGCTGAGCGTACGCATAGCGTACCTTAGGGTACGCCCAGCGTACGCGACTAGGTGGCAAACCCTAATTTTAAGGTTTGAGGCACATTTAAACCCCACTATAGCCTCCCATTTGGACTCCTCACTTATCATTCACTCCAGAGAAACCCTAGTTCGTCCCCTTTGCTCCTTGTTTGTGTGTGTTTGATCTTTGAGCTTATTTTTGTGAAGAAGGAGGAGAAGAGAAGTGGAAGAAGAAGATCTTGAGCACCTTGAGCTCATAGATCTGGGATCATCCTTTCTTTTGGCATTCAAAAGAGGTATAAAGCTTCCAACTTTCCTCTTGTAAGTTTAGATCTAGGAGTTTTTGAAAGTTTGGACCTTTTAGGTCCAAAGGAAGGTCCTTTATCTTGCAACTTCATTTTTGGAGCTTGGGATTGCTATCCTTGAAGCTCAAGTGTCTCCATAGCGGTAAAGTTTCGATCTTTGTGGCTTATATGGAACCATGCATGAGATCTAGTTGGTTTTATGTAAGTAGAATGTTATTTGTGGAAGTTTGAGCCTTTATGAGACTTGTAAGCCATCAAGTAAGTAACTTTATGGCTTAAGTCATGGAATAAGCTTAGGATCTGGATTTGTAGCTTATGGATCAGATTATTAAGCACTTAATGAGATGTTGGCTTAACAGAGCTGTACGCTGGGCATACAAGGAAGTACGCGCCGCGTACAAGCTAGCAGCCAGTACGCTCAGCGTACCTTGGTGTACGCCCCGCGTACGCTACCAGTTTGGGCTTCGGGTGTGCCAGTGGGCTCGGTTTTCAGGCTTAGGGTCCTTGGGCCTTTATGGCTCATCATAATTCAGTTGTTAAGGACCAAGGATTTAGTATTGGGCTTGGGTAAGGCCCAATAAAAGGGTCCTAGGCCCAATATAGCGAATTGGTCCATTGGTGGGCCTATAGTGGGGCCATAGATGGACTTAGAAGGAATTGAGGTTTTGGGCCATACACCATAGTAGGGGTAAAATGGTCATTTTACCCATAGAGGAATCCCTATTATGATTTAGTATTTATTTTCCCATTATAGCTGGGAAGCAGCCGGAGCAGCAATCAGGGATTTCTCATTCAGGAGTTAGCAGTCAGCATCACGAGGTGAGTTTCCTTCCAGTAGGAACGAGTCTACGGCCACAATGCCGGCCCGTTTAGTTAGCAGTAGTTCCGGACTTCGGTCCGATGCAGTAGTTAGAGTGCTTGATGTCTTTGTGATTCAAGCATGTTTTGTGTTATGTGTTCCAGACTCTGTACCGATGTAGTATGCAGTATATGTTTTCATGCTAGTTGATATGTTTATGCTATGTTATGTTCAGTCAGTTCCGGACTTCGGTCCGATGCAGGGGACAAGGTCCCATTCAGTTCCGGACTTCGGTCCGATGCAGTCAGTACCGGACTTCGGTCCGATGCAGTTAGTTCCGGACTTCGGTTCGATGCAGTTTTCGGATTTCGGTCCGATGCAGAGGGCAAGGCCCTGGTTAGTTTCCGGACTTCGGTCCGATGCAGTGGGCAAGGCCCAGTAGATGCTTTATATGTTATTGTATGGTATGTGGTAGTTTGGGGGAGCTCACTAAGCTTTGTGCTTACAGTTTCACTTTTGGTTTCAGGTACTTCGCAAGTAAAGGGAAGAGCTCGGG
Source organism: Lactuca sativa (assembly GCF_002870075.4). Lineage (NCBI taxonomy): Eukaryota > Viridiplantae > Streptophyta > Magnoliopsida > Asterales > Asteraceae > Lactuca > Lactuca sativa. The sequence continues at coordinate 48,671,059 of NC_056625.2, forward strand.
ATGATGGCATCGCACACACCACAACTTCAGTCTTTTCCTGGGAGTTTGTTTTGATTCATAGTTTGATTTGACACAAATGTTCATGACATTTTATTATGGGTTGAGATAATTGACACATGGTTCTATGATGTGACGATTAGAATATGATTTTTATTATTATTCAAACAAAAATTTTTGGGTTGTATTTTTGGATGTTACATTTATGCAAACCACAAGATTCAAGAACCAAAACTATATTTTACTCTAAGTATTATGCTTAATCTATCTGGTCCACTTTAATCATGTCCATCGACCAAACGTTATTTTAACGACATATTTAAACAATATGAAAGGAATAGAGAAACTAAGGGTGCGTTTAGTTGCGGAAAAATGGGCCGTTTTCCGGAAAAAAATTCCTAGAAAAATGAGAATTTTGAAAACGCGTATAGTTCGTCTATTTTTCTAAATTTTTCACGGAAAATAAAAATTTTCCGTTTTCTAAAATTACTAAGAAGTTGGAAAATTTTGGAAAACTGATAATCATTGTTTTCCACATTTTTCTAATTCCAAAATTTTTCTAAAATATAAACAGACACCCACTCCCACCCCATTCACCTCTACTACCCCCACCTTAACACCCCCCCCCCCCCCCCACACACACACACACCCACAAACACACACACACACACCAACCCACAAACACACACACATACATACCCACACCCCCACACACTCACCCACAAACACACACACATACATACATACACCCACACACAAACACACACACACATACATACCCACCCCCCACACACACACACCCGCGAGCACACACACACCAACCCACAAACACACACACACATACATACCCACCCCCTACACACACTCACCCACAAACACACACACATGCATACCCACACATACATACACCCACCCACAAACACATACACATACATACCCACCAACACACCCACACACACACACACACACAAATACACTCACACACATACCCACCCACACCCCCACAAACACACACCCTCACACACACAAACCCACACCTACCCCTACCTTCACCCTCACAGCCATACACACACACAAACCCACACCTACCCTCACAAACACACACATACACACACAAACACACACTCGCACCCCCGCCCATCCAACACCACCACCACAATCATCGACCTACCATCACCACCACCACCACCACCACTAACCCATCACTAGCACCACCACCACCACCGCTGCCGCCACCATCACCACCACTGACACAATTGCCGCCGCCACCACCATCGCCTGTCATCACCACCACCGCCGCCGACCCACTACCGTCACCGCCCCCACCCACACCCTACCACCACTACCGTTTTCTAAAAATGAAAACCGATAGAAAAATACACATCTAAACACGTTTTCTAATTTTCTAAAACTGAAAATGAAAAATAAATAAGTTTAACTAAACGCGTTTTCTAGATCTTTCAATGAAAAATGAAAACGGAAAACGAAAATAAAAAAGGGAAAACAATTAACGGAAAATAAAAATTGTTTTTCCAACTAAATGTAATCTAATACTTGTGAAATTAGAAACTCATTGCTATTTTTCGTTAAATATATATAAGTAAAGAGAAATGGAAGATGAAATTATCATATCGTGAATCGAGTGTTCTGTTACTTCTGTTTTTCTGGTTAAACCCTAAAGGGGCGGGAATAGACAGAAAGCAGTCCACACAGGAATCTCGTATTCGTATCTCCCTTTTGCCGTAGCACGAGTCAAAAGAGGACCAGTAAACCCCGCTGTTCATGGGAACTGGTGGAATGGCATCTTGGTTACAATGGATAATCAATCAAAATCAAAAGCAAAAAGCAAAACCCTCGCTGTTTCCCTTCCTTGGTCCCTTTTCAATTCCTTCCCTTGGGATGCAGTCATTCTATTCTCTTCATCCTCTTCCTCCATAAAGTTGAAAAATGCTCCCATTCTTTACTTGCTATCAGAGAAAGCCCTAAAAGCTAAGTAATTGCCCCGCATCAACAAGCAAAGGATCTTTACACACTCTATCTATATCAAAATTCAGAAATACAAATATGGTTTTCGTGTGCGCATTCTTCAGCGGCTTTCAGGGTGGAGGGAGAGAGAGTTCCAACAAGTTTCAGGTGGAAATCAGGGGTGCTGACGGAGTTGGACGGCAGGAATGGCGAGTACGAGTGGGACCAAAGATGAGGTGGGCCCACCGAGGTCGTTGTCAAGGAGGATGACGAGGACTTCCACTATGGTTGATCCTAATGCCGAAGGTGTTGATAGCGAGCTTGTTCCTTCTTCCCTTGCTTCTATTGCTCCCATCCTTCGGGTTGCCAATGAGATCGAGAAGGATAATGACAGAGTTGCTTACTTGTGTATGTTTCCCCTTACTATATTTGCCTCTTCCTTCCCTAAGATGCCAAATTGCTTATAATTTGTTGTGTTTGGAGGTGAGTTTTGAAATCGATTGATTAAAACTAGATAGGCGTGTAACTTTGCTTCTATAAATAGGATGAACCAGAATAATAATTAATTACTTTTAAATACAATAGCACATCACACAGATCCAAGTATTGCTCATAAAATCAGGGTGTCTGACTGGCACTATGTAGTCCTTCTGGTGATTGTGCATAGCTTATAAGAAGTTGATAGCTACCTAATAGGATTCAAACCATGCCGCATGAGACACCAAGTCATAGGATAGGTCCAACCTCTTGGGGTCTTGTGTGACTCTTGATATCATGAGATGAAAAAAGAGAAATTTTTTGGAGTTACTTAAGTTTGTTTCTGGTTGAAATATGTTTGATCAGTTTAGAAAATAAGTTTTGTTTCAGGTTTACAATGTATAAGATGATTTTAATTCGATTGCTCTATTCTTTTTGGCAAAAGGGACATGCATAAAGATTAATTTTGATTACCACATAAAGAATTTTGGACTTTTCTTTTGAGGTATTCAGAGCAAGTATTTTTTTTAAAAAGGTAAAAAAGCAGATAAACTGGTATGAACAGAAATGCTGCAACTGTAAAAGTACAAGAAAAAGAAAGCGAAAATAGAGATAAAAAGTAGCACCATATATCATTTCCTCAAAAGTACATCAGCATATACAACCTTGAAACAACCAAGAAAATTAAGACAACATGGTGGTTGTGCTTGCTGGCTGCTGTAATAAATTTCTCATAACCTTTAATGCCTTTATTTTGTTGCATTAGGCCGGTTTCATGCATTTGAGAAGGCCCACAGGATGGATCCTATATCTAGTGGACGTGGTGTTCGCCAATTCAAGACCTACCTGCTACATAGACTTCAGAAGGTGCACATTACTATTTTCACCATTTTAAGTGTATTTTAGTCATATTAGATTTTCAGAAATTCTAATGAAAATTTCAAATGTTGTATTGGTGTAGGAAGAAGAAACGACAAAACCTCGGCTAGCAAAAAGTGATCCTAGGGAAATCCAGAAGTTCTACCAGAACTTCTATGAGAAAAACATCAGAGAAGGCCAATACACAAAGAAACCGTGAGGCTTGTTTTTTAATTAATGTCTAGAGATGTTACATCACATCACATCATCTGATTACTTATTCATTTTGTTATTTTTCTTCTATCATCTCTAAGTGAGGAGATGGCCAAGATTTATCAGATTGCAACGGTTTTATATGATGTACTAAGGACTGTGGTACCTGCTTCAAAAATCGAGCAAGAGGTATGATTGTTTTATCATACTTTGGTTTCTAGTTGCCATGTAAGTTTAAATACCCCATTGCTCATGTATGCTTCTATGGCATTGTAGACTCAACAATACGCAAGAGATGTAGATGCAAACAGAGAACAACATGAACACTATAACATCCTTCCTTTGTATGCTGTTGGAAATAAACCAGCAATTACAAGGCTTCCCGAGGTTGTATTCAGATAGACATAAATCTCATTTTCTATTATATATATATACACACACACACACACAAAGATGTATACATCCTTCTTATTTATTTCATTCTTCACATGTCATTAGATCCAAGCAGCTCTTCGAGCAATTCGCACTGTGGATAACCTTCCATCTGTTAGAAGGATAGGAGACGCAGACAAACCTATTAATGATATTCTGGAGTGGTTATCATTAATTTTTGGTTTTCAGGTAACTTGTCTTCATATAAACCGCTTTATTTAACTATGCATAGATTGTTTACAAATCTGACTATGATTGAAATTTTTGTGATTCTGAAATGAAGAAAGGAAATGTTGCAAATCAACGGGAGCACTTGGTATTGTTACTTGCAAATATTGATAGAAGGTCGAAGGGTGTTGATGATTATGATCAGGTAAAGCTCCCACTTTTTTACTGTAATATTTGAAAACTGTGTGTGACTGTGCTTTAGAGATGAACTAAATACTGATGAGGAACTTTTTGCAGTTGGGTAGCCAAACGGTAAAGCATTTACTGGATAAAACTTTCAAGAACTATGTCTCATGGTGTCATTATTTGCACCGAACATCAATCATTGAGTAAGTTATTAGCAAGATGACATAGCATGCTTTTTGTTCTTTGAAGTGAGGATTTAATCTTTTTGTTTGTTCAAGTTCAAATAAGGTTCCAAATAGTGCTGATAGGCAGCAGTTGCATCTTCTCTACATTGGACTCTATCTACTCATCTGGGGTGAAGCTTCAAACATACGGTTCATGCCTGAATGCCTTTGCTATATTTTTCATAATGTATGTTATTATTTTGTTTATCTTTACAAGAATACAGTTATTATTTTGTTTGTCTTTATGATGCGATCTTTTTTTTTTCGTTGAACAAAACAGATGGCAAACGAAATGCATGGAACTTTATTTGGCAATGTCCAACCTGTAAGTGGAGGGACATATCAAGCAGCAGCAGTTGATGAGGAAGCATTTCTGCGTGAGGTCATCTCACCTGTTTATGATGTTCTTCGTAAGGTAATAACATCATAAGTTGTGTTCCAGTTTGATAAATTCTACTCTTCTAATGGGACTTATTTTTTTAATGGTGGCAGGAAGCCAGGAGAAATCAAGGTGGCAAAGCAAGCCATGCTTCATGGAGAAATTATGATGATCTTAATGAATATTTTTGGTAAGTAGTCTCTTTATAAGTATCATAAAACTGGCATTCATGCTGTGAAACTGTTGACCAACGTTTAATTCTGTTTTCTTGCAGGTCTGACAAATGCCTTAAGTTAGGCTGGCCAATGGATCGCAAGTCTGACTTTTTTGTTCACTCTGATGAGTCATCGCGTCATCATGCAGTATGTGTGGATTTAATTATGCTAGTAAGTAGTTTTCACCAAATAAAAATATGCTCAAATTTAAGTAATCTGCAGGGGCGCAATCAAGTAGTATCTGGAAAGAAGAAGCCTAAAACAAATTTTGTTGAAGTGCGTACATTTTTGCACCTTTACAGGAGTTTTGATCGGATGTGGATATTCCTCATATTGGTCTTGCAGGTAGGCATATAACAGAATCATGCAGTTAGTATTAGTTGATGATTTCTTATTAGGGCTGGTAGCATTTGAATCATTTCTTTTTGATCTTGTAGGCTATGATCATTGTTGCATGGCATGGAGATGGATCAATCTTTGGAATTTTGGATGAAGGTGTCATCAAAAGTATCTTCAGCATATTCATTACTCATGCTATACTTAATTTTATCCAAGGTATGTACTTACTTCCTGCACATTCTTTCGTTACTTCTGGTACCCTTTTTGTAATTTATGGTTTCTTTTTGCAGCTAGTCTAGACATAATCCTTAGTTTCAATGCCTGGGGGAGCTTAAAACCTACACAGATTCTTCGCTATATACTCAAATTCATTGTAGCTGCATTTTGGGTAGTAATCTTGCCAGTTTGTTACTCAAGATCAGTTCCAAATCCAACAGGACTTGTGAAGTTTGTCAGTACTTTGGGGGGAAATTGGAGAGAGCAATCACTTTATAACTACCTTATAGCAATTTACTTGATACCCAACATACTGGCTGCCTTTCTATTTCTGCTTCCACCTATAAGAAGACACATGGAACGTTCCAATTGGCGCATAGTTACTCTTCTAATGTGGTGGGCACAGGCAAGTTCATTTACATGTTGGTTGGTAGTTTGTATTGATGTTACATGCTTCTTGTTTTATTTTGAATTTTGTGGATTTTTACAGCCAAAACTCTATGTTGGAAGAGGCATGCATGAAGACATCTTTTCGCTTTTCAAGTAAGGATATAAAGTTTATTTATGAATCATGATTTGATACGTGAGTTTTAAAATTTCTTTTTTTCTTACTTTGTTACTCTTGATCTTAGGTATACTCTATTTTGGATAGTGCTGCTAATAAGCAAGTTCGCTTTCAGCTACTATGTGGAGGTAATCATGAAAATGCTTGTTAGCATATGATTTGTAGAGACAGTTTATGCTTAAATTTGCAATTTTCATTGTAGATACTGCCACTGGTCACACCCACAAAGTTAATCATGAAAATGCATGTTAGCAGCTATGAGTGGCATGAGTTCTTTCCCAACAGTAAAATCCTAAAATTTTCATACAAACTTTGTTTAATTGTGATTCCTATTAGACTAAGATCTGATTACTTACTTATTTGAGCATTTTGTAGTGACCCACAATATTGGCGTTGTTATTTCTATTTGGGCTCCAATTGTCATGGTGAGTGTTCTTGAAAATAATTACCTTTGTTTTGCATTTATGAGGCCGATTAAACATATGTAATGTAATTTTTTTCATTTTAGGTCTATTTCATGGACACACAAATTTGGTACGCGATATATGCTACTATTATTGGTGGAATCTATGGGGCCTTCAGCCACTTGGGTGAGGTTAGTACGCATATATATAAATCTTTAGTTTACTAAAATTTGAATTTGAAAATTGAAATAGAAAGATGACATCATCATTCTGTGGTGTTTGAACCTTAGATACGGACACTTGGCATGCTAAGGTCACGATTTGAATCGGTTCCTTTAGCTTTTGTTGAACGCCTTGTGCCTATGCAAAAAGATCCTAAAAGAGATCATGTGGAAGATGATCTATCTGTGAGAAAGAACATAGCAAAATTTTCACAGGTGTGGAATGAATTCATATTTTCAATGCGGATGGAAGACTTGATCAGCAACAGGTTTTAAACAGTTTGTTGTTATTAATCTAAGGAATCAAACTGAAGCAGAATATTCTGTTGACATTTGTTTTATTTTTCAAGTGAGACAGATCTGCTTCTTGTACCTTATACTACAAGTGATGTTCCAGTTGTCCAGTGGCCACCATTCTTGCTTGCTAGTAAGGTACATATCCTCCATGCCTTAGCTTGATGTCTTTTTGTTATTGTTTATCTGAAGTTAAAATGTAATCATGATTGACTTTTTGCCACTTAAGATCCCCATTGCATTAGACATGGCCAAAGATTTCAAAGGAAAGGAAGATGCAGACCTGTTCAGGAAGATCACTAATGATGATTATATGCGGTCAGCAGTGATGGAATGCTACCAAACACTTAAGGAAATATTATTTGAACTTATTGATGATGACCGAGATAATATGTAAGGCGTACATCTTGATCCTACTGCAAATTTATACTTACAAGCAGTTAGAAAATCTATTTCATTTTCATTTTCTTTTTCTTTTTACAGGATCTTACAGCATATATGCCATGAAATAGAAACTAGCATTCAACAGCGAACGTTTTTGAGTAAATTTCGTATGAGCGAATTGCCTTCACTCAATGATAAGCTGGAGAAGTTCTTGGATCATCTGGTAAGAAGAGGCATTTCTTTATTATTCATTATCATTGGCAATCTATTCCTTAAATTGTTTTTTGTTATTTTTCTGATTTCTCCATTGGGTGTCTGCCAGCTAGCAGATAATGTTGATGATGAGAAATACACATCCCAAATCATCAATGTTTTTCAGGATATCATGGAGATTATCACACAAGATGTTATGAATAATGGACACGAGTAAGTCTTTTATTTTGGATTGACCATTAAACATTCTGTTGTAAAATTCATTTTGTGTCCTTTTGTAGGATACTTGAAAGAGCTCATGCTCATCATCATGATAATGACAAAAAGGAAAGATTTGAGCGAATCAATGTCCAATTAACTCAAATCAGATCATGGAAGGAAAAGGTATCATCTGTCATATTGCACTCATGATTTTGTTCTTATTATTCCTTTTGCTAATTTTACATTTGTGCCCCTAGGTGGTGAGGCTTCGTTTGCTTTTGACTGTCAAGGAATCGGCAATTAATGTGCCTACAAATTTGGAAGCTCGTAGGCGTATCACTTTCTTTGCAAACTCCTTATATATGAAAATGCCAAATGCTCCAATTGTCCGCAACATGCTCTCATTTAGGTCAGTAATTTTCCAACCATTCACTTATTTCACTCATGGATGCCCTACATCATTGTCCTTACTCCTTAATATTACATTTTGTTTCAGTGTTTTGACTCCATACTACAAAGAAGATGTTCTCTATTCAGATGATGAGCTTAAGAAGGAAAATGAAGATGGAATTACAATTTTATTTTATCTCCAGAAGATATATCCAGGTGACTCTTGATATCAGTTTCGACTGTTGTCCTCTTTATCTAGAATCAAACAACATTAATATATATTTTTTTGTTTGTTGTATATGCAAAACCAGATGAATGGAAGAATTTTGAAGAGCGGATTGCAGGTAGTGAGGATAAAACAGAAGCCACACGTCAATGGGTTTCTTACAGGGGGCAGACTCTTTCCAGAACAGGTATTTATGTTTGCATGCTAGTTTAATTGAAACTTAAAAGTTATGTTTTATATATTTAGAAGCTCATTTACAAAAGTTTCTCAGTGAGAGGGATGATGTACTACAAGGAAGCTCTTCAGCTTCAATGCTTCCTAGACTATGCAAAAGACAATGGTTAGTGTGATTCGTTAAATGTTTTTCAGTGTCAGTATCTTTTTTTAAAATAATTTTTTTATATATATATTTTTTCCAAACAGAGATTTTTACTGGATTCCGGACAGCTAACGTGAACAAACATCACATGGATCTCAAAGAACGTGCAAGTGCAATGGCTGATTTGAAGTTCACCTATGTTGTCTCTTGCCAGATTTATGGTGCTCAAAAGAAATCCAGCGAGGAGAGAGATCAAAGTTGTTATACCAACATCTTGAATCTCATGCTGACGTAAGTGTTGTTATGATCATATATACATTAATAAAAAATTTAAAAGTATATATTTTATTAATTATATTTTGATCGGTTTCAGATATCCTTCTTTACGAGTTGCTTATATAGATGAGAGAGAGGCTACCATCAATGGTAGATCTCAGAAGGTTTACTACTCTGTTCTAGTCAAGGGTGGGGATTCTTTAGATGAGGTAACTATGACTTTTTGTATAAAATGATGATGGATTACATTTACAGTTTACCTTTGTGTATTTTTTTTGTTAACCATTATCATGGCATATTGCATCATAGGAAATATATCGTATCAAGCTTCCAGGCCCCCCTACAGAAATTGGTGAAGGAAAACCTGAAAACCAAAACCATGCCATCATTTTTACCCGTGGAGAAGCGCTACAGACAATCGACATGAATCAGGTAATTTACTATTTTTTTTTTGTAATCTTTCAGAAGCATTGTCAAATATCTTAAATTATGTATACAGGACAATTACTTTGAGGAAGCATTCAAAATGAGAAATGTATTGGAGGAATTTCACAAGGATCATCATGGCCAACGTAGACCAACAATTTTGGGGTTGAGAGAAAATATCTTCACTGGAAGGTCAGTACAGTTTCATACTATTTACTTATTATAAAGCCTTTACAACTTGTGTTAGCCAAAACTTTTAACAGATGAAAGTTTACATTAAATAATTTCTCTGATTTCATTATTTTACAGTGTATCATCACTAGCTTGGTTCATGTCCAATCAGGAGACAAGTTTTGTGACAATTGGCCAAAGGGTTTTAGCAGACCCTCTGAGGTATGGATATATAAAATATCAATTATCCTCTATGAATTCATTAACATTTAAAATCTTTATGCTTCCACAGGGTGCGATTCCATTACGGTCACCCTGACATATTTGACAGACTCTTTCACATCACACGGGGTGGCGTAAGTAAAGCTTCTAGAACCATCAACCTGAGTGAGGATATATTTTCAGGTAAACTTTCTTCTCATCTACAAAACTGTATACCATGAAATATGAATTTAACCTTGTATCATCTTTCCAGGTTATAACTCCACTCTGCGTGGAGGTTATGTGACACATCATGAATATATCCAAGTAGGAAAAGGTCGTGATGTTGGTATGAATCAGATATCCCTTTTCGAAGCTAAAGTTGCAAATGGAAACGGCGAACAGACACTCAGCCGTGATGTTTACCGACTTGGTCGCCGTTTTGATTTTTACAGAATGTTCTCATTCTACTTCACCACAGTTGGTTTCTACTTTAGCAGCATGGTATAACAACAAACCATCATCTACTTGTATTTACTTACAACTTTTATATAATTACTTCCTTTACTTTCTATCCAGGTCACTGTGCTGATTGTTTATGCCTTTCTATACGGACGTATGTACATGGTTTTGAGTGGGTTGGAAGGGCGGATATTAGAAGATGCAAGTCTTAGTAGCAACAAAGCCCTGGAAGAAGCTTTAGCCACCCAATCCGTCTTTCAGCTCGGTTTACTTCTCGTGCTTCCTATGGTTATGGAAATCGGTCTAGAAAGAGGATTTCGCACTGCATTAGGCGACTTTATCATAATGCAACTCCAACTCGCCTCTGTGTTTTTCACTTTCCAGCTTGGAACAAAAGCACATTACTATGGAAGAACAATTCTACATGGAGGCTCAAAATATCGCGCCACTGGTCGTGGTTTTGTTGTCTTCCATGCAAAATTTGCTGAAAATTACAGGTTATATTCACGTAGTCACTTTGTGAAAGGGTTGGAATTGGGGATTCTGCTTGTTATCTATCAGGTGTATGGGAATTCGTACCGGAGTTCAAATCTATACCTGTTTATAACGTTCTCGATATGGTTCTTGGTGGCTTCGTGGTTGTTTGCTCCATTTGTGTTCAATCCTTCGGGATTTGATTGGCAGAAAACAGTGGAGGATTGGACTGATTGGAAAAGGTGGATGGGGAATCGTGGTGGGATTGGAATTGCACAGGATAAAAGTTGGGAATCATGGTGGGATGCAGAACAGCAGCATCTTAAGTACACAAACATAAGGGGAAGAATTCTTGAAATTATACTTGCGTGTCGCTTCTTCATCTATCAGTATGGACTTGTGTATCATCTTAATATTTCACGTGGAAGCACGAGTATACTGGTTTGTTCTTCCTTACCTAATCCCTATTCGTTTGTTTCATGTTAAAACAATCCGTTGTCATCATTTTTTTTTTTCTTCAGGTTTATGCGCTTTCGTGGTTGGTCATGATATCTGCTCTTCTAGCATTGAAGGTAAAAAAAAAAAACAAAAAACCAAATTGATCATCTATGATTGTGTGGTAGAGCTAGAAAGACGATGCAATTCTTGAAACCCTAATTGTATGGTATGGTATGTTGTCAGTTGGTGTCAATGGGGAGAAGAAGATTTGGCACAGACTTACAGCTGATGTTCAGGATCTTAAAGGCGCTTCTCTTCCTTGGCTTCCTTTCAATAATGACAGTCTTATTTGTTGTATGTGGCCTGACCATCAGTGACATATTTGCTGCCTTCCTTGCCTTTTTGCCAACAGGCTGGGCATTCATGTTGGTAAGCGCTGTTTCTTTTTTCCACTTACTCTTGACTTAATGTATTAAGATTTAAGACACCAACCTTTTTACCTTCTTAACTCCTCTCATGTTCATGTTACTTAAAATTGATGAATTTGTTTTTTTGGGGAAAAGAAACATACCTTATTTTATTTGTCTCATTTGCTTACTGATGATGGTGGTTGTGGAACTGTGAATTCAGATTGGTCAAGCGTGCAGGCCTTGTGTAAAAGGCATAGGATTTTGGGACTCAATAATGGAGTTAGGGCGTGCATACGAATGCTTGATGGGATTGGTGATATTTATGCCAATTGTCATACTTTCATGGTTCCCTTTCGTATCAGAGTTCCAAACAAGGCTGCTTTTCAATCAAGCATTCAGCAGAGGTCTCCAGATTTCAATGATTCTTGCTGGGAAGAAGGACAAGGACAAGACCTAACCTCCTTGTTAACACCCTTGTTCAAAGGAAGTTTTGAATTTACAACTCTATATATATATATATATATATATATATATATATATATATATATATATATATATATATTTATCTGTATATATTCTTCAGATTCATAATTCTTTTTAAACTTAATTGCTATTGTCAAATCAAATCTTCATTAACAACAGTCTGAAATTACAGTCATACTTGTTGAAATAAAAATATACCGATGACATTGAAGGTAACTTCAGTCGTTTATGCAGATTTGTTCTAAAGAATCTAGGGCTGTTTAAATGTTTTAAACCTAATTCTTGCATAAAGTTGCAATAATCACTTCCGCAATGCTCTGCTTTTGAGTGTAATTATTTTAGGGATAATGACTTAAAAGGGTAATATATTTTTCGATTTGTACATATTTGGTCACTGAGTTTTTTTTTTCGTCCACATTTACCTCTTCAACTTGTTAAACTGTACACATTCAGTCCTTATGACCGGCTATTCCAGGTTAACCGATAAAAATGACTTAATAGGGTAATATATTTCTCACTTTGTACACATTTAGTTCTTAATAATTTTGTACATATTTAATACTTAATATTTTTTTGTTGCAAAATAAGTCAATTTTGTTTTTGCACTCATTCAGTACTTATGAATGATTTCTTTAGGTTTTTTCTTACGACTACGTGAGACATTCATTAATGAGTGTTCGAGGCTTTTGATGCTTATGTTCATCGCGATCTCGACTACTTGGTTGCTTATGTCATGTGTTCTGAACGTCATAAGTTCTTTATACGATCTTTATATCCATGCGTTCGTATTTCAGTCTTCTACTGCTTTCATTTACATTACTTTCGTTAAAAAGTAATATATTGTTAGTTACGATCTTTATATCCATACATTTTTTTATGAATGCATGTATGGACTTTATTTATTTATTTATTTATTTTATTAATAAAATTATAAGTAAAAATATATTACATTTTAACGGAAGTAATCTTAACGAAAGTTGTAGTAGACTCAAAAAACGAATTTGTGGATGGATATAAAGATCGTTAAAATCTGATATCGTATGAATAAGTTACGACATTCACATTACAAGACCAAAGTCAAACCACAATACCTACGCAACCAAACAGTCGAGATCGCGATAGACATAAGCATAACAACCCCAAACACCTCATCAATGATTGCTACACATAAGATGTTGTGAGAAAAACCTATAGTAATCATTTATAAGTACTGAATGAGTACAAAAACAAAAATGACTTATTTTGAAACAAAAAAATATTAAGGACTAAATGTGTACAAAATGAGAAATATATTACCCTATTAGGTCATTTTTCTCGGCTAACCTGGAGTAACCAGTCATAAGGACTGAATGTATACATTTTAACAAGTTGAAGGGGGTAAATGTGGACAGAAAAAAACTCAGTGAACAAATGTGTACAAATCGAAAAATATATTACCCTTTTAAGTCATTATCCAATTATTTTATGTATTAATAGAAACGTTCTTATCGTTCACCTAGGTACCCAAGGGCGGAGCTACCTATGGGCCAGGGTAGGCCTAGGCCCACCCTCAAAAATCTCAAAAATTCTTTTTTTTTTTTTGCTTATATATATATATATATATATATATATATATATATATATATATATATATATATATATACCTCCCTGAAAAAAATTTCTGGCTTCACCCCTATAAGTACCTCAATTTTCTTTTCGAAAAAGTTTTGCTATTCAAGTTTTATCTTTCTTTCATTTACATAAAAGTAAGTAAAATATAACTTGTTTGACATGATTGACAATTGACATAACAATGATGTGATATTGATATCAAGACTACACGAAAATAAAATGATTGACATGCTTAATCACTAATAATTTTAACTTTAATAAACTTAATATAGATTTTGTATAAAATTCATTTTTACTTTTTGTAAAGCAATTATCTTAAATCATATTATTACTTATTAGTTATTTACTTTTAGTTTTTGATTTAAAATTTATTTGACGTATTATTAGAATATATATATATATATATATATATATATATATATATATATATATATATATATATATATATATATATATATATTAGTTGATGTTTTATTCGTTTATTTTTTTAACGATTTGTTCGTTTACATTATTTAATCATATTTTTTTTAACATTTTGTTCGTTTATCCGAAACAGGCTTTTAAAAAAGCCGGTCAACTGAATTTGTAACATTATTTACAACTTAGGATGTTTTATTTTTTATTTATTTATTTTTTTTGTAAATTCTTTTTACAATTTATGAATTTTAATTTTTTTTTTGACTTTTTGTTCATTTTATAAAATTTTTATTAGTTTATCGAAATTTAAAAGAACGGATTATAAGAATCCCTAATTATTTTTTTACAAATTATGAATTTTTTTGTAAAAGCTTTTTACGAATTAGGAATATTTTTAAATTTTAACGTTTTGCTCATTTTGTAAAAAGGTTAAAAAAATGTTAAACATGAAAAATATAAATTAAAAGTTTGAAACATAAAAAAACAACTTGAAAAAAAAATAAGTAGAGAAAAATATATAATCACTATTTATAAAATGATATAAACACTATGCCATATATCACATTAGATTAATATATATTCAAATGAATATAAAATGAAACTTATCAATATAACAACAAAAATAATCCTTCATTTATAGACTTATCGATGAGATGTTCGTGCATTTAAGCTTTCATATATGAATCACTTGTGATTTATATGTGAATCGCATGTGATTGACATATGAATTACATGTGATTCATGTGTGGATTACATGTAATATTTAGAAAAGTAAAACTGAATGGCCATTTTTGATATGCCTCTCTCTTTCTTTGGACAAAATATGAAAAACTTTATTGTAAATTTACGCTTCCATAAAGCTTTGTCATGTTCTATGTATGGTGCCTTTGGATTCCAAAATGATTTTTGGATATTCTGGCCATTGCTGAATTATGTAATTTTTGTTTTTTTTTTTACAAAGAAATAGCTAAAACTATAAAAATACATCACCCATCGATTGTACAATACAAGTGTCTAATGCATTTTAATAATGAGTTAGATTTGCTTCAAAATCAGCACCTAAAGGAGTAAATATGATAATAAAAGAGAAAATTAATGCATTAAACCAATATAGGTGTTGAAATAGAAGCAATCTGATTGATTTTCATACACATAAAGCAATATTTCCTACCAAACACTTGCTTTAAGCACCATTGTAAGGATTTTATTTATTTGAGGAAGCAAGCATCGAAAAAGGTCTAGATCTAATCAATAAATGGACGTATTATCAACTAACCTTTATATTTTGCCAATATGCTAAGTTTGCATGAGAAATGTTCAACTATTGCCATCATCGTAATATTACCATTCAAGCTTCTATAATGTTGTACCAGACCAATTGTCAAGACTACATATAATCAAATATTTTCCATATGAATTAGGTGGTTAATTTTTTTATTAGTGGAATTTGAATCCAATAGACACTTACGAAAATATTTTGATGATCTAACAATCGCTTTTTGGGGGAACCGTTCAAGAGTTTGTAGAGAGAGACAAAGAGAGCAACAACGAAAAATTGAAGCCGTACTCTTCCTCATCCAAATTGGAGCCAGAATCCAATAGTCTGATACAGAGCATATAGTGATTTTTTGTGGAAATCAACGGTGTCGCCTCTTTCGATTTGATACAGAACATTTGATCTTTGACGAAATCTAGTGTTTGAACGATTGTTTATGAGGTCTAGTACGTCAGTACTGATTGATGATAACAACATTGAAAGGTGGATCGACTTTTGGATCCAATTCTAGAGGTGGAATGGAGAAGTCGACGAAGAATGTGGGCAAGGATGCGACACCGTTTGGAGGCAATACGACGGCGGGGAGTAAAGAAGGAGATATCTCTGGTGACTCGTGTGTGGATGACCGGAGGCAGCCAAAGAATTCCTATGGTGACGTTTTTTTTGGGAATCGATCGAGGGTTTGTGGAGAGAGAGAGAGATTAGGTTTGAGATTCATGGATTCAATTTGATTAAAGTGACTAAATTATGTTATCCCCAAAGTGTCCTCAAATTCATTTTAATAAGGTACCCTGGCTTTTTTTTTTTGTAAGTATTTATAAAAATGTCACAAATCATCTTAACCTTTTATTATTTTGATCTAACGATTTATGTTTGGTTCTCAGGTTGTTATGAAACTATGAGTTCTCAAATGATCTTTTCCCTCTCTCTCTCTCTCTCTCTCTCTCTCTATATATATATATATATATATATATATATATATATATATATATATATATATATAACATTCGTGATTTGAGGTAAGGCTAATTATTTATTTTTGTAATTTATTGTTGGACTATGAGAGTGATGATGGACTAATTGAGTGGGCGTTTTTGAATTGGGCCTTTAGTGAGTGGGCCAACTAAAGACGTATGTTGGACGTAAGCTTGGCGTATGCGGGGGGTAGTAGCAGCATTGGATGTGGGTTGCGGAGGTGGGTATGCGCAACATATGTTGGCAGACTCAAAACCCTAATTTTTAGGTTTTAATCCATATAAATACCTCATTATTTCCCAAACCCTAGCCTCCTTACCAGCCACTCAAACTCAGAAACCCTAGAAAGGTTAACATTCCTCATCCTTGTGTGATTTAATCTTGTGAAGCCCATTTTGGTGGTTTGGAGCTTGGAAGAAGAAAGAAGAAGTTGGTGAAGAAGAACTTGTGTAGCTTGAGCTCAAGGATATAAGAAATCATCATCATCTAGTACTCTTTTGAGGTAAAAAACTTACAACTTGCCTCATGTATGCTTAGATCTATGGTAATGGTGTTTTGGACCTTTTTGGTCCCAAGAATGAATTTTTTGATGATCCAAATCCATTTCTAGGCTTAGGGTTGCCACCCTTAGTGCTATATGAGTCCCAAGAACATAAAAGTTTCCATCTTGAAGGTCTTATTATGGCCATGCATAATTTTTAGTCATTTCCATGGAAGTTTGTTGCTATATTTCAAGTTTGGGTCCATTTAGTGGTTTGCAAGCCACCAAGTAATCGACTTTATGGGTTAATACATTGTAGTGGACTCAGATATGGGTTTGGAGCTTAAGGTCTTAAGGGATTAAGACTTTTTGGAGTTTATGGCTTAATAGGTTAGTACGCTGGGCGTACAAGCCCGTACGCTTAGCGTACAAGCCATGCAAGTTGTACACTAAGCGTACAAAGGAGTACGCCACGCATACTCACTGGATATGGGTTTTCATCATTTGGGCCGATCTTTGGACTTCTTAGCTATTGCGCCTTAGTGCGCCATCAGAAGTCAGTTATTGGGCCAAGGAACTGAGGAGTTGAGCCCAATTTAGAAAATTGGGCCATAAGTGGGCCATTAGTGGGCTTGGAAAGGCTTTATAGAATTGGACCATTGATGTTATGGATTTGGGCCTAGGTCATGGTCCAAATTAGATCAGGGGTAAAATGGTCAATTTACCCTAAAAAGGATTATTGAGTTTTGACTAAGTGTTATTTTTACACTTTAGCTCGAGGAGCTGTTGGAGCAGACGTTAGGGATTTCGTACCGTGAGATTCTACATTCAGCTTTGCGAGGTGAGTTTTCCTCCTATATGAATGGGTCGAAGGCACCAATGCCGACCCGTATATGTATGTTAGTATGTTCTGGGCTAAGGTCTGATGCCTTGCAATGCCCGATGTAGGTTTGTATGTTTCCAGATTTTGACTCGATGCCGGACGGTGCCCGAGGAATGTTTGTATGTTTGATGTCTTCGTGATTCTTGCATGTGTCAGTTTTATATGTTTTTGGATTACGGTCCGATGTCGGGCAATGCCCGAGGAATGCTTGTTGCTTCCTGAATTCGGTCCGATACCGGGCGGGGCCCGATGAATGTTTATATGTTTATGTTATGTGATTATTTATGTGTATTTGTTGATATATTTATATGTATACCGAGCTTTACTCGATACCGGGTGGGGCCCGAAGCCGGACTTGTCTGGTGCCGGGCGGGGCCCGAAGCCGGACTTGTCTGATGCCGGGCGGGGCCCATGATATGTTATTATGTGATTATGTGTTTATGTGTATTGTATGTGGTATTTTGGGGAGACTCACTAAGATTCGTGCTTATAGTTTTTAGTTTTGGTTTTAAGTACTTCCTGTAGTACGGGGAAGAGCTCGGGATGACTGCAGTGCATACACCATGATGATGGCTTGGGATTATTACTCTGATATATTTGACATGTGTTTGATATGTATATATTGTTTTTGATGTTCTGGAATATTATGGTTCCTAATTTGATAAATGATTTTTTGTAACTATGGTTTATTTAATGATTTAAAAATGAAATTTTTGGGATGTTTCAAGTTGGTATCAGAGCCTTGGTTTGAGGGATTCAGACACACTCTCGGGTGTGTCTGAACTCAAACTAAGGACTTAGTATGAAAGTTTTCAAAAAGAAAATCATTTTTATAAAAAGGATTTTTAAAAGAGAAAAGGGTGTAGTGCATGCATCTAGTCGAACTCAAGTAAGTTCTCCTAAATTACCCATACATGTTTATTTTATGATATGAATTGTGAATACGTGAACTGCATGCTAGATTAGGGCTAAGGATCTAGGAAGGATGCCTTGTATGCCTATTGTATGAGCTTATTTGAACTGCATGCTAGTACCGATTAGTCAGTAATATGATGGCCTGATTAGGATATGCTTGATTATGGTTACTCAATGTTCAAATGCTGCTTACTTTGTGCTTTTAGGAGTTCTACTTATCTTTAACTAGCTAGTAATCAAATATGTTAAGTTACATATTACGAGGACTAAATAATAATAGAAGGATAGGTTTAGCCTTATTTCGCAGCTCTCGTTTGAGTCTAACCATTGTTGGGAGAGACCTCTTATTTGAAGAGTTATCTGGTGTTAGTAATATGTAATGGTATTCACGAGCTAGTTAGGGAAATATAACATGGACTTATTTTGCAGCTGATAGCGGAGAGTGGGTCGGAGATTACCTTAGGAAAGCCTAGGATGAGATTAGCGCAGTGAACAGTAGTAGTTAAAGGGACTTGGTGGAGTCAAGGCAGTTCTTGAGGAATGTACGGATAGATGTGGAAGGTAGTATAGGCCCGTACTATTGAAAGCAGAGGATCCGTACTCGAATCAAGGAAGACTAAGATGAACCCATGGAACTTGTAGTGTGTGAGATCCCTCGAGTTATGATGAGTATTCTGATGATTTTATTGGTGTATTTTCAGTATGGTGACGCTACGCACTAGACCAGTTGGCAGTTCTGGCGCATGCGAGGGATCAGGCTCGGGCTCTGGAGCCGGGCAGCTCGATGATCAGATGAGAGAGTTCATTTCATCTGAGATCACGCGCATTATCATTGACCAGACTCCTGTGATCTTCGGTACGGTCAAGGAGGGAATTTTGGAGATTCTTGACGAGAGGTTGGGTGCATTCCGTACCGAGATGGCGGCCATGTTAGGGGCGCGTACGATGACATTCAGCGAGTTCTGAGCATGCGGAGCTCCAGACTACCATGGGGCTAGGGAACTTATTGCTAGCAACAGGTGGTTAGCGGATGTCGCCAATGCCTTTCACACCAGCCACTGTCCCAAGGGGGACAAGGTCCGACTTGCTTCCTGCCTCCTGAAGGACATGGCGCGTGATTAGTGGGAGGAGGTTGGATGAGCTATTGGAGATGATGCTACTATCGATGTTTGACCTGGAGTGATTTCTCGACCCGGTTCAGGGCCGAGTTCGCACCTGTGATAAAGGTGCAACAACTTGCAAGGGAGTTCCAGGATCTCCAGCAGACGACTGAGACGGTGGTCGAGATCACTGCCATGTTCAGGGAGAGGTCCCTTCTCGTTCTGCAGTATGTGGCGGATGAGGAGATGAAAAAGGCCCTATACCATGAGATGTTGAGGAGCGATATTCGGCAGTTTGTGAGCCAATCCAGCTGCAAGACGCTGAAGGATATGATAGCGAGAGCTCCTGAGAGGGAGCTGGATTTGGAGATGGAGAGGAAGAGGAAACCAGATGGGGTTCAGGCAGGGAGTTCGGGAAAAAAGCCCAAGGTATCAGATCACAGATCGAGGAGCCAGCAGGGCCGCAATCATTATGGCAAGTGCGGCAAGATGCATGAGGGGACATACAGGGTGGGTAGTTTAGGCTGCTTTAAGTGCGGCCGAATTGGTCATGTCAGCAGGGATTGTACTGCTACCACCACCACCACCATAATATCAGATCTGATTTGCTTCCAGTGCAATAAGAGGGGACACAAGCGGTCCCAGTGCCCAAGTTTAGCAGCAGTAGGACAGGTGGCGACACTCACTCCTGCTACACAGAGGATTACCGATGGTTAATTGGTCCGGATAGAGGCGCCTGTGGCGAAGAGCAGGGCCTTTCAGCTGACAACAGAGGAAGCATGTGCAACTCCTGATGTTATGACGGGATCGTTCTTAGTGAACGGTATATCTATTCTAGTATTTTTCATTCTTAGCAAGCGATTTGTT
This sequence comes from Lactuca sativa, assembly GCF_002870075.4. Taxonomy (NCBI): domain Eukaryota; kingdom Viridiplantae; phylum Streptophyta; class Magnoliopsida; order Asterales; family Asteraceae; genus Lactuca; species Lactuca sativa. Next base: position 48,691,811 of record NC_056625.2, read on the forward strand.
GGAGCTCCGGGGGAGCTGGACTGTCCTCTTGATGTAAAGATCATAGATGATATGACTGTACGAGTTGCGAGGGTTCATCGGGGATGTACACTGCAGTTGTTTGATGAGCAGTTTTCTGTGGATTTAGTCCCTATTCCCCTGCGAGGGAAAAGTGTTATCGTGGGTATGGATTGGTTGAGCCCCAATGGAGCAGTGGTTGACTGCGAGCAACAGCTTGTGTGAGTTCGGACCCCAAGCGGGGGAGGTTTGGTGATTCAAGGTGAGAGGCCGCAGTGCGGACCGACTTTGTGCTCAGCAACGAGGGCGAGATGCTACCTATAGTAGGGATGCACAAACTATGTTGCCTATGTCATGGATACCCGAGATAAGGTTAAGGTGATAGTGGATGATGTACCAATCGTACTGGAGAACCCAGACATATTCCCGGAGGATTTTCCTGGGATACCTCCGGAGAGACAGGTAGAGTTCAGGATTGACCTAGTTCCTGGTGCGGCTTCGATAGCCAAGGCACCACATTGGTTGGCTCATATTGAGATGTAGGAGTTGTCTACATAGCTGTAGGAGCTGTTAGACAAGGGATTTATCAGGCTGAGTAGTTCGCCGTGGGGAGCCCGATCTTGTTTGTGAAGAAGAAGGACGGGTCACATCGGATGTGTATAGATTACCGAGAGATGAATAAGGTAATGGTGAAATACCGTTATCCCCTACCGAGGATTGATGACTTATTTGACCAACTTCAGGGTGCATCTTGGTTCTCCAAGATTGATCTGCAACCGGGTTATCACCAGATGCGAGCCAGGGACGACGATGTGCAGAAGACAACCTTTCGGACTCGCTATGGTCACTATGAGTTCGTGGTGATGCCTTTTAGGCTCACCAATGCTCCTGCCTTATTCATGGACCTCATGAATCGCGTGTGCAGACCGATGCTGGATCGACATGTGATAGTTTTTATTGATGACATCTTGGTTTATTCCAAGACTCAGGAGCAACATGAGGAGCACCTAAGGGAGGTGCTGGAGACACTGAGGATGGAGAGAATTTTCGTAAAGTTCTCAAAGTGTGAGTTCTGGTTGTGCAAGGTGTAGTTTCTGGAGCACCTTGTCAACCAAAAGGGTATTCTGGTCGATCCGGCCAAGATATAGGCCGTGATGTAGTGGGAGGTTCCGAGGTCTCCATCTAAGATTAGGAGTTTTCTTGGTTTGGCGGGTTTCTATCAGAGATTCATCCAAGATTTCTCCAAGATTGCTATTACCTTGACCCGACTGACCAAGAAGTCGGTGGCATTTTGCTGGGGGCCTGAGCAGCAGGAAGCTTTCGAGACTCTCAAATAGCGGTTGTGCGAGGAACCGATTCTGACTTTGCCGGAGGGCATTGACGATTTCGTGGTTTACTATGACGCTTCGATCACGAGAATGGGTGCAGTGCTGATACATCGGGGTTACGTGATAGCGTACGCTTCGAGGCAGTTGAAGCCTCATGAGGCGAATTATCCGACACATGATTTGGAGCTGGGGGCTGTGATTTTCACTCTCAAGATTTGGCGACATATGTATGAGGATGACAGTGATTACTCTGTTAGTGTGAGCTGATGATTCAAACCCTATAGGACATGCTGCGCGCGTGCGTATTAGACTTTGGTGGGAGTTGGGATACGTATCTTCTGTTAGCGGAATTTTCGTATAACAACAGTTATCACGTTAACATATATGGACCTCCCTTCGAGATACTCTACGGGAGGAAGTTTAGGACCCCAATTTGTTGGGGTGAGGTTGGTCAGAGAGTCATGGGGAGTACTGAGGTGGTACTCAAAACCACGGAGAAGATCCAACAGGTCCAGAGCAAGCTTCAAACTTTTTAGAGTCGGCAGAAAAGCTATGCTGACAAGCGCCGTTCAGACCTAGACCTAGAGTTTCAGGTAGGGGATATGGTCCTCCTGAAGGTGTCACCTTGGAAAGGTTTCATCCGGTTTAAGAAGCGGGGCAAGCTAGGCCCCATGTATATCGGTCCGTTTAGGGTTTTGGCTCGGGTGGGCCAGGTTGCGTTTCGACTGGATCTGCCATCCGAGCTTAATCAGATCCACATCACCTTCCATGTATCCCAGATACGGAAGTGCTTAGTGGATGACTCCGCAGTTGTCCCATTAGAGGATATTAAGGTGAATGACAATTGAACTACATCAAGAGATCAGTAGCCATTCTTGACAGGAAGACAAAGGATCTGAGGAACAAGAGGGTAGAGCTGGTAAAGGTGCAGTGGCTGCACCACAAGGGGTCTGAGTGGACATGGGAGCCCGATGAGGAGATGAGGGAGCACTACCTAGAGCTATTTCCAGATGCAGAGGACTTCGAGGATGAAGTCTGATTCAAGTGGGGGAGAATTGTAACATTCGTGATTTAAGGTAAGGCTAATTATTTATTTTTGTAATTTATTGTTGGACTATGAGAGTGATGATGGACTAATTGAGTGGGCCTTTTTGAACTGGGCCTTTAGTGAGTGGGCCGACTGAAGACATACACTTGGTATACACGGGGCGTAATAGCAACATTGGATGCGTAGGGCGGAGGTGCATATGTGTAGCGTACCAAGGAGTACGCGCAACGTACACGGACATACTCAAAACCCTAATTTTTAGGGTTTAAGCCATATAAATACCTCATTATGCCCCAAACACCAGCCTCCTTACCATCCACTCAAACTCATAAACTCTAGAAAGCTTAACATTCCTCATCCTTGTGTGATTTGATATTATGAAGCCCATTTTGGTAGTTTGGAGCTTGGAAGGACAAAAAAGAAGTTGGTTAAGAAGAACTTGTATAACTTGAGCTCAAGGATCTGAGATATCATCATCATCATCTAGTACTCTTTTAAGGTAAAAATCTTACAACTTGCCTCATGTATGCTTAGATCTATGGTAATGGTGTTTTGGACCTTTTGAGTCCCAAGAACGGATTTTTATGATCCAAATCCGTTTCTAGGCTTAGGGTTGCCACCCTTAGTGCTATATGAGTCCCAAGAACAGAAAAGTTTCCATCTTGAAGGTCTTATTGTGGTCATGCATGACTTTTAGTCATTTCCATGGAAGTTAGTTGCTATATTTCAAGTTTGGCTCAATTTGGTGGTTTGTAAGCCACCAAGTAATCGACTTTATGGGTTAAGACACTACAGTTGACTTATATCTGTGTTTGAAGCTTAAGGTCTTAAGGGATTAAGCCTTTTTGGAGTTTATGGCTTAACAGGTTAATACGTCGGGTTTACAAGCTCGTACGTGCAACATACAAGCCATGCAAGCTGTATGCTTAGCGTACAGAGGAGTACGCCCCGTGTACTCACTGGATATGGGTTTTCATCATTTGGGCCTCGATTTGGGCCGATCTTTTAACTTCTTAGATGTTAGGCCTTAGTGGGCCATTAGAAGTCAGTTATTGGGCCAAGGACATGTTTGGGTTTAAGGGAAGGCCCATTTGAGGAGTTGGGCCCAATTTAGAAAATTAGGCCATTAGTGGGCTTGAAAAGGTTTTCTATAATTGAACCATTGATGTTATGGATTTGGGCCTAGGTCATGTTCCGAATTAGATCAGGGGTAAAATGGTCATTTTACCCAAAGAGGATAATTGAACTTTGAATAAGTGTTATTCTATATTCAACTTTGCAAGGTGAGATTCTATATTCAACTTTGCAAGGTGAGTTTTCCTCCTGTATGAACGGGTCGAAGGCACCAATGCCGGCCTGTATATGTATGCTAGTATGTTCCGGGCTATGGTCTGATGCCGGACAATGCCCGATGTAGGTTTATATGTTTCCGGATTTCGATCCGATGCCGGTGGTGCCCGAGGAATGTTTGTATGATTGATGTCTTCGTGATTCTTGCATGTGTCTGTTTTGTATGTTTTCAGATTACGGTCCGATGTCTGGCAATGCCTGAGGAATGTTTGTATGCTTCATGATTTCGGTCCGATGCCGGGTGGGGCCCGAGGAATGTTTATATGTTTATGTTATGTGTATTTGTTGATATGTTTATATGTATCCCGAGCTTTGCTCGATACTTAGCGGGGACCGATGTCGGACACTATATGTGTTTATGTGTATGGTATGTGGTAGTTTGAGGAGACTCACTAAGCTTCGTGCTTATAGTTTTTAGTTTTGGTTTCAGGTACTTCCGGTAGCAAGGGGAAGAGCTCGGGATGACTGCAGTGTACAGACCATGATGATAGCCTGGGATTATTACTATGATATATTTGACATGTGTTTGATATGGATATACTGTTTTTGATGTTCTGAGATATTATGATTCCTGTTTTGATAAATGATTTTTAGTAAATATGGTTTTTTTAATGATTTAACAATGAAATTGTTGGTCATGATTTCTGGGTAGTTTCTATATATATATATAGTCAAGATCAAATAAGAAGGAAATTTTTGGTAGGAAGGTAAGAAGTTTTTTTTCTACATCTTTTTTTCGCGAACAAACAAAATGAATCATTAGATGATTCATTTGTAAGATGATTCACAAGAAAAAATTCTCAAAAAAACATCTCGATGATTCATTTATACAATGATTTTGTTGTTATTCACTAAAATTGTCACAAAAGTGATTTTTTTTTAATTTACTTAAAAATGAATCATAAAGATGTTTTTTTGGGAATTTTTTCTTGTGAATCATCTTACAAATGAATCATCTAGTGATTCATTTCTTTTGTTCGTCAAAAAAATATGTAGAAAAAAAAAACTTCTTACCTTCCTACCAAAAAAAATTTCTTACCGGATGTTCAATCGAGAACATGGATATTTCGAGAACATTTGAGAACAAATTTGAACCACATAAATTTTTTAATTACAATTATAAAATAATATTTGTAGTAATCAACAAATAGTTAAAAACAATTAAAAAACCCATAACCACCACCAACCACCACCACCCACCATCATTAACAGCCACTCATCACTATATTCTACAACACACCACCACTACCCACCACCATCACCTACCTCCAACACTCACTACCGCCACCACCACTCACCACCATCACCACCTTCTATTCACCCAACACCACCACCACCACCACCACCCACCACCCACCACCCACCACCACCACCACCCATCACCACCACCTACCTCCACCATCCACCTCCAACACCCACCACCACCACCGCCGCTACTACTCACAACCACCAACCACCACCACCCACCCACCCAACATCACCAACACCTACCACCAACCACAACCCACACCCACCCAACTACCCACCCATCATCGCCATCCGTATCTACCACTCCCACAACTAACTACTACCTACCACCACCACACACCCTCCTACCACCATCACCATCACTCGACACCACCTTGCCCACCACCAACCACCACCCATCATTGCCACCAAGCTCCACCACCCACCACCACCACTACCCACCTCCACCACCCACCATAACCATCACCATCACCACTACCCACCACCACCACCACCACCCACCCGCCACCACCCCCACAACCAACCACTACACACCCACCTACAAACACGCGCTACCCGCCAACACTACCCCCACAACTAACCACTACCCACCAGCACCACACACCCACTCACCACCACATACCAACCACCATCAACCTCTACCACCATTACCATTATCCACCTACACCACCCATCACCACTACCCCTACCACCCCTACCACCATACACCCACCTCTACCACCACCACCACCACTACTTATCACCACCATCCCACCCATTACCTGTTGGGGTTTGAGCAATCTAACACTTCCTAAGTGTGCATGCAACCCTAATAAACCTTGGATCTATGTTTGTCTAAATACATGCAAAATAATAATTTTCCAAGGTTCATAACCTATCTAACATGGCATGGGGTACTTTTAAACATAAAAGAATTAGATAAGATTACATACTTTTTGATGATGAGTTTGATTCCTAAGGAGTTTGAGGGCCAAGCACCAATAGTGTGAATGCCTCTAATGGAATCACAAATCACCACAAACTCTTGGAAAACTTTGAGAGAGTGTATACACACATAAAAATCGGCCACACACACAAAACCACACTAGTGGCTATTTCATGCAACATAAGCATGGTTATATAGTGTGCATGGTTAGGGTGAAACCCTAATAACCCATGACCTTTCCTTTTCCAAGGATCCATGGGTTAAAAGCTCCATGGATTATCCATGGACTTCCATATAAGCCTAGCCCATTAACAAATGAGTGTTAGCCCACACCATATAAAACAATAGCCCACAATTTAATTAGTCTTCCTTTTAATCTCTAAATTAATTCATAATTAATTTAAGACAAAGATTAATTAAATAACTTCATATTAATATATTATAACTTACAATATATTAATAAACATATGTGTATAACTCTCATAAAATTATCCATAAATAGTTCGGGTGAAGTGCAACCCAAATGGACCATGCCGGGTCGGGTCAAGTATGTACCAAATAAGTTATGGACTTAGACACCTTATCCAACATTACCCACCACCATCGACCACCCACCATTACCACAACCCATCTCCATCATTCATCACCACCACCCTAAATACCACTCACAACCGTCACCACTACCCACCACCACTATCCTTACCACCACCCACCACCACCCACCAATATCGTCACCAACTATGACTATCACCACCCACCAATATCGTCACCAACTATGACTATCACCACCCACCACCTACCACCATCATCGACCACCACCAAACATCACCACATGTCACCACCCACCACCTATCACTAACCATAACCACCATAAATCAACTATCACCCACAACCCTTCACCCACCACCACCACCACTAGTCACCACCACCCACCAAGCCTACCACCCTCTACCACTACTACTACCCATCACCCATCTTCACCACACCACCACTGCCCACCACCCTCTACCACTACTACTACCCACCACCACCACCACTAGTCACCACCACCCACCAAGACTCCCACTTGGATAAGTCTAATAACTATATTTGCGTATGTTACTTCAGGAACTAACCAGCAATCGTAGCTCTCGAAAACTCTGTTGAACTATGAAGCGCCATTTTAGATAAGTGATCATATAATCCTCTGTTCTCATGATATCAGCCGGACAAATACATGGAACAACGTCGTACTTATTGTCTACAGTTTGTTTCCCGATTTTCAATTTGTTTGACAAAGAACTTAATTGAACACATCAATTTAGTTCTGACCGGCCGGTACATAGGTCACAACAAAATCATCGAGGGGCCCAGATATCGCTTCTATTTCTAGAAGGAACAGATAAACTTCGACTCATATGCTTGTTCTACTACTTGTTGAATTGTACACAAAGGCACGTTTTATAACATCAAGTTACTGATGCGTTTACATGCAATCAATGCACAACCAACTCATAGGTAACAACTCATATCTCTAGGTTTGAAGATTTATATGATATTACCGTCTCACGATCACTCGAGATAAATTCCATGAAGTGATACAAGTGAGCGTGGGTTTATTCCAATACTCATAACTTATGAGCACTCATGAATGTTGTAGCAACCATTGCTATGACTAAACCCATTTAGCCATCTACAAACTCGATTCATGACAGTCTTGATTCATACCTACTTCCAACATATGAACGACTGTGGAGTGTTTAAATAACTTAGTCATTCGGAAAGAATAACCTAGCTATTTAGGAAGTCAAAACATGCAAAGTGAAACACAATAATAATCGAATCCAATATGGTCTCAGAACCCTTTTGAATATAAATAGAACCACCTTTTATTTATCACCATATTGATTACACATTATTCATTGTATAATGTTTCAAACAATCAACTTAAGACTTGAATAAAAACAACAGTCGTCCCATGCTCCTAGCATGTACACTTTGTTTTTCTAAACAATAGTTATGCCATACTCCAAGTATGCACACTATGTTTTTCTATGATCCTTACATTGTGATGTAGATCAATTGAACATGATTCCAATGATACTCATTTCACAATCCCAAATCCTTATTGTAAATGTGAGAATCCCCGATTCCTATCATTTACCAAAAAATCTGTTAGATTTTAAACTTTTATGCAATGTTCCTCTTGTAATGATTATGCACAAAGTCACCAAAACCTTGTCACCAGTCATTACAGAGTATTCCAAAGAAGGTCAACTTCTATGGAACGGAAGTCTCATATTCAAAGTACATTGCTTTGAACATCCTTCTTGCATTAAGGTTTTCTAATCTTACATAGATTGAATAACTTCCACATATGGAGACATTTCCATAGTCCCATTTTGACTATCACTTCTGAACAAGAGTTACTTCTTTTCAGAATATGTCAATATGGTCCTTTCCGACAACTTACATCATACTTCCAACTTTCCCTGAGCAACCAATCTTTGGCGAACCTCAGATTGTCCTCGACAATTGCTTAATCACTTTAGTCATATCCAGTTCTAGACTTTTCCCTTCTCAATTCCTTAAGCATTTGGAAAATTTAGAAAAGATGAATATTATAGCACATGCAATCGATCCTATATCCGAAGCATATGGGACACGATTCATGATGTTTGACATAAAGACATGATACTAGACCAGTCTTTTGCTACAATATTTTTTATTTGCCATGTTTTCAAAATTTAACTATGAAGAGGGATGCCATAGTCATAATTGAATTTTGAGAACGCAATATATATAGAAATTCCTTAAGTCGAACCATTCAGACAATATTTTTTATTTGCCATGTTTTCAAAATTTAACTATGAAGAGGGATGCCGTAGTCATAATTGAATTTTGAGAACGCAATATATATTGAATTTCCTTAAGTCGAACCATTCAGACATAAAATTCATATATATGTCCTTGACTAAAGATGATTAAAATCTCAATCTAAGCTTCTAGAATTGAAATGAAGTATAATTTCCTCTCCCTTAATTATAACAAAACAACTTTTCAACCCCTGCAACTTCACGAATTGAAACTTTGTTTTCTATAATTAACATTGCTAACTTGCAACACTAAACGTAATAATCATGCTCCCACTAACATGATGATTATCAGAATAACACTTATGCTCCCACTAGCTCTGACATATTTTCAGAAATCTGCTGGACTTCTGAAATTTAGATTCATACACCCTTTCTTAGATAGCTCACATGTGTGTCTAAACAATTTTCAGAACTATGAAAAGGGATACCATAATCATAGTCTTAATTGTTTAGACCGTTGCCATTTCTCACAAGTCCATGTTAGTGTGCCGGTGAACCACACGCGCTCCACTAACAACTTTTAAAAATGCAAATAACACAATTGATATCTATGTAAAATCTAGTTAGTGAAAGCGTTTCCTCACCATCATTTGCATGAATCGGAGAGAAACCTTATGACACTTAGATTTTATAGTGTATGAGTTCCTATCCACGTGAATTTGTTAAACCATAATCACAAGATAAGGTTAGTGACAAATTCAGCCTTACATGGATTAAACTTGTTTAATCTTAGTTTCTTGTCACCTTGGTAGCACAAGGCCCACCAATGCTTCCAAGTTGAACTCTGATAACTCACATGCAAATTCAACTTATTTGAAGTAGGTACAGAAATAAGAATTATGTCAACAACATAGGTTGCAAACCTTAAGTCGTGTGCTAGTGATAAATTACAGGTTTTACTCTTGATTAAATCTTGAAACTCTTTCAGGATCTTTAAGGCTCCCACTGTCCCCTTGACATATAAGTTTCCCCAGTCAAGAACCATTCCTTGACAAAACAAATATTCAAGGGATAGTGCGGATTCTTATCAAGACTAACACTTCACACAATTGGTCTTAGTTGGTCTTTTTCTCATCCAAGACATCACAACTTACCAATCTCAAATGTACAAGAGTAGAAAACATTTTACTCTTACATTTGACTAGTGTTAATAAATCTTCCTTTATGTCACTCAAAGTTACAATCTTGGAGTATGACTCTAAGAATTGTTTTGGAACGAAGTATGACTCATCTTCTTGATTTTAACCAATCCAACAATTCATGACCTCTCTTCTTAGCCATAACAATGCACTAAGACGTCCTCAGAGTATGAATTTGTGATATGGTTTCATAATCATTAAGATGATCATGAAATACGATACTAAAGTACTCTCCCATCCTTTCAGATTTGAGAAACTTTTATCTTTCTGCCTAATTTGATTCTTCTCATTTGTTTTTTCATACATTGTAACCTTTCCAATGTTACAGAATTATACTTAACCTCATAAGTATAATCATATTTAATAATCTTTAGTAAATCATGACAAATCAATCTTTGTGGTGGACCTTGACCAGCGCACACCCAGTGTACCTAATTCCTTAGTCCTTCAATTGACTCACATATACATGTGATCAAAGAATTAGTCTTAATTTTCAAAGATGAAAATTCTCATTCATCATACAATACAACTTGTATGATTCCAAGTTTCTGTCCAATTGAAACTTGGGTGATGAAAAACTTTCTTCATTCGGTAAATTTAGACACTACCACAAATAAAGGAATCAAATCCACTTTCCAATATTGCTATTACTGGAAACATATAAGCAACAATTTCCACAGATGCCATTGTAAGGATATTTTTAAAATAAATAAAATTAAAACCCTTTTTTTTTTTTAAACTTTGCGGAAAAACTTATCCTTACAATCCACATGAAAACCTTGTTGTTATCTATTCATAAGCAATATATTATAACTCTTAAGCAACAGCTCAAAATTTTGATTACCGAACCATGCGATCGAAACCCACCTTCGCAATCAGAATCAACATATACTTACTTTAAGCTTCCTATTTGATTCTTAAAACATCAGCATGTGACCCATTCACATTATGTAATAAGAATATCCAAATAGGAACTTAATAGAGTTAGACAGTGGACTTTACCCGAAGTAGAGTCAAACTTTTTGACTTGATCAATCTTATGATCTTTCAGGTAAATAGGGCAGCTTCGCAACCAATGCCCCTTCCTTTGGCAACAAAACACATGGACCCTTTGGTAATGGCACATGAGACTATCTCAGACTTAGCCTTTCTCTTTACCATTTGGTCAACCAAGTTGACTATGGCCGATCCCTTTCCATTAGGAAGAGAAATCCTTTTCTAGATATCCAATGCTACCATTGTCAATGTCCATTTAAGACTTGGGAAGTTGTTCTTTTAATCAAATTTGCTTTACTGGTGTTCCAAATCATTGCTGATTCCACAACACCAAGCAAATAGATAACATCATTAAGGGTCATGTCATAGTCTGTCTCATAGTAGTCCCAAAGAGACTCACTATGTTACTAAGAAAGTGATTGAACATCCAACCTTCACGAGACTTTGACACCCAACTCTCCCGGCTTGTCAATATGTGACTTTATCTCCAAGATGTGAGCACACATAGACTATGCTTGCCAATAGGGATTGAGTGACTTTAAACTTTTCAAGAACTTGTGGGCGAGGGATAATAATTGGAGGAGGTGGAGGAAGTGAAGCATGATGTTGAGGGACACCATCTTCAAGAGATTTGGGAAGATCATAGTTGTCTGAACCAGACATCTATAATGGGAGAAAATCAAGTTAGTTGATTCAAAGTCCTTAATATAACACCCAATATGAAATATTAAGGCTAGGACCCAACACAATATTTTATAATTTGGAAGAGGGATGCCGTAATCCAAGCTATAAAATATTTGAAGGTAGGCGAATGACGATTCACCAATTTCCACCATGAAAAACGAAATAATTTATTAGGTTTTAATTGGATTTGAAATTCCTAGATCTTTTGAGATTCATTGAACTTTTCAATGGCATCTTTCAATCTCGAGTGTGCCCTCTCAAATTTTGTGACTGGGATGCCGAGGATCACAAAACAAGGTGTGAATAACCATACCAATTCACTTGGTACCCTTAATATTATCACCCAATCAATGTGCCGGTTAACCACACACGCTCCATTGATCTATGACAAACATTAAGTCACCCTTCGTGATCCTTACTAGTCCAAATTAGTGTGCCGGTTAACCACACACGCTCCACCAACGACTTGGTAAGGTACAAAGTGTGAATTCCATGGGCTAGCACCAAATTCACATTTTTCCTAAAGTAACTAAGATTGGGAATTAAATAAAAAAATATTTAGTTATTTTATAATATTCATTATACTTTTAATGAGAATTTAAAGTCATTGTCCTACCCGTTCGGCTAATGACCCTCCACCGATCAAGCAAGCGGAGGGTGAGAGTGGACACCCATTAAGTCGCCATTTTATAGGCAACAACCTTATACCCACCTTATAGATCGGCTTCGTGAATGAGGCCTACTAACGGTAAAACGACTTGTTCTTATACATATATATAATAGTTAACCATTAATCTTATAAATAGTATAAGGGTAGAATTTTAAGTTTTAAAACTTCTAGGGTATGGAATTAAAGTTTGTGTGAGACTTTACAAATTCCAAAACTTGAGGGCAAGTTTTGAACAATTCATAAACTTTTGGATATTCATAACTTATGAGTTTTAATTAAGTGTTTTAAAGCTTTTAATGAAGAGTCTCTTGGAAATCCATAACTTGAGGACAAGTTATGAAGTCCATAAAAGCATTTATGGGAAAAACTCTTCAAGAAAATGTAACCTACAACTTCTTAAAAACATTTAAAAGAAAAACTTGGAATTCCATAACTTGAGGACAAATTAAGAATTCCATTAAAACACATTAAGATCAAGAATTAACTAACAAACAATTTGCAAATAATTCCTATGATCTAACAAAACTCATATGAACATGAACATCCACTATCCAAAACTTTTCATTTCATAACTTATGAATTAAAGGTTCATAAAAATGAAGACTCTTCATTTTATGTAACTTATGTGTTTAATGTGTGTTAAAGAAAAGTGACCTTTGGATATCCAAAACTTGAGGACAAATTATGGACTCCATTAAAACACATAAATGACCAAGAATTAATTCTAAACAATTCAGCAAATAATTCCTATCATCTTCTAAATTCATAAGAACATGAACATGATCATCAAAATTTCAAGAATTATATGAACACATAAAATCATGGAATTTTGATATATGCTATTGTAAATGGATTAGAATAACCGTTACACCAACTAAAACAAGTTTTAAAACACCAAAACAGTTTAGGGTAATATTTCTAGTCCATTCCCAGCAGCAAAAGTCGAAATTCTATGTTTTTATTATTATTATTATTATTTTGCATCAAGTATCAAACAAGCAAGCCTAGGCTCTGATACCACTGTTGGGTTTTGAGCAATCTAACACTTCTTAAGTGTGCATGCAATCCTAATAAACCTTGGATCTATGTTTGTCTAAATACATGCAAAATAATAATTTTCCAAGGTTCATAACCTATCTAACATGGCATGGGGTACTTTTAAACATAAAAGAATTAGATAAGATTACATACCTTTTAATGATGAGTTTGATTCCTAAGGAGTTTGAGGGCCAAGCACCAATAGTGTGAATGCCTCAAATGGAATCACAAATCACCACAAACTCTTGGAAAACTTTGAGAGAGTGTATACACACATAAAAATCGGCCACACACACAAAACCACACTAGTGGCTATTTCATGCAACATAAGCATGGTTATATAGTGTGCATGGTTAGGGTGAAACCCTAATAACCCATGACCTTTCCTTTTCCAAGGATCCATGGGTTAAAAGCTCCATGGATCATCCATGGACTTCCATATAAGCCTAGCCCATTAACAAATGAGTGTTAGCCCACACCATATAAAACAATAGCCCACAATTTAATTAGTCTTCCTTTTAATCTCTAAATTAATTCATAATTAATTTAAGACAAAGATTAATTAAATAACTTCATATTAATATATTATAACTTACAATATATTAATAAACATATGTGTATAACTCTCATAAAATTATCCATAAATAGTTCGGGTGAAGTGCAACCCAAATGGACCATGCCGGGTCGGGTCAAGTATGTACCAAATAAGTTATGGACTTAGACACCTTATCCAACATTACCCACCACCATCGACCACCCACCATTACCACAACCCATCTCCATCATTCATCACCACCACCCTAAATACCACTCACAACCGTCACCACTACCCACCACCACTATCCTTACCACCACCCACCACCACCCACCAATATCGTCACCAACTATGACTATCACCACCCACCAATATCGTCACCAACTATGACTATCACCACCCACCACCTACCACCATCATCGACCACCACCAAACATCACCACATGTCACCACCCACCACCTATCACTAACCATAACCACCATAAATCAACTATCACCCACAACCCTTCACCCACCACCACCACCACTAGTCACCACCACCCACCAAGCCTACCACCCTCTACCACTACTACTACCCACCACCCATCTTCACCACACCACCACTGCCCACTACCTACAACCACCAAAACTATATGTGATTATATGTATTTAGTCACCTAAATCACTTGTGATTAGATATATATACCACATATGATTATATGTATCTTATCACATATGATTTATATAAACAAGATTTGTTTTCATGTTTTTCATTCAATAGTGTTTCTCATGTATTTAATCATATCTGATTATATGTATTTAATAACATATAATTAGTGTGAACAAAGATTTGTTTCCATGTTTTTGATTCAATGCTTGTTCTTTTGTATATAATCACATATGATTATATGTATCTAACCACATATGATTTATATGGATAAGATTCGTTTTTATCAATATAAATCATATGTAATTAGATAAATATAATCACATATGATCGAATCGAGAAAACGAAATGGATTTGGTCTACATAAATCATATGTGATTAAACACATATAATCACATGTGATTATATGAATTTAATAAAAAATGATTTATGTAGGCACTATTCAGTTTTTAGTAGATACATATAATCACATGTGATTAAAATATGATTAATATTCACACAAAAAAACTATTGAATCAAGAAAACGAAAACAAATATTTTCCATATAAATAATATGTGATTAGATACATAAAAGTACATGAGATAAATACATGAGAAAATTTATTGAATCGAAAACTCGAAAATGAATTTTGTCCATATAAGTTATATGTGATATGATTATATGTATCTAATCACATATGATTTATATGGAAAAAATTCGTTTTCATATTGTTGATTCAATAATTGTCTCCTGTATTTAATCACATGTGATTATGTATATCTAATCACATATGATTTATATGGACAAGATTCATTTTCGCAATATTGATTCAATATTTTTCTCATTAGATACATAGAATCATATGTGATTAAATACATGAGATAAATTATTGAATCAAAAGTATGAAAACAAATCTTGTCTATACAAACCGATTCAGTAGTTTTTCTCGTATATTTAATCACATGTGATTATATGTATCTAATCACATATGATTTATATGCACAAAAATCTTTGCGTTTTCGATTCAATAGTTGTTCTCGCGTATTTAATCATATGTGATTAGTTACAAATAATTACACGTGATTAAGTATATGAGAACACTTTTAAATGGAGAAATCAAAAATGAATCTTGTTCACATAAATCATATGTGATTAGATACCTATAATCACATGATTTATGTGGAAAATATTTATTTTCACATTTTCTAGTCAATAGTTTTTCTTGTGTATTTAATCACATATGATTTATGTGTACAAAATTCATTTTCGCGCTCACAATTAAAAAGTTGTTCTCATGTATATAATCACTAGTGATTATATGTATCTAATCACATATGTTTTATGCAGACATGATACTTTTCTGCTTCTCATGCATTAAATTACATATATTTAATCACATATGATTAACGTGGATACAACACAACTAATGAATATAGAACGCAAAAACGAATCTTGTGTATATAATCATATATTGTTAGATACATATAAATGATTAAATATACTAGAACAACTCATGAATCAAAAACACAAAAATGAATCGTTTCACGTAAATAATATGTAGTTAGACACATATAATAATATGTGATTATATGTATTTAATCACATGATTTACGTGGAGAATATTTATTTTCACGTTTTTGATTAAAATATTTGTTATATAGTATTTAATCACATGTGATTATATGTATTTAATCAAATATGATTTATGTAGACAAGATTTATTTTCGTATTCTTCATTCAATAGTCGTTCTCGTGTATATAATCACATGTGCATATATGTATCTAATCACATATTATTTATATGACTAAGATTTGTTTTCGCATTTTCGATTCAATAAATTTTCTCATGTATATATAATCACATGTGATTATATGTATTTAATCACATATGATTAATATGGACAAAGAACAATTATTGAATCGAAAAAGCGTAAACGAATATTGGGCACATAAATTATATTTGATTAAATGTGTATAATCGTAGGTATTTATTTCAATATCCATGGTATATATTTAGGTCTTGCTATTATGAAAAAAGTCATAATTATTTCATATTTTTGCATAATTAAAAAATGTAAAGGAAATAAATTTCATAATTTTTCGGAATAGCATATGTTTATATTACATAAAACTAATTAGTAAATAGGGAAAAACTAAAGCAATTAACCCATTTTTGTGTTCTTAAGTAACTAATCGCATAAATTAGGTCATATTAAATGAATTCTTTTTTAAACATCTTTCTCATTTGCGAGAATGAGAAGATTTGGTGTAAGTAAATAGATAATACTATCAAATAAATGAATAGTTGTTGTATTTTGAAAGTTAAAAAACAATCCATTAAAAAAACGAGGAGTTACTTTATATAAAAATCTTACTACAAAACATATACACAATCTTTATTCAAAATAAAGATGGATATATCCGTATTTTTATTATTCACATCTAAGTAAATAGATAATACTATCAAATAAATGATCTAAGTTGGGAACTATAACACCGTTAAGTTATTAATATATTAAAATAAAAAACCTTTTGTTAAAAAAAAAATAAACAAGGATTTGACAGGATTTGGCAACTCCACATTTTTAACTTTTTACATAGCATAGACTGATAAAATTTGTACTTATTTGACTCTCAATAAAATAAACCCCATTTTGACTACATTCAAATATACTTATTCCTATATTTTAAGTTTATTGGTTTTACTTTTTGATTGAATGTGATGTTTTATAACTAGAACATCTGCTGGAAAGGGAAATGGATTGGAACGTAAGGGAAGGAGGTTACCGTTTTGTTAGGACATAAAATTTGTGGCTTATACTTTGCTTTTCAGCTTTTAGAGTTATCGGTCTAAGTACCGAAAACACCATGGTTTCGGTGTTGTGTGGACCGAAATCTCTTAATGATTTTAGTTGGGCTTTGGGCTGAGCTTTATATTAGGTCTAGGTATATATTGTTTTGTTTAAGACATGTAAAAGAGGATTTTCATAATAGCCATATCGAGTTCAAGAGAGAAAAACAGAGATAACCGAGAGTAATTCATCATCTTATGTATTAGACTATTATCAATATAGTGTGCATTGAAGATTTGGTCATTGTGTTCTTGTTCCTTATTATGATTTGTGGTATTCACTAGATTGGGATTCTGCATCAATTTTAGTGATTTCGATTGATACACATTCAAATTGGGTTTTACAATTGGTATTAGAGTTAAGGTTTGGTATCAATCGAATTGACCAAATATTAACCGTTTCTTGGAGTTTTTCTTGGTGTTTCTGAATTCTTTTTGATGAAATTATTGTCATTG
Organism: Lactuca sativa; assembly: GCF_002870075.4. Lineage (NCBI taxonomy): Eukaryota > Viridiplantae > Streptophyta > Magnoliopsida > Asterales > Asteraceae > Lactuca > Lactuca sativa. Next base: position 48,709,557 of record NC_056625.2, read on the forward strand.
TTCTTCGTGTTCTTTACTATTTTAGAGAGTTTGATCGAGTTTGGCTTTGAAAATTTACAAATTTTTGTGTTTTTGGCAATTCTTTTTGGGAGTCTTCAGTCCGAGATTCGGAGTTCTCGACGGCAAGCAATAGATTTCGGTTAGGGTTTGCGAGTTCTCAGCCAGTTCTCGAACACACCCTCGTTCTCGGTCCTTGCCTCGTAGTTCTCAATGGCGGCCCCTCGTTCTCGGTTAGGTCAAACAGGTTCGCGGTACGACTTTAGTCTTCGGTCTGCGTATTCGGTGCGAGTTTTTGGTCAGCTCTACTTCTCGGTATTCAAGTTCTAGGTCCACGTCTTCGGTTAAGCGTTTTTTATCTGCACTTCGGCCTCACATTCTCGGTTAGATTTTCGGATAATCAAGATTTCGACTAAGGCCTCGTTTTCGGTCTAAAAGCCTCGTATTCGGTCAATAATCTAAGTTCTCGGTCAAGTTTTATTTCAGACAAAAGGTTCTTGGTTTCAAGGTTTTCGGTCAATAGAGAGTTGACCATTGGTATTTTTGGTCAGAGAAGAATTTATTTTCAGATTTCGTTCATTAGTAAATAATGAGTTCTAACAATAATTCCAAGAAGGTAAGTGAAATCCCATGCTCTCAATATTGTGAAGATAAAATAAATAAATACCGTGAGCATAATGAAGTATTAATTAGGGAAGTTGAGGATATTAAATATGAAAGATATACTCTCAGAAAGGCCCAAAAACCCTTAAAAGAAAAATTAGAGTCCCAAACAAAAGACCTAAAAATAATTAAGGAAGAATACAGTATTAAATGTGAACACTATGATTATGCTCAAGAAAAGATTGCCAGTCTAACTGCCGAGCTTGACACATTGAAAAATAAGTTAGAAAATGCAAATTTTAATTTTAAAAAAAATTGATGTGTCAAGTAAGAAGGTTGAGACAATGATTTAAAAGCAACTTAAATGGCAAGGTAAAAAGAATGTATGTCTTGGTTATGAAAGTGTTACTCTTCCATTCAATGATAACTACACTTTTAGTCCTACAACTGAGGAAGAAATAGCAACGGAAGCACATCTACAGTATGGCAAACCTACTGTAGTTGAGACAGTAAATAATGATAATGTGAACAATACTAATGCTTCTACCTCATGTGTAGATAAGGTCACAGTGCAAGATGGGCATGAGCAGAACAAAAATAATTCCAGTTCTGCTGAAAATGATTCAAAATCGTGTGATGATGATGCTCACACTGTTGAAAATCTCAAGCCACAAAAATTTGTTAAACCGTCTGATAAATGTTCATGTGCTTATGCTTGTGGAAGTTCCTTGAAACAAACTTCATTTGGACAAGGACCAAGTCACAATCTTATTTATTTGAAAAGACAAACTTGTTTTAACTGTGGGATTCCCGGTCACATTGCTAAAAATTGCCCACATCGTTCATTGATAGAAAAGAAATCCTTCGAGTTCACTTTCACTCAATGGTGACTTAAATGCTAAAAAGGCAAAAAATCACATTCCCAAGGACAAGAGGGGCATGTCAGACAATAAGGCTAATTCAAGAAATGGTTCAGCCAAACCGAATTCGGTGAGGTCGAATTCATCTCAAGGGTCATCCTCTAGCTCATACTTACAATACAAGCCCAAATCAAAAAGGCTGTCCCACCCTAAAGGCTAGTGAGAAAGGTCCCTTTTGGTTCAACAAGAAAGTACCTAAACCTAATTACCAATGGGTTCCCAAAGGTCATATTTCAAAAACATCCAAAAGTTTTGTAACTTATTTATGTTCTTTATCTGATAAACAGAATATGTCATGGGAAAGAATTGTTGGATTAGGTGTCTAAGCCCATAACTACAATTGGTATGTACTTGACCCGATAGTAGCATGGTCCTTTTGGGTTGCCTTCAACACAACAACTTGATAAGATGAATTATGAGAAAGAGGTTGATAAATGATTTATTAACATATTATAAGAACAATATATTAATTGAGAAATCATATTATTTAACTAGTATTGATTAGAAATTAATTTGGAATTAATTTAGTGATCAAAAGAGACTAATTAAAAGAACGGGGACTGATATTGCAAATCACTGATAGTTGCAATTAGGCAGATGGATCACCTTGGAATAAGGTTGGACGAATTCTATGGGAAGCCCATAGAGAATTCATACAAAGGAGTATTCTAGAAGGAGTCCATGGGCTGCTTTAGGATTAAGCAGTCAAATTAGGGTTTCACCTAAAACCCTAGCAGCCACAAGTATAAATAGACCCCATGGCTTACATATTTCGGTCTCCTTATGCTTTTAAGAGAACCCTAGCCGAAGATCCTAGCCTCCATCTCTCTCTCTCTCTCTCTCTATCTCTCTCTCTCTCTCTCTTGTTCATCAAATTGCTTGTGGTGTTTGTGACTCCATTAGAAGTGATACAATTGAGGCATTAAGCTTTTGAAGGTCAAGATCAAGGAAATGATTACTTGTTATTACTAGTTAACAAGAAAGGTATTCTTCTAAGTTATGTTTATTCACAAAATCCGAAAATATGTATGCTAGATTAGGGTTTTGCTTTGCAAAATTATTATGCATGTATAACTTGAGAAAAACCTAGATCTAAAGCAATTAGGGTTGCGTGTGCACCATAGGAATGTTGTAATGCTCAAAAACCATCAGTGGTATCAGAGCTTAGGGTGTTTTTCTGTTATATTTGATGCATTTATGAATTGTTCAAAGAAACAAAAAATCGAATTTTGTTTCTGCCTGATGAACACGACATGTTCATAATGGAACATGATGTGTTGGTCCTCCACGACGTGTTATGGCATGACATGACGTGGAGACCAGTCAATTGGCAGATTTTCAGACTTTTGGCCTAAATTAGATTTGGATAATTACCTTAAGTTGTTTTACTAATTAAAATTCGAATTTTCTGTTATGGTATTGATTATCCTCATCTAATTGGATGATTATGATCAAATTTTGAGATAATGTTTAAAATTAAATGATTAGTTTAAATTATTTAAAATTTGATCTAGAAGTTTTGAAAAGCTTCAAAACTTGCCATTAAGTTTTGGAATTTAAAATTTGATTAAAATTTTTAATTTTGAAATATTAAGTTCTAAAACCCTAGTGTTTTAAAAGTTTAAAATACAAACCTTATACTATTATAATATTAAAAGCTTAATACTTATATATATATATATATATATATATATATATATATATATATATATATATATATATATATATATATATATATATATATATGTATAAGATGAGTTAGTCTTACTGTTAGTAGGCATCATTCACGAAACTAATCTCTAGGGGGGGGGGGTATAAGAAAACTGCCTATAAAATGGCGGTTGAGTGGGTGTCCACTCTCACCCACCGCTTCCTTGATTGGAGGATGGTCGTTAGCCGAACGGATATGATAAGACATTAATTCCTCATTAATAAGTATAATGAAAGTTATAAAGTAACTAAATGTTTTTTTATAAATTCCCAAATCTTAGTTACTTTAGGAAAATGTGAAAATGATGCTATTCCAAGAAATTTCACTTTGCACCTTACCAAGTCGTTAATGGAGCGTGTGTGGTTAACCATCACACTAACTTGGAATAATAAGGGTAACAAAGGGTAGCTCGAGAATTATCATAGATCAATGGAGCGTGTGTGGTTAACCGACACATTGATTAGGTGGCAAATAACTCGAGAGTGCCAAACTAATTTGCATAGTTATTCACACCTTGTTTGTGATCCTTGGTATCCCAGTCACAAACTTGAAGGGCATAATTGAGATTAAACATGCCATTGAAAAGTTCAATGAATCTCAAAACAATATAGGAATTTCATTTAATTTAAAACCTAATTTTTCATTTCTTTTTTCGTGGTGGAATTGGTAATCATTTACCTACCTTCAAATAAATTTCAATTGGATTACGACATCCCTCTTCCGAATTATGAATTACTGTGTTGGGTCCTAGTCTTAATATTTCATTTGGGTGTTATATTAAGGATCCTTTATCTAATCAAAACTTTGTCTCTTTTCTTTTTCAGATGTCTGGCTCAAACAACGCTTCTAGCTTGAAGTCCTTAAGCTCCTTTTCTCTTATGAACATTTGTGGGAGGGTCACCTTCGGTGGGTCCAATTTCAATGATTGGATTCACAACATTCACATGGCCCTTCGATACGAGGAGAAAGAATACATCCTCGACGAAAAGCTCAAAGAGATAGATGAAACCAAAGCTTCTGCTGAAGAAATAGCTGAGTATAGGGCTCATGAAAAAGACATGACAAAGGTGTCGTGTATAATGGTAGCCATTATGACTCCTGAGCTCCAGTGGTTCTACGATGACTACTAGCCTTACTAGATGTGCCAAGATTTGATGGAAAAGTACCATCAAAATGTGCGTCAAGAATGGTACGAGATTGTTGCCTCGTTGATAACGACCAAGATGAAAGATGGAGAGTCCATCACGAGCCACTTGCAAAGAATACAAATGTATTTGGATCGTCTGCTCAAGTTGAATGTCAACTTTGACGAAGAGTTAGTGATTGATATCATTCTCCATTTTTTACCTCCTTGTTATCATCAGTTCAAGATGACTTATCATATGAACAAGGAGGAAGTCTCCTTGAGCAAACTTCAAGGTATGTTGAGAACTGCTGAAGTGGACTGAAAGGAAAAGTTGTCGAGTCCACCCCCACTGCTGCTGCCCCTGTCCTAGCAATAGGAAATGGAAAAGGGAAGAAGAGGAAAGCTCCCTATAAGAGCCACAATGGAAAGTCCCATGATGGATCTTCCTCAAATGGATCCAAAGGTAAAGCCGGTTCTGCCACTCCCTCATCCGATCCTAAAGAAGCAACGTGCTTCTACTGTCATGAGAAGGGGCATTGGAAACAAAGTTTCCTGAAATACTTGCAGGACATCAAGGATGGGAAGATAAAAACCTCATTCATAGGTATTTATACTATTCAATCTAATAACTCATCACATGCTAGTTCTTGGTTCCTTGATACAGGATGTGGTTTTCACATTGGTTCTGATTTGCAGGGATAAGAAGAAGTAGGGATGTGGAGCATGGAAAGATGAACCTGATAATGGGAATAGGAAATCATCGCCTGTCCCCAAGATTGGGTTTTATTATTTAGTGCTTAGTAATGGGTTAGGTTTAGAGTTAAATGAATGTTGCTACTCGTCAGAAATGACGAGGACTATTATTTCTTTTCATGGTTTGTACAAACAAGGTTTTAGATTTTCATTTAATAATGAAATTGGCTCTATTAATGCTTTCTATAATCGTACTTTATATTTTGAAGCATTTCCTTGTAATGGTGTATATGAAATTGTGATGGTTGTAGACAACTTAGGGCATAATGTGTTGCATATCGATTCGTCAAATGGTTTAGACAATGCATGCTTGTGGCATTGTCGTCTTGGACATGTCAACAAGAAGCGCATAGCACAACTCCAAATGGATGGAGTGTTGGGGTCGTTTGACCTAAAGTCGGATGACACGTGTGAATTTTGTTTGCTTGGAAAGATGACTAAATCACCTTTCACTGGTACTTGTGAAAAAGGTGAGGGATTGTTGGATCTCATACACACCGATGTGTGTGGGCCCTTCAGATCCACCACACGGGATGCTAACCGCTTCTATGTTACGTTTACCGACGATTATAACAGATATGGGTATATCTACTTAATCAAGTACAAGTTGGAAACCTTTGAAAAGTTCAAAGAGTTTAAACAAGAAGTGGAGAATCAATTGGGCAGGAAGATAAAGATGCTCAGATCCGATAGGGGTGGTGAGTATCTTAGTATCGAGTTCCACGACTATATTAAGGAATGTGGAATTGTTTCAGAAGTGACGCCGCCTAGGACACCGCAGCTCAATGGTGTGGCTGAGAGGTGCAATAGAACCTTGTTGGAAATGGTTCGTTCCATGATGAGTCGAGCTTCGTTACCTATCTCATTTTGGGGGTATGCTTAGAGATTGCCACCAATATCCTTAATCTAGTCCCAACTAAGAAGGTTGCCAAAACACCTCATGAGATGTGGACAGGGAAGGTTCCGCTTTGGCACATATCAAGTTTTGGGGTTGCGAGGCTTTCGTAAGATGACAGACTCATGAGAAACTTGAACCTCACAGTGAACGGTGTATTTTCATCGGCTACCCACAAAAGTCTACAGACCAAGTGACAACATGGTCTTTGTAGCAAGGAGAGGGGGTTTTCGCGAGAGAGAACTCATATGCCAAGAGGACAGTGGGAAAATTGATCATGAAGAGCTTCAAGAGTCAAGCGATGAAGGAAACTCTAACACTAGCGCTCAACTTAAGGAAGAGATTCATGTTGAACCAGTTGACGAGTCCTTACCTCTAAGATGTTCTGTGTTCCACCTATGTTGTATGGTTTCCATATAACGGTTGAAGGTGATACGTTTATCAGTGATAGTACACTAATAAATTTGGATGAACCTAACAACTACAAGGAAGCCATTAGTGAGCCTAGAGTCTGCAAAGTGGAAGGAGGCTATGGACAGCGAGATTCAGTCCATGTATGACAATCATGTTTGAAACTTGGTTGATAATGTGCCGGGTCGTAAGACAGTCGGGTGCAAGTGGATCTTCAAGAAGAAGACTGACATGAATGGGAAAATGCATACGTTCAAGGCACGACTGGTTACAAAGAGCTTTACTCAAACCCCGAGGGTTGATTATGATGAAACCTTCTCACTAGTGGCCAAGATCAAGTCTATTAGGGTTATGTTGGCCATTGTTGTGTTTCATGATTTTGAAATTTGGCATATGTTTGTCAAAACGACTTTCCTTAATGGGAAGCTGGATGAAGATGCTTACATGTGTCAGCCAGAAGGTTTTGTGGATGCCAAATACCCCAACAGAGTGTGCAAGCTTGAGAAATTCATTTATGGATTGAAACAAACGTCTCACAGATGGAATCTTTGTTTCGATGAGAAAGTCAAAGAGTTTGGATTTTCGAGAAGCGAGGATGAGTCCTGTGTGTATGTCAAGGCTAGTGGGAGTATAGTTAGCTTTCTAGTTTTGTATGTTGATGACATACTACTCATAAGAAATGACATCCCGACCTTGCAGGAGGTTAAGTCCTGGCTTGGGAAGTGTTTCGCTATGAAGGATCTGGGAGAAGCTGCTTATATTCTAGGGATAAGAATATTGAGAAATAGAAGTAGGAGTCTAATAGGACTAGTCAAAGTACTTACTTGGACAAGGTGCTGAAATGTTTTAGCATGGAGAATTACAGGAAAGGGTAACTGCTAGTCTAAAGCAATACCAAGCCGAGTAAGACTCAGAGTCCGAGTACCGATGCCGAGATAGAAGACATGAGTCGAGTGCCATATGCTTCCGCTGTTGGTTCGATCATGTATGCTATGACATGTACTCGCCCTGATGTAGCTTTTGTGTTGAGCATGGTTAGCCAATATCAAGGGAACCCGGGTAGAGCTCACTGGACTGTAGTGAATAACATTCTTAAGTACCTACGAAGGACTAAGGACTGGGTACTTATACTTGGTGGGAGTGATGACTTGAGAGTGATAGGGTATAGTGACGCCAACTTTCAGACTGACAGAGATAACTTCCGATCTCAGTCGGGCTGGATATTTACCTTGAATGGAGGATAAATTACTTGGAAAAGTTCCAAGCAGGAGACCGTGGCTGATTCAACATGAGATAAAGGAGCCTATGGAGATTTTAGAGCTGTACCACCCATAAAGGAGCCTATGGAGATTTTTTGTGAGAACGAAGGAGCGGTTGCTTTAACCATGGAACCGATGGGTCATGGTAGATCTAGACACATAGACAAAAAATACCACTTCATCAGACATCAGGTAGAAGAGGGACTCCTCGTAGTCAAGAGGGTATCGTTAGAGGAGAACCCAACAGATCCCTCACAAAGGGTCTAAGCAGGGTTAAGCACTTACAACATGCGAGGAGCATTGGTCTGAAGGACGATATGAGTTTTATTGATTAGATAGATGTTTAGAAACCTGTACTAGATAAATGTAATTGACATTTGATGATTAAATAAATGAGTTTTATTTATGAGTAAAGTTTACTATGTTGTGTCAATTGTTTACTATTGTTTCACTTTTTCATGTTTTACTTCTAGAATAATTAGATTATTCAAATTATCCACATTCAATCATACTTTGGGAGTAAGTTATGAGGTTAGACTATCATGAATTGGTTTGTAGATTGTCTAAGTGTCTAGACATGGAAAAGTTTTGCTGCAACATTCATGAGTGTTCTTGAAATAAGATTTGAGTATTGGATTAAATCCACGCTCATTTGAATCATTTCATTGAATTTATCGTGAGTGATTATGAGACGATAAGATCGTATAATCTTTAAACCGAGATATATGATTTGTTGTTTACAACTCGGTTGTGCATTGATAATGCGTAAACGCATCAGTAACTTGATGTTATAAAACGTGTTGTTGTGTATGATTTGATGAGTAAATAGTACAAGCATATAAGTCAAAGTTTATCTGCTCCTTTTATCTTAGGAGAGTAAAAGCGATATCTTGGGCCCCTCGATGATTTGTGTTGAATTATGTGTCGGGCCCAGTCAGGACTGAATTGATGTGTTCAATTAAGTTCTATGTCAAACAAATCAGAAGTCGGGAAACAAATTGTTGGACACTGAGAATGATTATGTTCCATGTCATTGTCCACACGATATCTTGAAGAACGGAGGATTATATGATCCCTTATCTAAAGGACGTGTCGTTGACTAGGTCAGAGTACGACAACGGATTTTGAGAGCTACGATTGCGAATTGGATTTTCAAGTCATACTTGCAGTTATAGTTATTAGACTTATCCAAGTAGGATACTGTTGGATTAGGTGTCTAAGCCCATAAGTATAATTGGTATGTACTTGACCCGATAGTAACATGGTCCTTTTGGGTTGCCTTCACCATAACAACTTGATAGGATGAATTATGAGAAAGAGATTGATAAATGATCTATTAATATATTATAAGAATAATATATTAATTGACAAATCATATTATTTAATTAGTATTAATCAGAAATTAATTTGGAGTTAATTTTGTGATCAAAAGAGACTGATTAAAAGAATGGGGACTGATATTGCAAATCATTGATAGTTGCAATTGGGCTGATGGATCACCTTGGAATAAGGTTGGACAAACTCTATGGGAAGCCTATAGAGAATTCGTCCAAAGGAGTATTCTAGAAGGAGTCCATGGGCTGCTTAAGGATTAAGAAGTCAAATTAGGATTTCACCTAAAACCCTAGCAGCCACAAGTATAAATATACCGCATGGCTTACATATTTCGGTCTCCCTATGCTTCTAAGAGAACCCCAACCAAAAATCATAGCCTCCATCTCTCTCTCTCTCTCTCTCTCTCTCTCTCTCTTGTTCATCCAGTTGCTACTGGTGTTTGTGACTCCATTAAAGGTGCAACAATTGAGGCACTAAGCTCCGAAAATATGTATGCTAGATTAGGGTTTTGCTTTGGAAAATTATTATACATGTATAACTTGAGAAAAACCTAGATCCAAAGCAATTAGGGTTGCATGTGCACCATAGGTATGTTGTAATGCTCAAAACTCATCACGAATATCATGTGTGGATTGTAATTGTAAACCCAACTTCAAAATGGACTGGGTTCCAAAAACTAATTAATCCCGCAACATGTGCCGGAGCAGCTATGGAGGGATATCTTCAGAGCTTGGTATGTTGATAGTGGCTGTTCCAGGCACATGATAGGAGACATCTCTCAACTGCACCGCATTAGAACTTTAATTGAGGGTATATGTCCTTTTCGGTAAGGGAAAGAAAAGATAACAAATAGGGACCGTATTTAATGGCGTGTTGAAGTTTGATAACGTTAACTTCGTTCTGGAATTGAAACACAGCTGATGATGAATACGTTGCCGCATCTACTTGCTGTTCTCAGGTCATCTGGATACATTCATATGCTGATTTACGGTTTGAATTTTCTAACTCTTCTCTTCTCTATGATAATGATGCTAATCTTTATTTGTTCAAAATCCAAATTTTTCTTAAAACCAAGCTTGTGCTTATGTGATTTCTTAAGATGATGCATTTCAAAGACTAAAATTTCTTTTCAATTTTATTTAGTAATTTCTTATTTTCTTCCATTTTTCTTTTGATAATCTTTTGGGAAAGTGATATGAAGTTTAGTGTTAAAGGGCAATTTGAAATACATGTAATGCACTGAAGCTAAATTGTTTAGACCCTGTGTTCAATGTGCTGGTAGGCATGAAGGATTTAGAATGAAAGGACCAGAAATTGTTGACAATGAAAGGACTTGATAGTGTTAACTCATCTGGACTTAGATAGTCATATTTGGACTGACCATACGATACTTGGATAGATTGAGCAGTGAGATAAACAAGGGAGCCTGCGAGATACATTAAAGCTACTTACCATCTAGAAATGTGGCTCAACACTTCTTTGACATACAAACTTATATCCTTAATTCTGGTGCTGATAGGGTGACTTGGGGGTTCTGATAAAGTAGGTCAGTGTGAAATTGTTTTTCTTTCTTATCCGCCATGTCAGTCATATGTTTCCCCCTTTGCGTGATTGGAAGAGATCCGACCCGGGACGCAACATATGCATCTCTATTTCTATGCATCTCTCTATCTATCTATGTCAGTCGTACGATGTCCCCTGTACGTGATTGGAAAAGATCCGAACTGGGACACAACATATGCATCTTTCTATTTCTCTATCCCTTTATCTATCTTAGTCATATGTTATCCCTCTACGTGATTGGAAGAGATACGACCTGGGATACAATGTATGCATCTCTATATCTATCTTCTCTCTCAAATAATTGAGCACTCACCTAAAGTAAAGAACTCTTTTGGAATTCCTTGATTGCTAGTGTTGGTGATTTGTTATCATCAATATTATTTCAGTGTAATGGGATTACTTTGTTGACCAAAGGTGATCTTGATAAATATTAAACAAGTAAGGATGGTGTGGAGTACACGCTTGTTTAAGTCTGATCAAGTTTTCAAAGTAAACTATCATTTAGGGGCGAAGCCCCTAAACGAACAGGGGTCCGGGGGCAGCGCCCCTAGGAGCGGGGTCCAAGGGGCGGCAGCCCCTGGCGGGGTCCAAGGGGCAGAGCATGATTCGTGAGCTCATCATGTGATAGTGCTGCAACCTTGGCTAAGGCTTATAGTCAAGTATACAATGGAAAGTCTAGACATTTAGGTGTTAGACATATCATGATTCGTGATCTCATCATGACTAGTGTGATATCTGTGGAGTTTGTAAGAACTCAGTTGAATTTAGTCGATCATCTAACCAAAGGGTTAGCAAGAGATCTTGTGCACAAGGCGGCTGTAGGGATAGGTTTAAAGTCCACTTAAAATCTTTTATATTGAGATACCCAATTCCCATCTAATGTGATATTAGATGTTGAATTCAATGTGGAAAGCTTGATATTTGAAGATTGGAACACATTATTATCATCATCCCAAGGTATGTGTTCAGTATTGTAAGTAAAGGAGGTTGAATTTATATTCTTAATAGTTCTTTTGAAAAATTGCATTTGCAGGTGCAAGAATAAAAAGACTACCTATATAAGCATGAAGTTTAGCTGCTTCAAGAAGTTAGGACTTGGCTTTGATATGCTTATTGAAGGATGGGAAACAAGCTAGTAAAATATAGTGTCAAGTTAGAACTTATGAGAATGTAAACTGTTGTGTGTATTATCTTCATGTATTCACTATGGATAGAAAGGGTTCAATCCTTAGTGACACCTTGATATTCGAATATTTGGATTGTTTAATATACTAAGGTGAAATTCAATGGTCACGTTATTTCATTTATGCATCAGTTGGTGGTGTTATGTTTCATTTTAAGTTAATGTAGATTACACTTAAATAGGGGAGGTTTGTTAGTGATTTGTTATCATCAATATTATTTAAGTTTAATGGGATTACTTTGTTGATCAAAGGTGATCTTGATAAATATTAAACAAGTAAGGAAGGTGTGGAATACACATTTGTTTAAGCTTGATCAAGTTTTCAAAGTACACTATCATTTAGGGGCGAAGCCCCTAACCGAACGGGGGTCCGGGGGCAGCGCCCCTAGGAGCGGGGTCTAAGGGGCAGCAGCCCCTGGCGAGGTCCATGGGGGCAGAGCCCCTGGCTGGGGTCGAGCTGCCAGGTCAGTGCGGACATTTTTTTTTATATAGGGTATGTTGCTATATAAAAAAATGCATCAGAAAATCGTATTTTCAGAGAATTGACCATTTGGTGGTTGTTGAGGCCAACAAAATTAATAACCCTAAATCTTTTACACTAAATAGTGTATAGTGGTAAAGGGATCGAATCCACGAAGATTGGTTCAATTTTATAACTCTATGAAAAATCTCTTTGTAAAAATACTTGTAAAATGACAATAAATTAAAAATTGGGGGATTGATCTTTTGAAATACTTGAAATAAACTAGAATTAAACTAAGATTTAAATAAACAATTTCAACAAAAATAAGAGTTTGATGTAAATCAATAAGAGAAGGATGGTTGACTTAAGGTTTCCTCACTTTGACTTTTTGAAGAACATATCATTAGAATCCAATGGTGCAATACTTGATTTAAATCCTTAATTTGGCTATAGTAATCCAAGAAGCTTGAGATTACCTAGACTTTTCTTAGTTGTTAAAATGGTTAGAAAAGCTCATAACAATTTCCTTAGTTAAAGTTACAATTTCCATTAAGCATGTAATTAGTGAAAGTCAACTAGCATTAAGAGCCAAAAAGTCACCAAATCCAAGAGGGGTCAAATGCTTTCACCACCATGTTGGAGGAAATGTTTTTATGATTGTGTGAAGCAAAAACAATACAAAAATCATTTGTTGCTTGCTAATTTGAGGACCCTTTACTTAATCAATAAATTAGCCAACTAATCACCACAAACACATTTAAACTCATGAACTAAAACATACAAGTAGTGATAAGATGTTAAAACACAAAACATTCCCATAAAGATTTAACAACATGTTCATGGATTCTTCAACATTCAACAAAAGTTCAAAGGATTAACCAAAAGTCAACCAAGATTAGTTTAGCCAAGCATAGCTAAACCCAAAGAAACAAAGTTAGAGAAGATTGTACCAAACATTAAGCAAGAATCAAGAGGTAAAAAGATGATGTTCTTGAGGTGTTCTTGGCCTTCAAAAGTCTTCAAAACTCCAGAGAGAATCTTCAAAAATCGGATGTCTAAGAGTATGCAAAAGATAGACACTAACCTTCCCTATATAGCTTAAAACATGAATTCCCGGAAATGCCCCTGCAGGGCCTTGCGCGACCCGCTTGCTGCTGTGCGGGTGGGTTGCGTGGGTGGTGCCTGACATGGGCTTCTTTGAGTTTTTGGGCCTCCAAAGCATATCCCACTAGCCCAGATCGAGTCCAATCACCTCCTAGCCCATTTTCTTCAAGTTTTTCTTCATTTTAAGCCCAGTTTGACCTCTCCAAATCCTCCAAAGCTCGTGCGCTCGCCCGATTAACAATCTCCACACGCTCGAATATTCTTCCGGTTCTTACAAATTTAAATTCAAACTTCATTTTCTCCAAGCCTTCAAATAACCATCAAACTCGCTCCATGAATCATCTCCACAATCACCAAGCCTAACATCCTTTTTGTCTACCAACTCCCATCGCTTTCCATACGTCCCGAACATTCCCACTCCACTAATCTCCATGAAATCTGCAATAAAGCTCACGAAACTAGAAAGTACCCGAAATAGGCCATAAAATAACAAAAAGGAAAATATGCATGGAAATTATCTAAATTATGAATGAAATATGCTAAAATAAACTATAAAAAGAAGTAAATAAAACAAACTATCACCATTGTTTGACCCTTATCCAAACTTCCGTTTTATTTCGGTTTTTATAGTTTATGACAGTTTTCAGACAAAGATTATAAATTCGGTTTTGGTCTCATTTTTCTGGTACAAACGAAACTATCATCAAAGCATTCTAAATTCTTGTCTATCCGAGTCTTATCCGATTAAAGAATATTGGGAGTACCACCAATTTGAAAGTGTTTTACACAATTCTCAGAATTCCAAGCCTTACTATACCCTAATTTCTAACATCTAGGGTACGTAGTGAAGTGGGGAACACGTTCTAGTGCGCTTAAAATTAAATTGGTTAATGACTAAAGGCTGACTGTAGATCTTGCTGCTGAATTTAAGTGGATAACAATATCCTTGGTCGTCGTCAGCGAAATGATCTATTTAGGAATATAATTGCAATGAATTGTCACTTATAATATGTCTAACTTGCAAATATCCTTTGTGTTTAAGTGGACCACAATATTGGTGATTGACCAGAGCTATTCATGCAGGTGTGTGCTGAGAAACGATATTAAATTGCTTGACAACTTTTGATCCCAAGATGTTTTAAATTTAATTATTAAAATGTGTTTGTTTTATTTTATTTTATTTTTGTTTTTGTTAAATTCGTTCATATTTTTCCTCTATGCACAAATTTAGGGGGAGAATTAAAAAAAAACAAACAAAAATCATAAAATTAAAAAAAAATCCAAAAATTTGTTTATTTCAATTTTTATTTCTTGTTCAGAAAAATCAAAAATCCAAAAACATTGCTTTGAGCATATTTTAATTTTAATTTTATTCTTAGTTGTTATGTTGTGTGCTAAGTTTATTTTTTTTACTTTTATCTCAAAATTTCATTTGTCTTAAAATACGAATTCGAAGGAAGAAGAGACTCAAGGAGAATTCAAAAGAAGAAGAGACCCAATGAGATTGTATCAGAATTTTCTGAGCAAGGAGAAGAAATTTGGAAAGGAATTGACAATTATTACACTTCACACTACTTTCACAAGGAATTGAAGGCTTGCAACTATACAAACTGTTAGTTAGGCAGTATCTTTCTAAGAGCTGTCGTATTTAAGAAATTGAAAGCCTGAAACTGTACAGATTGTCAAGAGGTCTTGTCAGTTATCTTTACCTAAGAACTGTCATGACGTTAGGGCTATGCACCTCGCAAGACACGATTATCGGTGAACATCTCGCCAAGGGCCAAGTTAACTTGTTATCTTGAAAAACTGTATTGAGATCTTTGATCGAGGATATGCAGAGGCTAACATCAAAAATAGCCATGAGTAGTTCTCTGATACTCAACAAATCGCAGTGCGTTCCTCCGTGTTCACACATATAATGCGAGTAGTCTCCATCCGAACCAAGGCTGGGTCCTTGAACATCTGTGGTGAGAAGGGTCTTTATGACTTTGTGATCCACATGGCTTTTTTAGTCATGGTTATTTTTAAGACGCATCCATGATCGACGAAGAATATTCATTCGAAGGAACAAGAAGTGAAGAGTATTCAACTCACAATCTTTCAACCCTAGAAGCAAGGTGAAGCTATTTTGTAGTTATGTGACGAATTGCATTGAATCCTTCTTAATCAATTTGCTGCTATTTATGAGCCTTCTGAAGTGATCCAAAAGAATCGGTCTCTCTATTATTGTCTATGAAGTTTCTCAAAGCTGAAAGTGCCGATTTACAAGAAGCCTCTCTACCCAATGTACGTTCAAAGTCAAATTTGAGGGAAGCCCAACTACTAAAGATGAAGTTATTCATATAGAAGATTCATATGTACATCTTGTAGTCAATTTGAGATCGAGGAAAGAGCTGAAAGTCAATTTAAAGGAAGACTGAAAAGAAAAAAAAGTTATAAACCAAAGGGTAGATTGTTAGGAAATAAAATTTGTGGTTTATACTTTACATATTATAGCTTTTAGAGTTCTCGGTCTAAGTACCAAAAACACCTTAGTTTCGATGTTGTGTGGACTGAAATCTCTTAATGATTTCGGTTAGGCTTTAGGATGGGCTTTGTATTAGGTCTAGGTATATATTGTTTTGTTTAAGACATGTAAAAAGGGATTTCCATAATAGCCATATCGAGTTCAAGAGAGAAAAACAGAGAGAATCGAGAGTAATTCATCATCTTATGTACTAGAATATTATCAATATAGTGTGCATTGAATATTTGGTAATTGTGTTCTTGTTCCTTATTACGATTTGTAGTATTCACTAGATTAGGATTCTGCATCAATTTTAGTGATTTCGATTGATACACATTCAGATTGGGTTTCACACGTTTCTTTAAGCCTTTCTTCCCTGGAAGAGATAGAAAGTGAGATTAATTTGCTCTTGTTTGTTCTCCTTTTTGGAGATTTTGTCCACGACAGCAGCCTGAGCAACAAAAACGATAGTTGTTGTTGATATAAGGGTCTATACTTACAGCGAAAGTTGTTAGGTTTAATTGGAGTGATGGTTGGAGATGTGCTCGGAATTATATCTGTCCAACGATCTTGTTTGCTTGTGAACTAGATCTGGGGGCTTTCGACTGTAGATCTGGAATCGATAACACCAGATTTAGTGGCCGGTGAAAGCGAGATCGGAGAGGAGTAAGAAGGAGATGGTTATGAGAAGGTAGTTTAGAAGGAGAAGCGGAAGGAGGTGGTTTCCAACGAGTGAACGAGTGGAAGTGAATAGATGAAGTAACAAAATGATTTTGAGAGAGTGAATAGGCAACGTTCCGACAATGTGTTTGTTTTTTCGATAGTGTTCTAGTCGTTTCGGTGGTATACCAACGGTGATGCAGTGGTTCCGGCGGCGGCAGTACGGTGGTTCGATGACGGCAATACAGTAGTCCCACGGTGGCCGTATGGTGGTCCGGTGCTTTCTGTGGTGGTGTAATTTTAAATAAGATGAGAGAGAATACAATAAGTTTCTACGGTGGGGGAGTGATAACTGTTAGGTGGGTATGTGGATAGAGCTTTTTTCTAATAAAAATATAATAGATAATAAATATATTACTAGCTTAGATGTATAGTGAATTTGTGGCTGAAATTTATTCTCAATTGTTCTTATTTTACAAAATGTTTTCATTTGAACATACATCATATAGGTTTAGATTCTATGGAAAACAAAAAACCTTAAAAATCATAAAAATGCATAAAAAAATACTTATAGATCACAAATTTTTTTTTTTGAAAAAATCGCACCTTTTACTACAAATTCGTTGATTTTTTTTGAATTTTTTTTCAAAAAAAAAGAAATTGATTTTTTTTATTTTTTTAGTCAATTTTTAAATAAATATGTGATTTTTTCATATATAAAATAAAAAAAAAGTTTTGTGATCTCTAAGTATTTTTTATGCATTTTTATGATTTTTAGGGTTTTTTTTTGTTTTCCATATAACCCTTCCATATATATATATATATATATATATATATATATATATATATATATATATATATATATATATATATATATATATATATATATATATATATATATATATAGTGGTGAGATCGGTTGAGAGCTCATAATATGCATATTCATAAAAAAATCAACGTTTTAGGTGTGGTGCATATATGCATATTTTTTCAAATGCATATATGCATATTTCTTTGACTATAATATTTGTAAGTAAATCATAAAAAAATCTTATTTTTATTAATCAATCTATAAACATAATAGTACAAGTATTTTGTTCGATACAAAATAAAATATATAAAATAAAAAAGCTACAAATTACAAAGCATTTTCATGTCTTTGTGTCGATATTTCCTTATTTTTTCAATTTATCATTTACACCTCTTCAATATTCACCATAATTTCTTCCAAATCTACAAGAAAAAAATTGATTGATGCAAAAACACTCACAAAAATACATATATGATTTTCATGTGATTAACATATGAATCACATGCGATTCACATATGAATCACATACAATTCACACATGAATCACATTTATATATGACATCATATGTAAATCACATGCGATTCACATATAAATCACATGTGATTTACATGTGAATCAAATGTGATTTACATGTGAATCACGTGTGATTTACATGTGAATCACGTGTGATTTACATGTGAATCACGTGTGAATTACATGTGAATCAAATGTGATTTACATGTGAATCAAATGTGATTAATATGTGAATTACATGTGATTTTCGTGTCATTAACATATGAATGTGTCCATATATACGTAATTCTAATTTAATTCACTTGTGATTTACATGTGAATCATATATTATTCATATATGATTTACATGTGATTAATATGTGAATCACATGTTATTAATATGTGATTTACATGTT
The DNA here is from genome assembly GCF_002870075.4 of Lactuca sativa. Lineage (NCBI taxonomy): Eukaryota > Viridiplantae > Streptophyta > Magnoliopsida > Asterales > Asteraceae > Lactuca > Lactuca sativa. Next base: position 48,727,765 of record NC_056625.2, read on the forward strand.
AATCACATGTGATTTAGATGTGAATCACATATAATTCACATGTAAATATATAATCTTTTTCGTACCTTATAAAGTAAATAAGTAAAAGTATGAGGCTAGTGCCATTGAAGATAACAAAGTTCATTAAAACTCAAATAATTTTAACTCTATAAATAGTTGATGAACTTTTAGTTACAAATAAAAAAAAATTAAAGATAATAAAGTTCATTAAAACTAAAATAATTTATAATAAAGGACAATACTTTTTAATTGTTTTTAAATAAAGAAACTTGAAAATTAAGTAAAATAATAAATGAAAGATCAAAAATATTTGTGTCATTAAAAGTTACATAAATGAAAATGGGATATATATTATCAATTATCATTCCATTCCACGATGGAGTGAAGAAAAACACCCAATGAAACAATAATGATAATGAAAATACATTAAAACCCAAATAATATATGATAAAAATAACACTTTTTGTTTATTTAAAAATAAATGTAATTGAGTTGATGTAATATAAAATATTTGTGCCATCATAAATTACATATTTAAAAATGGACTTTAGTCAAAATTTTCATGCCATTCCATGATTGAAAAAAAACACCCCCTGGCTGAGAAATGAAAATTAGCAAAATGATTCCTTCCGGAATGGTCAATTCCATTCCATTGGGCAAAACAAAACACTACCTGAGTATATGAACTTAATCACTAGAAATTATAATGAAATGAATGTTTGATTATAATACAAAAAAAAATAAAATAAAAAAGATTGCCATGATCTTTAATGGAGGAAGTACTTTGAACAGACAACTCCCTTTCTCTTTCATTCCAATTATCCTCTTTTGTCCGATAATCTACTAATTTATAGCTTATCTCTTTGCACATGTTTCCAGATGCTTCTAATTCTGTCTCCAATTTAGATACCCTTCCATGGTATGCATCATTTTCTTCTTTGGCTTTATCATACATTAATCTAGCTTTCTCTAGTTCACTCTGTAATTCTTTTGTTTGTTTAACCACAGATGGCATAATATTCTTTATTAGCTCTACCTTTTTCAATAAAGATGCAATCATGTCATCAATTAGTATTGAGAAACTACCAAATTGGTCACCAAGAATTTGGTTTCTAGGATTCAACTTATGCAAAGTGTTTCTAACATGTGAACTAATAATAATACCCTCACTATCTTCTGCATTGAACTCTTCAAGCATCCCAATGTTCCAATCATTGTCAAATCCAACATCCCAACTTTCCTATAAATCATAAGAAATGAGATAGATACAAGAGACAAAAACATGAAACAAAATAACTAAAATTGTAAGAACTAGTGATATTATTACCTCAACTGAATGATGCTCTTGAAACTGTTTTGAATCAAAACTACCCTTTATGTCTTTGAGAACACAGTCAATTTCTTTTAATTTTTAGATTTTTTCTCAAGACTTATCTTGAAAAAAGTGAATAAAGATTCATCTTTTAACAACACTTGAACCTAGAGAGCTCTTGACCCCATTTATCATTACATGTATTTAACTCAGTTTTGAGGGTCAAAATCTCCTGTTCAACTTTCTTCTTTTTCCCAAAAAGATCAGAAATAGTGTTCTTATGGTACTCAACTTCATGAACTAACCATTCCTTCATCAATCTCTACTTTAATTTCCAATACAAATTAGATTTTTATTCCAACATTGTATGGAAATCAAACTAAACTTGTAATTTTCACTAAAAAAGCCTAACTCTATAAACCCAAACTCTATAAAATTATAAACAAATTGATTATAAATTTATGATAGAAATTGGAAAAGTCAATGAACACATTCAAACAATATACCTTCCAGTATCTCCACTTCCCAAAGGCCTGATGTGCTTAAAATGACGAAGTCCGATTATTTCACCATCTGCAGTGATCTACAAAACAATAAAAAATGTAAACAATGTTAACATTCAAATCGAATTGATTTAGAAAGCTGAATGTTAAGAAGAATCAAATGCAAGCACCATTAAACATGACGTCGGAACTTAGAATCTAGTTTAGGAACCTGTAACAAAAAGGAGCTCTGATTCCAATCTCAAACACCGAACTCTATGTTATTAGGTTAATTTACTTGATAAGCGAGACCTATAATTTGCTAAAATGTCCAAGTAGTGAAGCGAGACCTGATCTCATTGAAATCGAAACACAGTTGAAGAAATTGGTCGAAGACTTGAACAACGCCGACAACGATTGAACCTCTGAATCAGGAGGTCTGGAGCGATCGGACCTCTGGTTGACTTATTAGGACACGAAACTCCGAGAGGGAAGAAAGACATAACTATCATGTAGTTTAATCTATCAATCATTGGGGATCTTCATTGGAGATCGGTTTATGATATAATGGATCGATGAAATGGATTTTGTTTCCAGATCAACGGTAGCGGCGTTAGGCGATGGAAATCATGGAGAAAATTGGTGATTGAGGTTGATCCAGGGAAGAGGGGTGATTCGATGAAGAAGACGAGAGAGAGAGATATTTAATCGGGGGAATTAAAAGAATTATTTTATTCCTAAAATGCCCCTGATACATTTTAAAATCATACTCCCGTGTCTTATTTTGTCTATGTATTTACAAAAATACCACAATGCATCTTGACTATCTTTTTTTTTTTGATCCAACGCCTCCACTTTTAGTTCTCGGGTTATCGGAAAAATATGAGTTTTCAAATGATCATTCATATATATATATATATATATATATATATATATATATATATATATATATATATATATATATATATAGAGAGAGAGAGAGAGAGAGAGAGAGAGAGAGAGAGAGAGTTAGGTTCAAATGTTTTCACTATTTATTGTGTGCATATATGATTGATTCTGGACCAATCATTTTAGTTATTTTAAAAAAGTAATTAATGCATATTAAATGTTGAAGATGTAATTAATATCCATTATATCTTCAACACGTAATATACATTAATTACTTTCTTAAAATAACTAAAATGATTGGTTCATAATGAATCATACATGCACACAATAGATAGTGAAAAACAAAATAACCTAACCCTATATATATATATATATATATATATATATATATATATATATATATATATATATATATATATATATATATATTAGTTTATAACCCGTGGGAACCACGGTTACAAACTTAATTAAACTTTAATATTAAAAACTCAAAATTATTAATCACTTATTTTAAATAAATTATTCATTAAGAGATTTTTTAGTTATATAAAATTATAGTCATTGCTTTAAATAAATATGTATAATTATATCACTTTATAATTTGTGTTAATTTTATTTAATTTCCATTCTAATGTTATTAATTTAATGTAATTAGAGTGAAAAATTTAAAATTTGAAATTTGAAATTTGAAATTTGAAATGAAGATTCAGTAGGTTAGCAAGTTGCGTGCATTAATTAGGAGATATAATAGAGTAACACATGTTAAAAGAAAAATAAAATATGCATTAATTATGAGGCCTAATATGATGACGTATGTTAAAAGAAGAATAAAACTATTCTTTTATTAGAATATTAGAATAGGGATATATATATATATATATATATATATATATATATATATATATATATATATATATATATATATATATATATATATATATATATATATATATATATATATATATATATATATTCTTCGTCCCTACCTTCATAAAAAGTTGAGAAATGCTTCATTCTTTACTTGCTATCAGTGAACGCACTAAAAGCTAAGTAATTCCCCAAATTAACAAGCAAAGGATCTTTACACACTCTATATATCAATATTAAGAGATACAAATATTGTTTTCGTGTACAAATTTTCAGCAGCGTTGAGGGTGGATGGAGAGACAATTCCAACAAGTTTCAGGTGGATATCAGGGGTGCTGACGGAGTTGGGGGGCAGGAATGGCGAGTACGAGTGGGACCAAAGATGAGGTGGGTCCACCGAGGTCAGTGTCAAGGAGGATGACGGAGACTTCCGATATGGGTGATCCTGAATTCGATGCTGTTGACAGCGAGCTTGTCCCTTCTTCCCTTGCTGCTGTTGGTCCTATCCTTCGGGTTGCCAATGAGATCGAGATGGATAATGACAGAGTTGCTTACTTGTGTATGTTTCCCCTTACTATATTTGACTCTTCCTTTCCTATAGAATGCAGAATTTCTTATAATTTTGGGTGTGGAGATAAGTTTTTAAAGTGATTGAATAGAGAATATATGGATTCAGACTAGATTGCTTCTATAAATAGGATGAATCAGAATAATAACTAATTACTTTTAATTACAATAGCAAATCACACAGATCCATGGTATCTAGTACTATGTATAGTCCTTCTGGTGCCTCTGCGTGGCTTTTATGGAGTTATAGCTACCTAATGGGATTCAAACCTTGCTGATTCTACCTAGTCGTAGGTCTAACCTCTTAATTAATTAGGGTCTTTTGGTGATCCTTGTTATCATGAGACGAAAAATGGAATAATCTTGGAGTTATTTAAGTTTGTTTCTGCTTGAAATTGGTTTGATTAGTTTAATTAGAATATAAGTTTTGTTTCACCTTTGCATTGTATAGTATGATTTTAGTTACCGTAAAATTTGATTGCTATATTCTTTTGGGAAAAAGGGAGATGCATAGAGATTAATTTTGATTACTAAATAAAGAATGATGGACTTTTCTTTTGAGGTATTCACAAAAAAAAGTGAAAATGCATAAGTTGGTAGAAATGCTGCATTGTAAAAGTAAAGAAAAAGGAAAGCGAAAATAGAGAGAAAAAAAAAAATTCAATATCTTATCCTCAAAATTAAAGTTCATTAACACAGACAACCTTGAAATAGTCTAGAAAATTAAAACAAATTGGATGGGGAGCTGGATGCAGAGGAAAGAGGCACACAAGCGTGGAGAGCCGTTGCTGGGACCCTGGGGCGAAACGTCATTAGGGCCCTGATTTTTGATGTTATTATACCTGAAATAAATGTAGTTTTAATTTTTAATAACTTTTTGGCCCCTACAAATTCATGATATATCTTTATAGGGTAAATGACACAAAAAATACTCTTTTTATACAGAAATTCGATTTTGACACCGTGTTTTTTTTGTGTCAATTTTGACACTGTGTTTTCCAATTTGTTACAATTCTGACCACTTGACCGGTTAACCAGGTTACATGCTGACGTGACATGATGACGTGTCAGTTTTGATGACGTGGCATGCTGATATGATATGCTGACGTGTCAAAATTGATTTTTTTTCCACAAAAAACACTAAGTTTTCACTTTTTTTTTTTTTTTCGATTTTCACTAAGTTTAACTATTTATTTCAATTTTGACACTATGTTTTTTTTTTGTTCCGAACATCATTTATCAAATTTTGTTCAATTTTGTCTATTTTCAATTTGAAACCGTATAAATATATTTTTTTATTACATTTTAAACCGTATAAACATATTTTTTTCGTTTAAAAACCAGATTTTTATTTATATACAAGGTGTTTTTTTCCTTACATTCAAAACATTAGTTATATCATGAGAATCACACTAACCATCAGTTTCTAATAAGATGTAAAAATTTGATGAGTTGCAAACTTGATATCTGAGTTTTGGTCGACTACACGCCTCCAAACCTCCAAACACATTTTAAAGTTGCATATTTAATATAAAATACAATTTTTATATAACTAATACATCTTTATATATAAAAATATGGTTTGAGAGTAAAAAAAAATGTATTTATACAAAACTATGGTTTTTAAATGAAAAAAAACATATTTATACGGTTTAAATGCATTAAAAAAATATTTATGCAGTTTCAAATAGAAAATTGTCAACATCGAACAAAATTGGAAAAAATGATGTTCGATTTGGAACAAAAAAACATAGTGTCAAAGTTGAAAAAAAATTAAACTTAGTGTCAAAATCGAAAAAAAATGAAAACTTAGTGTTTTTTGTGAGAAAAAAATTCAATTTTGACACGTCAGCATATAATGTCAGCATGTCACATCATCAAAAACTGACACGTCATCATGCTACGTCAACATGTAACTTGGTTAACCGGTCAAGTGGTCAGAGTTGTAACAAATTGGAAAACACAGTGTCAAAATTGACAAAAAAAAACACAGTGTCAAAATCGAATTTCTGTGTAAAAAGAGTGTTTTTTATGTCATTTACCCTATCTTCATATATGCTATGCAATTCAAGAAAATTATTAATTTTAGATTATATAGTAATTAACTTCAATAAAGCTTGAAAATCAATTTTATATCATTATCTTTCCTTAGACATCGGGATAATAGGTAAGAAAAATAGATTAGTAGTTAACAAAATCTCAAAAAATTATTGAAAAACCAAACAAATCCTAGAAAAATTAGGTTCCAGGTTGATTAAGAAAGCCAAGACTCTATAAGAAAACAAAAAAAATAATCATATGTAGAACTTATTATTTGGACAAAAAAGAACCGCTAAGATGTGCACTTTTTTTTTTTTTTTTTTTTTTTTTTTTTTTTTTTTATCTCTCCTCTTCGTTGTTCGCTGATCTGCAATTCCGACCAGCAACCTCGGTAGCTGATGAGCTCTATGTCTCTCATCCCCGCTAAATTTGTAAATTTCTTCGCTTTTTCTTATTTTTTTTCTCTATCACTCTTCCTCTCGTTAGATTAATAGAACTTAGATATGATAAAATTTGAATGATAGAGTTGGTTATGAGCTCAAAAAACTCAAAGTACCACAACATTGTTTAAAGGAAAATGCTTTAATATTACTTATTAATTGTTATTTAATAAAACAAAAAAAACCAAATTCATTTGTTAAAAATATATAATTACAAATCAACATCCTAATCATATACTATATATGACCTTTCCGATCGATTTTTGTTAAAAATCTTATATATAATAACTTTGTTAAAAATCTTATAAACATAGAAAACTTACAAAAATTCAAATAGGTATTTTGAATAACTTTATTTGTTTAATAGCTATTATGTTATATTTATTATTAACTAGTAAAAAACCCCTGGCTTAGTCCCAGGTCTTTTTTTTTTTTTTTTTTGGAAACATCATGAAAACAAAAGCCAAAAGTCATAGGAATATCGTATTTTTAGCTGGCAACAAATAAGGGATTAAAAATGTAAAAGTTTGGAAAGTGATGTGGCTAAATGAAGGTCAACAAAAGTTTACTAAGGGACTAAAAATGTAAAAGTTTGTAAAATGATATATATATATATATATATATATATATATATATATATATATATATATATATATATATATATATTCTTTTCTCTTACACTTGCGATTTTTAATTTAACAATTACATGAGATATTTAATTAGTTGTTACTTTTTTTATTATAAATTATGTGATCCCAGTCCATGAGGTATTTGGATGCATAAATGTGAGATTTTGTGTATGCACCTTGATGCATATGCATCTACTCGAATCATAGATATAAAATCACAACACTTAGTTTGATGCATTTATAGTTACACCTTAGTGTGTATCGAGCCATGAGCATGCTTTTTTAAACCAAGTTAGTAAGAAAATACTTTAACTAAGGGAAAGATTTCCATATATTAGGGTCTATGATCCATAAGGAAGCGGTATTGAAGATCACGTTACCACTTCATAAAGTCATGGTCCTGGCAATAGAGTAGCTTTGGAGAGAAACAACCTTGATCCATAACACATAAGGTTTTAAATAATCGAACCCATACCTTTATCCCCAAATCAATGAGTATTCTACTTCTTAGCCTAACCCATTTACATTATTAAGATTACAAAAATGTTAGTTTTTCATAAAGTGTTATCTATAAAATATAACATGCATCACATTTACTTCATATTTAAAATAAAATTTCTTAAATAAAATAAATGTCTACTATATCAAACAAGAATCAGAGCATGTAGACATGTAAAGTTAAGAAGTTGAGGTATGCGATTCAACATGACGCGAGTCACAGAATCTAAGTGCAAGAATGAATTCTGCATTCGATTACAATTTCTAGATGAGATGCTAGAATAACTTGTGAATGCGAATATCAGATTTTCGATTGTGATCCATATTGCTAATTGATGATTTATAAATCGAAAATTGGTCCAAAAAGTTTGGAAAACCAAAATGAGAATCAATTATCGAGTTCCCATCTGCTTATCTATTGGTAGTCGGTCCTCCCTTTAGTGGTTTGGGCTTGGGATTTGAAATTAAGAATCAACATGATTGGGGAAATTAAAAATTGTATTTCTAATATATATATATATATATATATATATATATATATATATATATATATATATATATATATATATATATATATATATATAAGTGGCATGTTTTAAATGAAGTAGATCGTTAATGATCCATACTTAAACCTTTTAATAAAATGATTAACGAATATACAAATAAAAAATTAAGATCTAAACTCTTATGACACTTATGTGTTGGATAAAATCAAGGCCAAAACTTGCTTCATTGCCAGGTCTATAAAATAGAGAGCACACACATGAGTTTTACAAGAAGGACCAAGGATATTGTAAGACTACCTATGTTCTATGGATTTAAATGATGATTAAAAAGGAACGCAAGAGGAAGATAAAGGTTGTGGAACTGAAGATGCTGGATTAGACATATAGTAAAACATTATTGGATTGGGTAGCGAAACTGAGAATCAAAAATTCATTAAGAGTTGAGAATTACACCCACTATAATGAAACTGTAGGAAAGAAAATTTTGTTCGAATATGTTATATTCATAAGAGACAACTAAAATTTTATGGCTAGGAGGGTGGAGAGGGTCACCATAGAGGTGTGAGGAGGAAGTGACACCCAAGAAGGAAGTTAGAAGATAATGTGAGGTTAGACTTGAAGAAGTGACTCTTTTCGAGAAGATATGGCCACTGATAGGAGGGTGTGGATGCTTAGAATTATGATAGTGGAGTAGTATGGAAGTAAAATATATACTAGCTTTCTTATCACTATTTGTGCTTGTCGTGTAGTATTTTACCAGTTAGTTGTTGTGCCCTCTTTACTTTTCATCTTTTATTGCTAGTATCTGCTTTCATTTTTTATGTATCCGTTTAGTATTTACCTAATGTTGCTTATCCTTAATCCTCTTCACTTTAAGCTTTTATTGCTGGTATGTGTTTTTTCTTTAGTACACAACACTTTTATTTCTCCATTGAGGGTGGAGTTTTTTATGTTGGTCCTCCCTTTGGTGGTTTGGGCTTGGGATTTGAAATTAAAAATCAACATGTTCGTGTAAATTAAAAATTAAAAATTATAGTTCTTATATTTATAAGTGACATGTTATAAATGAAGCAGATCGGTAATGATTCATATCCAAACCTTTTAATAAAATGGTTAACGGGTATACGAATAAAAAATTAAGATCTAAACCCTTATGACACTTATGTGTTTGATAATATCAAGGTCAAAACTTGCTTCATTGCCATGTCTAGTAGGATGGTTAAAATAGAAAGGTCCAAGGATATTGTAAGACTAATTATGTTTTATGGATTAATTAAATAATGATTAAAAAGGAAAACAAGAGGAAGATAAAGGTCGTGGAACTGAGGATGCTGAATTAGACATATAGTAGAACATTATTAGAATGGGTAGCGAAACTGAGAATCACAAATTCATTGAGACTTGAGAATTACACCCACTATAATGAAATTGTATGAAAGAAAATTTGGTTCGAATATGTTATGTTCATAAGAGACAACTAAAATTTTATGGCTAAGGGGTGGAGATGGTCACCATAGAGGCGTGAGGAGTAAATGACACCCAAGAAGGAAGTTAGAAGATAATGTGAGGTTAGACTTGAAGAAGTGACTCTTTTCGAGAAGATATGGCCACTTAGAATTATGATAGTGGAGTAGTATGGGAGTAAACTATATACTAGCTTTCTTATCACTATTTGTGCTTGTCGTGTAGTTTTTTACCGCTTAGTTGTTGTTTCCTTTTTATTTTTCATCTTTTATTGCTAGTATCCGCTTTCTACTTTATTGCTAGTATTCGCTTTCACTATTTACGTATCCGTTTAGTATTTACCTAATACTGTTTACTCTTAATCCTCTTCACTTTAATCTTTTATTGGTAGATGTGTTTTTTGTTTAGTACACAACACTTTTATTTCTCCATTGTGGGTGGACTTTTTCATGTGCACAAAATACGAAGTGTGGGCTTGGGTTTTTTTTTTCTTTATTTCCTATGCCAAAGGTCTTCTATGAAGGATTCGCCCTATGTGCCTACATTAGAAGTGTCATTTACTAATTTTATGAATTTATGCAATCACATATTCCTAGTAATATTTCTTTATCTATTATGAATAAGTGACAAATACACATAATGATGGTTGTGATTTCTGGTTGCTTATAACATTTAATGCCTTTAATTGGTTGCATTAGGCCGGTTTCTTGCATACGAGAAGGCTTATAGGATGGATAACAAATCTAGTGGACGTGGTGTTCGCCAGTTCATGACATACCTACAACATAGACTTGAGAAGGTTACAATTATCACTGTTTTTGTCATATTTAGCTAGTCTTTCACATCATACTAGTTACATTAATATGACAATACTGTTTTAAGTTAATATCAAATTATTTGTATAATATTAAACTTTTATAAAATCTAATGGCAATTTCAAATGTTCTATTGGTGTAGGAAAAAGAAATGACAAAACCTAGACTAGCACAAAATGATGCTAAGGAAATCCAAAAATTCTACCAGATCTTCTATGAGAGAAACATCAAAGACAACAAATACTTAAAGAAACCGTAAGGCTTGTTTAATGCTTAAAGATATTATCCTCTACTTACTTGTTAATCTTGTTATTTTGCTTTTGTCACTTTTAAGTGAAGAGATGGCCAAGATTTATCAGATTGCAACTGTTTTATATGAAGTATTAAAGAACGTGGTACCTGGTTCAAAATTCGAGCCAAAGGTATGATTGGTGTATTTGATTTCTATGTAATGTAAGTTTAAATACCATATTGCTCATGTATGATTTCATGGCATTGTAGACTCAACACTACGCACGTGATGTAGAGGAAAACAAAAAGCAATATGAACCCTATAACATTCTTCCTTTGTATGCCGTTGGAATTAAACCAGTAATTATGGAGATTCCCGAGGTCGTATTCGGTTATACATAAATCTTATTTTCTAATATATATATATATATATATATATATATATATATATATATATATATATATATATATATATATATATATATATATATATATATATATATATGACTTTGTGTACTTAATATTAGAGATAGAACCATCAAAACAACACATTTTTAATAAAATACAATCAAATTTCTCTACCATCTTTTTTGCGTCATCTATTATGGATTATGCTAGGCTTTATATAACCTGTTTAGTATACGGGTCTAACAACTAAACACGTAATTTTTATTTATTTACTTTTTGTATGTTTATTTTTATTGTTTTTTTTAATTTTGTTTTTATAATTTTCACTTATTTCAAATTTCAAATATAAATCAACTTTTGGTTTACTCCTTTGTATTTAGTATTTTGTTTTGTATTATATGTTATTTGATAAAACTTATAACAATAAAAAAAAATTTAAAATAAAATTCATTCATATATTTTATATCAAGTATTATCTATCAAAAACAAAAATATTTAAGGTCAAAGTTGAAGAATAAATACTTCAAAAGTCAAATGTGGACAATTAATTTGGGACCGAGGTATTATATATATATATATATATATATATATATATATATATATATATATATATATATATATATATATTAATTTTGGTATTCATATGTGATTAGATAAAAGCAGCTCTTAGAGCAATTCGCACTGCGGATAACCTTCCATCTGACTCAGAAAAATCTGTTAATGATATTCTCGAGTGGTTATCATCAATTTTTGGTTTTCAGGTAACTTGTAGTCATTAACCGCTTTATTTAATTAACTATGCATAAATTGTTTACAAATATGACTGGTTTAAATTTTTGCTATTCTAAAATGAAGAAAGGAAACGTTGCAAATCAACGGGAACACTTGGTATTGTTACTTGCAAATATTCATAGAAGGTTGAAGGGTGTCGAAGACTATGAACAGGTAAAGCTCCCACTTTTTCACTATAATATTTGAACCGAACTTCAATGCTTACTGATCTTTAGAGATGAACTGAATACCGATAAGGAACTTTTTGCAGTTGGGTAGCCAAACGGTAAAGCATTTATTGGATATTACTTTCAAGAACTATGTCTCATGGTGTCATTATTTGCACCGAACATCAGTCATTGAGTAAGTTATTAGCAAGACGGCATAGCATGTTTCTTGTTCTTTAAAGTGAGGATTTAATCTTTTTTGTTTGTTCAAGTTCAAATAAGGTTCCACCTAGTGCTGATAGGCAGCAGTTGCATCTTCTCTACATTGGACTCTATCTACTCATCTGGGGTGAAGCTTCAAACATACGGTTCATGCCTGAATGCCTTTGCTATATTTTTCATAATGTATGTTATTATTTTGTTCATATTTACAAGAATACAGTTATCATTTTGTTTATATTTATGATGTGATCTTATTTTCGTTGAACAAAAAAGATGGCAAAAGAAATGCATGAAACTTTATTTGGCAAAGTCCAATCTGTAAGTGGAGGGAAAAATCAAGTTGGTGAGGAAGCATTTCTGTGTGATGTCATCTCACCTATTTTTGATGTTCTTCTTAAGGTAATAACATCAGAATGCACTATAAGTTCTGTTCCTGTTTCATGAAATCTACTTTCCTAATGAGACTTACTATTTTTTTTAATGGTGGCAGGAAGCCAGGAGAAATCAAGGTGGCAATGCAAGCCATGCTTCATGGAGAAACTATGATGATCTTAATGAATATTTTTGGTAACACTTTATATTATAAATATGGCATTCATGTTAACACTATTGACCAACCTTTAATTCTTTCTCTTGCAGGTCTGACAAATGCTTTAAGTTAGGCTGGCCAATGAATCGCAGATCTGACTTTTTTATTCACTCCGATGAGTCATCGCGCCATCATGTAGTATGTGTGCATTTATGCAACTTTAAAGCTAGCATTATTCACCAAATAAAAATGCTCAAATTTAAGTAATCTGCAGGGGCGCAATCAAGTTGTAAAGAAGACTAAAACAAATTTTGTTGAAGTGCGTTCATTTTTGCACCTTTACAGGAGTTTTGATCGGATGTGGATATTCCTCATATTGGTCTTGCAGGTAGGTATATAACAGAATTGAATTGATTTAACTTTCTCTATCCCCCACCACAGGATAGGCATTCCTTTTATAAATGATAAAAGTTACATATTACATACACCAAGAATAGGAGAAATACACAAAAGGCACAACAAAAGTTACAAAGACATATTACCATCCCCCCTCAAGCGAAAGGGCGGAGAACCGAGACGAAGCTTGGAACGAAAGAATTCAAATTGAGACCGGGAAAGACTCTTAGTGAAAATATCAGCCACTTGAAGCTTGGTAGGAGCAAATTTTGTGAATAGTTTACCGGAGGTCACAAGTTCACGAACGAAGTGGTAATCTATATCAATATGCTTGGTACGTTTGTGAGCCACAGGATTTTGAGTCATGAATAGAGCACTTTGATTGTCACACAAGAGTGTCGGTCGATCAGGGGGCAAGGCACACAATTCATGCAAAAGATTTGTAAGCCATATAATCTCAGCAGTAGCGGTTGCCATAGCACGATATTTAGACTCACAATTGGAGCGGGAAACAGTTGGCTGCTTTTTCGCACTCCAAGAGATGAGATTCCCACCTAGAAAGATGGAGTACCCATAAGTGGATCGACGAGTCTCAAGGCAGCGAGCCCAATCAACATCTGAATAGCCCAAAACAGAGGAATGTGCCATCTTGGTGAAGGAGAGCCCATAGGAAACTGACCCTTGACGTATCGTAAAATTCGTTTAACATGTTGCAAACGAGTAGTGGTGGGAGTTTGAAGAAACCGACTGACTTGATTTACGGCATACGAGATGTCAGGTTTGGTAATAGTTAAGTATTGGAGAGCCCCCACAAGAGATCGATAAGAAGAGGGATCCTTGCACGGTTCCCCAACTGTGGAAAATGAAGCAGTAGTGACTAGCGGAGTGTGAACGGGTTTAGCATCGAGAAGATCATCACGTTGAAGAACTTCCCGAGCATATTTAGATTGGCTGAGAAACAAGCCATCATCAGTGCGAATGACTTCTAGCCCCAGAAAATAGGTAAGACTGCCAAGATCCTTTATTGCAAATTCAAGATTGAGTCGAGCAATGAAAGATGTAAGACGCTTGGGTTGATTGCCTGTTAAAATAAGATCGTCAACATAAACCAGTAAGTACATAATGCATGAATCATGAGTAAAGACGAACAACGACGGATCATATCGACTGCATGAGAACCCATTTTGGATCAAAAAATGACTTAGACGTTGAAACCAAGCCCGGGGAGCCTGCTTTAGACCATAAATAGCTTTGTTAAGTTGACAAACATGATCAGGAAACCGTGAATCAACAAAGCCTGGAGGTTGTTCCATATACACACGTTCAGTTAAGTGACCATGAAGGAACGCATTATTGACATCAAGCTGATGGAGTCCCCAATATTAAGAACAACCATGGCCAAAATGACAAGTATAGTAGAAGCCTTCACAATAGGACTGAACGTGTGGGAGAAATCGAGTCTGGGTATTTGGCTGTAGCCTTGAGCAACAACACGCGTTTTGTAACGTTCAATGGTACCATCGGAACGGTATTTTGTGCGAAATAACCATTTTGAACCAACAACATTTTGTCCGGTTGGTCGTGGAACTAACGTCCAAGTATTGTTATTATATAAAGCATCAAGTTCCTTTTGCATGGCTGTCAACCAATGTGGGCTTTTGACGGCAGTTTTGAAACCTTTTGGGTCACGGGCTGAGAACAAGGCGGAAAACAAGGCATGCCGAGTAGCATGAGAGAAGTCAGCACGATATTTTGGTTTAAATATTCCTGATTTTGCCCGAGTCTGCATTGGATGAGAAGGAGCAGGTGGACAAGGCGGTATCGGGGTAGGGCCAGACTCTGCAGTTCCAAAGAATTCGGTTGTCGGAGTGGAGAGGGATCCAGACGCCGCGTCAGAGACTGGGTCAGAAACTGGATCGAAATTTGGCTCGGAGACTGGCTCGGAAACGGGCTCAGAGACTGGTTGGTTGTTAACAGGCAGAGCCGGAGTGGATAGGTCATCAGAATAGGAAAAATACACAAAAGGCACAACAAAAGTTACAAAGACATATTAACAAGAATCATGCAGTTAGTTGATGGTTTCTTATTAGGCTGGTAGCATTTCAATCTTTTCATTTCGATTTTGTAGGCTATGATAATTGTTGCATGGCATGGAGATGGATCAATCTTCGGAATTTTAGATGAAACTGTCATTAAAAACATCTCCAGCATATTCATCACTTATGCCATACTTAACTTTATCCAAGGTACATACTTACTTCCTGCACATTCTTTCGTTACTTCTAGCTGTTGTCCTTTTTGTAATTTATGGTTTCTCTTCACAGTTAGTCTAGACATAATCCTTAGTTTGAACGCATGGAGGAGCTTAAAACCTACACAGATTCGTCGCTGTATTTTCAAATTTGTTGTAGCTGCTTTTTGGATGGTAATCTTGTCCATTTGTTACTTAAGATCAGTTCCAAATCCAACAGGATTTGTGAAGTTTTTCAGTACTTTGGGAGGAAATTGGAGAGGGCAAATACTTTATAATTATCTTATAGCAATTTACTTGATACCCAATTTGCTGGCTGCCTTGCTATTTCTGCTTCCACCTATAAGGAGACACATGGAAAGTTCCAATAGGCGTATACCCACTCTTATAATGTGGTGGGCACAAGTAAGTTCATTTACGTGTGGATTGGTAGTTTGTATTGATGTTACATTCTTCTTGTTTTTTTTATTGAATTTTGCAAATTTTTATAGCCAAAACTCTATGTTGGAAGAGGCATGCATGAGGACATCTTGTCTCTTTTCAAGTAGGGATATAAAGTTTGATATGTGATTTTTTAAATTTCTTTTTTCTTACTTTGTTAATGTTGATCTTAGGTATACTCTATTTTGGATAGTGCTTCTAATTAGCAAGTTCGCATTCAGCTTCTATGTGGAGGTAATCATGAAAATGATTGTTAACACATATGATTTGTATAGACAGTTTATGCTTAAATATTTGCAATTTTCATATAGATACTGCCACTGGTCAAGCCCACAAAGTTAATCATGAAAATGCATGTTAGCAGCTACGAGTGGCATGAGTTCTTTCCCAACAGTAAAATCTTAAAAATTATATACAAACTTTTCTAATTGTGATTCTTACTATATTATGATCTGATTACTTACTTATTTGAGCATTTTGTAGTGACCCATAATATTGGCGTTGTTATTTCTATATGGGCTCCAATTGTCATGGTGAGTGTTCTTGAAAATAATTACTTTTGTTTTGCATTTATGAGGCCGATTAAACGTATGTAAATTGTAATGTAATTTCATTTTAGGTCTATTTCATGGACACACAAATTTGGTACACGATATATGCTACTATTATTGGTGGCATCTACGGGGCCTTGAGTCACTTGGGAGAGGTTAGTACGCATATATCTTTACTTTACTAAAATTTGAAAGAGAAAGATGACAATTGACATCATCATTCTGTGTTGTTTGATTCTTAGATACGGACACTTGGCATGCTGCGGTCAAGATTTAAATCTGTTCCTTCAGCTTTCTGTGAACGCCTTATGCCTGTGCAAAAAAAAGAACCTAAAAGAGATCACGTGGAAGATGATTTATTGGTGACCAGAAAGAACATAGCAAAATTTTCACAGGTGTGGAACGAATTCATATTTTCAATGCGGATGGAAGACTTGATCAGCAACAGGTTTTAAACAGTTTGTTGTTATTAATATAAGGAATCAAACTGAAGCATGCAGAATATACTGTTGACATTCGTTTTATTTTTGAAGTGAGAGAGATCTGCTTCTTGTACCATATACCACAAGTGATGTTCCAGTTGTCCAGTGGCCACTATTCATGCTTGCTAGTAAGGTAGAAATCCTCCGGCCATGCCTTTGCTTGACGTCTTTTTGTTATTGTTTATCTGAAGTTAAACGTAATCATGGTTTGACTTTTTTCCACTTAAGATCCCCATTGCATTAGACATGGCCAGCGATTTCAAAGGAAAGGAAGATGGAGATCTGTTCCGGAAGATCATTGGTGATGATTATATGCGGTCAGCAGTGATGGAATGCTACCAAACACTTAAGGAAATATTATTTGAACTCATTGATGATGACCGGGATAATATGTAAGGCGTACATCTTGATCCTATTGCAAATTTATACTTACAAGTAGTTAGAAAATCTATTTCATTTTCATTTTCTTTTTCTTTTTACAGGATCATACAGTGTATATGCCATGAAATAGAAACTAGCATTCAACAGCGAATGTTTTTGAATAAATTTCGTATGAGCGAATTGCCTTTACTAAATGATAAGCTGGTGAAGTTCTTGGATAATCTGGTAAGATGAGGCATTTCTTTTAAATTGTGGGCTATTATTCCTTGTCATTGTTAATATATTCCTTAGATTTTTTTTTTTCTGATTACTCCATTGGGTGTCTGCCAGCTAGCAGACAATGTTGATGATGAGAAATACACATCCCAAATCATCAATGTTTTTCAGGATGTCATGGAGATTATCATACAAGATGTTATGATCTATAACGGGCACGAGTAAGTCTTTTATTTTGGACTGACCATCAAATATTCTGTTGTAAAATTTATTTTGTGTCCTTTTGTAGGATACTTGAACGAGCTCACGCTTATCATCGTGATAATGACAGAAAGGAAAGATTTGAGCAAATCAATGTCCGATTAACTCAAATGAAATCATGGAAGGAAAAGGTATCATCTGCCATCTGGGCACCCTCCCGATTTCGTTCTTATTATTCCTTTTTCTAATTTTCCATTTGTGCACCTAGGTGGTAAGGCTTCGTATGCTTTTGACTGTTAAGGAATCCGCATTTGATGTGCCTAGAAATTTGGAAGCTCGTAGGCGTATCACTTTCTTTGCAAACTCCTTATACATGAAAATGCCAAATGCTCCAATTGTCCGTGACATGCTCTCATTTAGGTCAGCAATTTTCCAACCACTCTTATATTTCACTCATGGATGCCCTACATTATTATCCTTAAGATTATATTTTGTTGTTTATGTGAACTTCAGTGTTTTGACTCCGTACTACAAGGAAGATGTCCTCTATTCAGAAGAAGAGCTTCACAAGGAAAATGAAGATGGAATTTCAATTTTGTTTTACCTCCAGAAGATATATCCAGGTGACTATTGATATTAGTTTTGACTGTTGTCCTCTTTATATAGAATCAAAATACATTATTTTTTTTTCTTGGTTGTTAATGCAAAACCAGATGAATGGAAGAATTTTGAAGAGCGGATTAAAGGTATATATGGAGGAGATAAAACAGATGCCACACGTCAATGGGTTTCTTATAGGGGGCAGACTCTTTCCAGAACAGGTTTGTCTGTTTGCATGCTAGTTTAATTAAAAGTTTATATTTTATATATTAATTAGAAGCTCATTCACAAAAATTTCTCAGTGAGAGGGATGATGTACTATAAGGAAGCTCTGGAACTTCAATGCTTCCTAGACTATTCAAAAGACGATGGTTAGTGTGATCCATTAAAAAATTTAAGTGTCGGTATATTTTTTAAATAATTTAAGTTTTTTCCATAGAGATTTTTACTGGATTCCGGACATTGAACATGACTCACCATCACATGTATCTCAAAGAACGTGCAAGTGCAATGGCTGATTTGAAGTTCACCTATGTCGTCTCATGCCAGATTTATGGTGCTCAAAAGAAATCCAGTGAGGAGAGAGATCAAAGGTGTTATACTAACATCTTGAATCTCATGCTGACGTAAGTATATTTATCATTTATGTGATCATGATCATATATTAATCAAAAATTTAAAAGTATATTTTTTAATTAATTATATTTTGAACGGTCAGATATCCTTCTTTACGTGTCGCTTATATAGATGAGAGAGAGGCTACTATCAATGGTAGATCTGAGATGGTTTACTACTCTGTTCTAGTCAAAGGCGGGCATAAGTTAGATGAGGTACCTATATATTTTTCTATTGAATGGAGACTCATTAATACTTATGTTTATTGTCTTGATCTAAAACAAGGGAAGGTACGTACACAATATATAGATAGAGGGAAACCCTAATTCAGGAAAAGCCGGCCCGTGTGCTCAACGGGCCTACCTAGAGAAATATCACATATATACATTCTAATACTTCTCTTCAAGTTGGAGCATAGTTGTTAATAATGTTCAACTTGTTTCAAATATTAGAAAATTTTCTCCTAATTATTGATTTAATATTGAAGACATTAGGAAGCTAGTTTGTCGTTCGAACATGAGACATAGTGAACATGAGATGTAGTGATAGTTCTCTATAGTCAATCTTTTTGCGAGTGAAGTGACAATCAACTTCAACGTGGTTGATCCTCTTATGAAAAATAATATTGTTTGCAATGTGAATGGTTGTTTGATTTTCAAACCATAAGTTCATTGGCTTGGATTAGGGAAACCAATTTCGACAAGTAGATTTCCTTATCGTATCTTCAGCCGTAGCCTTGGTTTCACATTTTGCACTCTTCCGAGAAACAACATTTTGTTTTTTACTCTTCCAAGAAACTAGATTTTCCACTTCAAAACACACAGTATCATGTAGTGGTGTCTGCTGGTTTGTAGGGTCACCATCATAGTTGACATATGTAAACCCTTCCATACCATGATGACATGAGTTTGGTATAAATACCTAAATTCAATGCATGCTTAAAATATTTCATAATTGGGCAACAACATCCCAATGTGAGGTTCTTGGAGATAACAAAAATTGCCTAACTATACCAACTGGGAACACAATGTTCGGTTGTGTTATTGTCAAATAGTTCAGCTTTCCCATAACTCTTCTATATTTTTCTTGATTCTCAGTGGGATTTATCATTTGTTGTTAGCTTCATATTCATAATCATAGGAACTTCACACATATTGATTTAATCAAACAGGATTTAACATATCCCGACAATACTTTTGTTAAAATAAAAAAGTATCCTTTATGAGTACTAAAGACTTTGATTCCCAGAAAGTATTTCAAAGGAACCTGATCTTTTGTTTGAAAAACGAGATGTAAGGAAATATTTTAGTTTCTTTATTCTAGCCTCATTATTGCTAGTAATCACATCAACATATACAACAAGATGCATCTAGAAGAAGACGAAGTAACTAATATCGAGTGTTCATATGAGCTTCTCTGTAAGCCAAACTCTATTATCACCATGTTAAATCATCCAAAGCAAACATGAGGGGACTGCTTTATACCATACATAGATTTGTGTAATTTTCAGACTTTACCATACCCCCTTGCTCCCCTTTAGCAACAAAATAGAGTGGTTACTCCATGTAAACCTCCTCATGTAAATCACCATGCAAAAATGCATTTTTGACATCTAGCTGGTAAAGGGTCTAGTCATACATGGCAGAGAAAGACATAGATAGATGGATGGAGGATAACTTAGCCACTGAAAAACGGTGTATGACTAATCTACTTCATAGGTTTGAGCATATCCTTCATTCCTTTCACAACATGTCGTGCCTTTAGCTGAGCCATCGAATCGTTTGGATCAACTTTAACAGTAAATACTTGGTTGTTTGGATCAACTTTAACAGTAAATACATGCTTACAACCAATCACCTATTTATCTAAAGGTAAGTAAGTCAACACCCATGTACTGTTATGATCAAGAGCATTCATTTTTCCAATCATGACATCTCGTCATCCAGGATGGGTCAAAACTTCATTAACTGTTTTAGGGATACAAATAGAGTCAAATGTAGAAACTAAATATCAAGAATTTACAAATATCTTATCACAGGAAAATAAAAAAGGCAATAAGGTAAGTACAAAAATTCTTACCTTTTTAAATGGAAATGAGAACATCAAGGTAGGGGACATGTGTATCTACATGGATAGAGCACCAGAGGCATGAGGTTCATTGTTAGGTTGATCTGTCGAGAAATATGGCAGCAGATCGAAATTTAATGTTGAAAGTTTTCACATATGGTAGATATGAGGAATTGGTTGCCTAGCAAAATCTTGAGGTTGAGTGGAGGCAGATGGGGTGGATGCCTTATGTGGAGGTGGATTGGGAACTAATATGATAAGTTGCTAGTGTCTTTTTCTTGGAATGGCTAATACAACCTTTAATCCTATTCCTATATTACACCTTTGTCCACCACGAGACTTGAACTATAAAGTCATGATTTTTTACCTTATTTTTTACTTAAAAGAACATTTAAAACATAATACGTTAACATAAGTCTTATTTTTCTTTTATTTTAAAAACATCACCAAAGTCACATTGTCATAAGAAAACAACACTAAAAAATAGTTTAAGTTTGCAAAAACCAACTGTAAATGAAATCTCAACAATCGACTATTATAAGATTTACCAAGAACATAACTACCCAAAAGCCCCATCCGCACCAAGCCAATCAATCACAATATGTGAACAAATGCAAGGCGAAAACAACAAGAAAAGAACAAGTGTTAGCAATTACTAAGTGAGTACTGAAAGTAGGAAACCCTGTTGTTCCATTGATTTGCCCATAGGGGATATATACAATACAATCAGGTCTATAACTATGGAAACACGTATACATCAAAATAATAAAAGATATTTACAATAAAACATAATATATATCTAATATATCAATATATATATATATATATATACATATATATATATATATATATATATATATATATATATATATATATATATATATATATATATATATATATAGACTAATACACCCCCGCAGTCTGACCGATGGTAGCAATCCGAAGACTGGACTTGAACTTCTGAAATAGAGGCTTAGGTAGACCTTTGGTAAAAATGTCCGCATATTGATAGTCAGCAGGAATATGAAGAACTCGAATGGAGCCGATGCACACTTTATCTCGGACGAAGTGTATGTTGATTTCCACATGTTTGGTTCGTTGATGTTGCACGGGATTCCCTGTAAGATAAACAGCAGAAACATTGTCGCAAAATATGATTGTGGCTTCCCGAGTAAATACAAATAGTTCTGTCAAGAGATTCCGAAGCCATGATGTCTCTACAGTAGTGTTTGCAACGCCTCGGTATTCAGCTTCGGCACTAGAGCGAGAAACTGTGTTTTGTCTTTTTGAAGACCAAGAGACTAGATTATCTCCCATAAAGACACAGTATCCTGATGTGGATCGTCTGGAGTCTGGACAACCCCCCCAATCAGCATCAGAGTAAGCAACCAGGTTGGTAGATTTGGAGCGAGTTATTGGGAGACCATGAGAAATAGTACCTTTCAAGTATCTCAAAATCCATTTGAGGTATGCAAGATGTGGTTCGCGGGGAGCATGCATGAAAAGGCATACCTGTTGGATGGCATAAGTAATATCTGGACATGTGAAGGTGAGGTACTGTAAAGCACCAGCAAGACTGCGGTAGAGAGTACCGTCTGTAAGTAAGTCACCAACAGTAGCACTGAGCTTAGAATCCGTGTCACATGGAGTGCCACTTGGTTTACAATCGAACATGTTTGCACGCGATAAGATGTCAGCAACATAAGATTCTTGAGAGAGAAATAAACCATGTGGTGTATGATGTACCGTAATACCCAAAAACTGATGTAACGTTCCAAGATCAGTCATAGCAAACTCCTTAGATAAAAGTGAATTGAACTGTTGAAGGAGTTGGGTATTAGAAGCAGTTAAGATAATGTCGTCCACATATAGGAGAAGGTAAGCCATGTCGGATCCATGGTTGTAGACAGATAATGAAGGATCACTTTTAGTGCTTTGAAAACCACAACTAGTTATGTAATTAGCGAACCTTTGGTACCATGCCCTGGGGGCCTGTTTGAGGCCATATAGAGATTTCCGTAACCTGCACACATATGATGGATTATTTTTATCAACATAACCTGGAGATTGGGACATATATACCGTCTCGTTTAAATCTCCATGCAGAAAAGCATTCTTGACATCCAATTGATGGATTGGCCAAGATCTTGAAACAGCCAGGCTCAAAACAGTCCGGATGGTAGTAGGTTTCACTACTGGACTAAAAGTTTCATCGCAATCAATACCAACCTGTTGTGATCTTCCATTTACGACTAAACGAGCCTTATATCTCTGTAAAGTACCATTAGCATGAAATTTATGACGAAACAACCAGATACAATTTATGAAATTAGTATTAGCAGGTCTAGGTACCAATTCCCACGTGTTATTATCTAATAAAGCCGTATATTCGTCGGTCATGGCATTGCGCCAATTTGGATCATTGAGTGCGGCACTGTATGTCTTAGGTAACGGAGAAATGGACTGGGTGTTGTGAGTAAGAAGGTTTAAGGGTTGTTTGGGTTTGGAGGTACCATCCCTGAGACGGGTGGTCATAAGGTGACTGTTGATGGGTGGAATAGGGGTGGCACCAGTTCTAGGTTGTCGATGATAGGTGCATTTTAGAGGTGGGAGAGATGGTTGGCTAGTGGTGGCAGGAGGAGTTGGGGGACTGTGTTGGGTGTCTGTCGCAGGAGAAGTGGGGGATGTAGGAGAGGGTTGAGGGGATGAAGGTGGGGACTGAGTTGGAACAGTGGGAGGTAGATGGGTCGGTATGGTGGTTGGAAAGAAGAAAGGAGAGGGTTCGGTGTCAAGGAAAGTGTAGTCTTTGGCAACTTGTGTAGTTGCAAAAGGGAAAATAGATTCGTCAAAAGTGACATGGCGTGAGAAAATGACCTTTCCGGAAGTGAGGTCAAGGCACCTGTATCCGCGAAAGTTGGTTGGGTAACCTAAAAACACACATGGTGTAGATCTAAGGGCTAGCTTATGTGGTCTGTTAGCTGTTTGGTTTGGATAACATGCACACCCGAAGACCCTTAAGTGTTCATAATCAAGGTGTCGAAGGTAGAGAGCGGAGATAGGTGTGTGGTTTTGTAAGGTTTTGGTAGGGAGAATGTTATGTAAGTAGGTGGCTGTGAAAAGACTTTCGACCCAATAAGATGGAGGTATCGAAGCATGAGTAAGAAGGCAAAGCATTATTTCATTAAGGCGACGAATCATGCGTTCCGCTTTGCCATTCTGTTGCGAGGTTTGTGGGCAGGAAAAACAAAACTGAAGACCATGTCTGTTAGAAAAGGTCTTACACTGTGTATTATCAAACTCTTCGCCCAAATCACATTGGAATGATTTAATATTGGTATGAAATTGTGTCTGAATATATTTATGAAATTCGGCAAATTTAGTGAATGTTTCAGACTTGTATTTTAAGGGAAAAACCCATGTATATTGAGTTTTATCATCAATGAGTACCATATAGTATTTGTAACCAGCATGGCTTAACAAGGGGGAGGTCCATAGATCACAATGTATAATATCAAAAGGTAAGTAGGTGATAGATTGTGATTCATGAAAAGGTAAACGTTTATGCTTAGAAAGTTGACAAGATTGGCAAAGAGTAGAACTGGAAGTCTTATTACATGGAATAAAATTAAAAACGCGAAGATAATCCATAACATGATGTCCTGGGTGTCCTAAACGAGCATGCCATGGCAAGTTGTTATCAGCAACAAAGGCGGAAGCAGTGGAAGTGTAGGTGAACGGATAGAGATGGCTTGTGCTATCATGTCTGCTGAGGATCTTCCTAGTCTGGTAGTCCTTCACAAAGAAGCCAAAAGGATCAAAGTCACAAGAAACCCAATTATCAGTGGTAAATTGTCTAACAGAAATAAGGTTTTTGATAATTTGAGGAGAAAACAACACGTTTTTGAGATGCAATGGTTTGGAAGATGATGGTAGGGAGGTATTTCTAGATCCTTGGATTGACAGCGACTGACCATTACCAACATATATAGACTTAGTAGATGTAACAGAGGAAGGAATAGTAACCATACCTGCATCAGATGTCATGTGGTTTGTTGCTCCCGAATCCATAAACCACTGATTATCAGTTTCTGGTTGAACATTCAAAGCCCCGAAAGCTTGACCCAGGTCATTAACATCCAAGGGGTTAAGGTCAGTGAGATTAACTTGTGGAGCATTTACGGGTTGCGGAGGTGGTGGAGTAGGTCCACGATTCTGATAGTGTGGCATGGTCCAAGGAGGTTGAGTCCAGCCCGATTGAGTAGGATATGGGCATGGTGGTGGAGCTGCCCACCATGGGGCCCACTGTTGGGAGTGCTGGGCTGCCCAAGGTGGTGGCGATACTGCATAAGGAGCAACAGACCTGGGACCTGAAGGTCGTGAGCC
The DNA here is from genome assembly GCF_002870075.4 of Lactuca sativa. NCBI lineage: Eukaryota > Viridiplantae > Streptophyta > Magnoliopsida > Asterales > Asteraceae > Lactuca > Lactuca sativa. Next base: position 48,753,185 of record NC_056625.2, read on the forward strand.
AAATTGGTTTGATGGTGGCTGATTGCGGCGGCCGGAGGGGCGGCGCTGGTTGTTGCGAGGAGCTGAGTCACGACGAGCAGGGGCAGGAGCAGGTGTCGGTTGATCCCGCGAGACGGCTGCAATGACAGGTGTTGGGATATGAGCAGAGTCACAGGCCAATTGGCATCGTTGTTCATGGTCTAACATATTACAAGCATCTTCCCATGAAGGAAATTCATGATTGATTTGAGAGGCTGTGACATCGAATTCAGGGGGAAGACCATGAACAAGTTGAAGAACCAATCGGGTCTCGGTAACCGGGTTATCTATGTCGGTGAGTTTGTCAGCAATCTCCTTCAATCGTTGGCAATAGGCCTCGAGGGAGGGCATGGACCGGAGCGTGAGATTGACAAACTCTTGTTCAAGTGCAGCAACCCTGGATCCCTTGTTGTTGTGGAAGATGTTCTTCACTCTATTCCAGGCTTGGTATGCAGTAGATTCAGTCTCTAGCACCCATACAAGCAATTCGTCTGACAGTGTAGCATAGATCCATTGTAAAACGATTGCATCAATCTCCTTCCATGATGTGTGACTTGGGTCGGTGGGAGCTGGTGAAGGTGTTCCATCAATGTGTTTGAGTACCTTGTACCCAGTAGCATTGAGGCGAAAGAGCTTCACCCTTGTAGCATAAGAAACCTTTGATCCATCCAATATCCTGACTTTATGTTGGATATTAGTTACAGAATAGACGGGGTGGAGAGTAGCCGCTAACGGCTGTGATTTAGAAGCATCACCCATCGATATCAAGAGCCTGAAGGAAAGGTGGCAGAGGCGGCTTGTGAACAGGCAGCGACAATGTGTTTCCTAGGGTAGAGGGCGACTGCGCTCTGATACCATGAAAGTAGGAAACCCTGTTGTTCCATTGATTTGCCCATAGGGGATATATACAATACAATCAGGTCTATAACTATGGAAACACGTATACATCAAAATAATAAAAGATATTTACAATAAAACATAATATATATCTAATATATCTATATATATATATATATATATATATATATATATATATATATATATATATATATATATATATATATATATATATATATATATATTGACTAATAAGTACATCAAAAGTACAATGTTAAAAAAAACATGAATATCCCAAAACGAGTCATTTAGTTATCACATAACATGTAATCAGTTTCATAAATTGTACCGCATCACATACTTGATATTTTTATCACTATAATAAGTTGATATTAGTCATTGTTCTAATCTTCATTAATAATTACTCTTCACTAATAATTACTCTTCATTAATCATTATAATTATTCATCACTTTATAATATTTTTAAATATTAATCTTCATTATCATCGCTTTACTTCCTTATTATGAGTCTTTTTATTATGAGCCTTTATGTTTATCATTAACCCAAAAGGAAATACCCCATTCACTACTAACGTGACTGAATCGACCTAATGCACTAACTGAGACGTTACTCTCACTAGTAATGTTGTCCCCGGTGTGTTGCTTTGCTACTCCGATGATGCATATACAAGTTCATGAGTTTTAGATTGAGAGTGGCACTTGTTATCTGTCCCCCCGTTGTGCTGTGTTCACTACTTTGACAATGCATATCCAGTACATGAGTTGTTGCTTGTTGTTATCTTTCTGTCATTAGATACTTCTCACTCAAACATGATGTTTTTACTTGGCATCCATCAATCGCCAACATTAATCCTGTCCCAACATCAATGGACCATGTACTAAATGGTTGCCTCAAAAAAACCACTCGACTTCAGACATGGCTTAAGCGCTTATCCTATCGGTATTCTTTCAACCTATCAGGCCATCAGAAAATCTGAGTAGGATGAACGCCTAAGTCTAGTTTCCTACCCTCATCCCTCTAAGTATGTTTCCCCATATTAGTTTTATTATTAAATACATACAAAAGGGCCTTTTACATTTCATCGTATTCTCATCATAATATAATCATGCATACCACATCATCACTTTAATAGCCATGTTATATCACTAGCATGCGTTGTGATAATCATAGACAACATAATTTCCAGAAAAACACAGTATACATACATCACATATCATAATCAAATTATACCCCTCTTTCTAGCATGATCATATTCACACAATTCACACACAAACATAATATCAAATATCTAGCTGGCAATACACCCTAGACATTCCTTCCACGGTAAAGAACAAGACATTTCAAACATATACATCATTCACAATCAGGCACATAATTCCTATAACATCCTAGTATCAATTCACACATTCTAGGATATGAGATTTCCCCAACAAAGTACTAGGATTACAAGATAAGATGATTCACATCTACTCCAAGTTATGGGAAGAAATGAAGAGAGGAAGACACTCTTTTGGAAGAAATTAAGCAACCTAAAAGAGTATATAAAAGCCCTTAAAAAATGATCCCTAAAAACAGAAAGTGGCCAAGACAACGCAGTTTTCACGCCGTGAGTAGTGTGAGACCATGCCACGGTTTGGTCGACAAGTCGCGAATCGGAAAAACACAAACCCCTTCACCGCGCCGCAGACACTGGTGTGTCGCCCATGGGAATACTGACTGTTACAAAAATGTTTTTCGATGATCTACCCTCTCATGTCTTATCAAAAGCCCTTTAGGGGGGATTTCAACCATACCAAGCTATGATTAAGTGTCCATAATGGTTAGGACACTTTGAGGATCAACACAATACTTTATACCATGGATTTCTCACAATCTGTGGATATCTCTTGAGTACGACTTAAAGGAATAGTAAAGAGCTCAAGGAAAGTATACATACCTTCTGAAAAATTCTTAAGAACACTAGGGATTGGATAGAGAGGACACATTCTAATGAACGCCACCAAACTCCACCAAGATGGGCAAAATTTTCACTTCAATGACTTCTACTCCAATGATGGAAAGCACTCAAGAACACTCTCTCACTCTAGGGTTTGTTGGTTGCAAATGGAATGAAATTCCTAGGTTTTAGGGTTGGGATAGGTTATATACTCCATAAGTTACAAACTCAGCCCTCAATGTATGAGAAAATTACCCCATGGTCCATATACATGATCAATTATTGTTTTCTTACAATCTGGCCCTCGTAACTTAAATTCAACTAAGATAAAAGGTTAACTTAAGAAAATACATAAAATAAACTAACCTCGATGAAAAAATGGGAAAATTCAGGTTGTTACATGTACCCTCAACCCCTTAAGGGAGGGACGCCTTTAAAAACGTCTAAGAGCCCCTTGGTCATCACTGTCCCTATGATTTCATGATTCAAACACATGAAAGAAGGGTAGATTTTCATGAAATTTAACATACCAAGATAAAATATATCTATTAAGTGTAGGAGAAAAACATTTATCTCCTTTTTGGAGCTAGGAGTAACCAAGAAAGACATACTTTAAGGACTTTGGATCCAACTTAGTTACGTGTGGTCGGGTGTCACAAACAAAACAAGAATTACCAAAGATCTTTGGATGGAGCAATGATATTGTATGGAATAAGGTTGAGAGTCAAATTCCAACATCCAAATCAACTGAGATTATACGACTGATGAGAAAGCTGGAAGTGGAAATTGCATTCGACAAAAAGGTTTTAAGGATAGCCATTTGGAGTATAAGAGTTCTCGATACCTCAAGTAAATGACAACTCTTAGGTTCTATAGAGTCGGAACATCAACGCAACATGATGTATATGGAATGATATTTTGGTGCATATAAGACTGAACGGTTTGAGATGAATACTCTTTTGCATTATCAATATATAGGGTTCTGTCGAACACTTAGTTCGACTTTTCATAAGGTGAACTCAAGTAGTTCAAGAATAATCACGAACAAGATTAACAAAGTACTTCAACCTAATTTTAGATGTAACATGATACAAACCCTAAAAAACGAAATGGACTAAGTCAAAAGGGAATATATGCAACCCTTTTATTTACTTTATGACTTAAATGAATACGTTGATGTTTAGAAAACTGATATGACTCACACTATAAAGATTAAAAATAAGAAAAATCAGGACATAACTTCTTCAAATTATGTAGGGAAGGATGTACTAATCTAAAGCGAGCTTCAATTAGAGACAATGAATTGGAGGAAGTCAATAGGTATGGTGTTTGGATTTCAAATATGTATCTAGGTCATCATATTCCCGTCCTTTGCTAATAATCTTCTTCGTCGATAAATCTAAGAACATAAATCAGAAAGAATGAGACAATACACTTTAAAGCACGAGTAATTTTGCTGACGGATAACATATTAAACAAAAAGTTAGGCTCAAGACCGAATATAATGAAACCAATGGGATAAGTTTAATGGTTCCAAAACCAAGGATAAGTAGGGTAGATCCATCGGCCGTCATCAATTGTGACATGGGATGAAGACATAGGTTTATTGAAATTGGAAAATAATCATATGATTACTTGTCATGTGATTCGAATTCAGAAGCACCAAATCTGTCACCCATTTAGAGATAGAAGATAATAAGTATTTACTAGATTTACATGCCCCGGTAAATAAAACAGTTGGATTCTCTGTTCCCATGAGTTCCCTTGAGTCGAGCATACTTATCACAAAGTATATTGTTAATGTTCTCCAAAAGTAAAAAACATGTGATGAATGGGTCCTTCTGATTTCTAGCCAATAGATTCTTGCATGTGTGTTTAGTATAACCGAGATCAAGGAAATAGTAACACTCGACATCATCAGAAAGTTTGCGAGTTAGTGGTACGGTTACTATGACCTCTTTTGAAGCTCCCCGTGGCCCCTACGAGATCCTCCTTAAAAACTACCATGCAATCCTCGTCGACTAACTAAGGTAATACAATGATCAGAGGTTTTAGAGGATGAAGGCTCTTATTTTGAAAAACATAAAAAAAAATGTTTCCTAACGGCAAGGAAATGCATATTCGTTCAAAAAACTTAGATCTAATACCACCTCTGGTTTTAGTACGAACAGAAAACTTATGATGGAAATATGTTCCCTCCTAAGTTTTCATAACTTTCATATTAACACTTAAGAGAAAAATAGATTTGAGTTCCTCTTAAACTTTGTTGAACTCCTTGACAAAAATAGTAAACGACTTATCCTAATCTTCCTCATGATAGAATGACTTATAGATGTAGATTCAAGAAAGATTGATTTACTTAATTAGAGTAGAGGAAAGAAAGGTAGTCTATTAGTTCCTTCACATGTGGTGATTAAACAAGGAAGAAACAAAATGTTCAATATTACTGCTAATTTGTAAAAACAGAAGGCTCAAGGTAGTCTATTAGTTCCTTTACCATAGGTTATGACCCTCACAAATGAGGGACTGTATCTCATGTGAGATGGGAGGTTATTCTCATGCTTTTGAGATAGAGTCGAATAGTTTCGTTCCATTCAAGTAAGTTGGAGTAGTTTAAATTGTTATCAGTGAGTCTAGTGAGTCTAACAACTACCACCTTAAAAATAATACGTGGGCCACTACTACTGCTAGAAATTTGTCATCTCCTCTCGACGTATTAAGAGGACAACTTGAACTCAAAATCACATAAAAATGAGAAAAGGAATAGAACCAGATTGGAACCCAAAAAATCTCGGATGGTGAAATATGAACCAATGAGATTGGAAGAATTCCAAATGTCGGCACCACACCAAATATCAAAACCAAAACAGTGCTCACATGCTCTCACGTGTCGGTGCATGGTCGAACATTTAAAATGAGATGCGACACGTGTAGCTCATACTATGTTCAGAATGGTGGCATGTTTTTAGATCTTCCTAATGGGGGGATTCTGAAGACAACGATGATGGCATTGAGACAAAACGCACTCTTGAAATGGACATTCTCATGATAAGAGATTTGATAGGTTTGTACTTATAGATTACTCCCATTCACAATCAAAACCAAACCTTCTATCCATTAAAAAAAATTCTCTCTCTTCCACCTATCAACCCTAACTTTTCACACCCATCGGCAAACCAACTCAAACCATTTTTTATTATATAAATCGTCTTTAAGATTATTTTTTATTCTACTAATATTTATAAAATAAAAATAAAAATAATTTATTTAGTTAAAATTAATAAATTATTTATTTTAAATATAAAACTAACTAAAAGTATTTTACATTTATGAAACAAACTTAATAAAATAGAGAAACCAAGTTAAAATCAAAACATGAAATACAAGATTATTGATATGGAAGGTGCAAAAACAACATAATCGTCCATTAGTGCCAAAAAAATTTCATATATGCTCAATCAAATCATTTTAAGCGTGTCATGATCTTCTCTATTATGAAGTTGTGCAATTTTGGTCATATAACGGATAGGTCTGCAATTCGTTGAGTGAAATATTCTAATTTTTTTTCGTCATCTTCAATAGAGGTTCTTCATTGTTGGTTTGTAGGCCTGTCATCTAGAAATTGCACAACTTTATAATAGTGAAGGTATGTACCACGATAATATTATGATTGATAATACACACAATCATAATTTTCCCCATCATATCCTTGTCCATAAAAAATGGGTGTCAAAGAAATGTAAAACGAGATTGTAAAACTCCAAAGTCTAGTTCAACATCGTTTTTAGTGGCCTCTTGATGTTCAACAAACAACTTTTGTTTCTGAAGTTGGGGGGAGTTATTGACTTGAAAAAAGCATCCCATGAAGGATATATATCATCAGTGGGATAATATGCCATATTAGTTTCCCGTATATTCATGACGTAACTCCTATGGGTGTTCGGCCTGCTAAGACATCATCAAAAATAAGAGATCGGCTGAGGACGTTAATGTCATTGCATATACCTGGTGTTCGAAAGAATTCATTCCATATCCATAAGTCATAAAATGTAATGGCTTCCAAAATGATTGTTGGTTTACTGCTTCTACATGCATATTTTCTAGCCTAAGTGGTGGGGCAATTTTTCCATATCCAGTGCATAGAATCAATGCTTCCTATCATACCTAGAAATCCACGTTACTCCGTATACGAACTAGTCTTGCCAAATCAGCTTCATTGAGCCTTCTAAGATACTCTATATTGAAATATTAAATGATACCTTCTAAAAACTTTATTACAACATCCCTTATCACAATTTCACTCATTCTCAAATACTCATCGTGCGCATTTGTTGATGTCCAATATGCCAAGACCTGCATAGGTACGGTATTTCTGCAATAAGGAAAGACCTTGTCTACCGGTAGCATTACGTCTTTGTTGAAAATATAGGTCATTAGTTGTAACCGTTTTCACTATATGGATAAATAGTGATCTTTATATACAAAATCTATGCTGAAAGGTATCTTGATCATATGTTGGGTTTTGAAAAGAGTAGTCCTCCATTAGACGTGCCTCATCATGCTCACGTTCTTAATCACAATACCCCCTTCTTGATTTGGGAGGATGATCTTCTATTAGTAATTCAATGATGAGTTCAGCAAGTTTTTGAGTATGTTGAACGACCTGTGCTTCCCATTCTGAATATTTATTCAAACTAGGTGAGTTTTCATTATAAGACATTTTTCAAAGAGATAAAAAAATGAAGAGTTAGTGTTGGATATTAAAGTATGATGGTCCTATAGTCTATTAATACTAAAAATAATGATTTAAATTTTTTATAATTATGAATAGCGATAATGTTAAATTGCTTTATCAAATAAAATCCAAACATCTAATACAAGGTTGACACCTTAAAATGAAGATAATATTCGATTTGGTAGATGATATGATGAAATTGACAACTCTATGTTCAATAAATATGATACTGACGACTTAATGTGTAAAAAAGATTTATGAACAACATTACTTAATAAAATATATTACAAATATGTGAGATACAAAAATACAATATCTTACAAATACATGCCACATAAAACTCCATAATTAAATGTCTTACAAGTGTATTAGAAGATAAACTGAATATCAAACACATAGTGAATGGTAATCAGTTTTCATAAAACTTTGACATCCGAAAATGTTTCATGTTTTCTTCTTCAAGCGATAAATGATACTTTTGTAGTAGTGTGTTCAGATGCATAAGTTGCATCTTCATTAGCTCCCATTCATTTATTTTTTGCTCCCTTTCTTCAATTTTTTCCCTTTCTTTATCCATTTCAATTATTTTTTCATGACTTCAAGTTCATTTTCTCTAGTAAGACACAGTGAATGAAGTTTTGTAGTAATTTCATTAGAAGCCTTCCTTTTCCCTTTTTTAGCTGCATCGCAACATTTTGGATGTTTAACTGTTAAACCATCGCTAGTTGGCGTTTCTGGGTTGGAATGGACACAATACTCCCCTTCTTCAGTAGTCCTTGATCTTTTTGTGCTGCCGCCACTTTTTTCATTACCCGCTTCACATTCAGGACGATAACGTGTTGTGTCACAATGTAACTCTAAAGCCTATTTCTCGTGTTTACACATAACTTCATTAAAAAAATAATGTCGTTAAAGTTGTTCCTACTTGCCTCATAAATTTTATGGGCTTCATTCTCAGCATCTTTCTCTTTCCGACTCATTCCATTTGTTCGGAGATTTTCTTCTTTATAAACACCAACCCACTTTTGTGCATTTTCACTAAGTTGCTTATAATGACCACTCATTTGATCTTCGTTCTTTTTATTAAGCTTTTATGGATATTCAGCCCGAGCAACATCATACAGTTCCTTCATTTGTTCCCCGGATCATGTTTTTATTTTGGTTTTTTCCACACTTCTTATCTTCACTAGCAAAAGACAATGCTGACATTAAAGCGACATCTTCAACATCATTCCATTTTTAGCCTCGTGGTTGTTTTTCAGTATTTTGTCATGTTTGAAGATTATTTGTAACATGGTCGTGGTTGGGAGTTAAAAAAAACAGAGATTTTTGAGGATTAGAACAATTTTAAGTGTCTCCAAGATTTATGTAAAAATTTGGAAACGAACCATCCATATTTAGAAAATACTAATCAAAAGAGATTAAAAATACAAAATGGAGATTCGATATGAAAATATGATGATATCATACTTTATTTATATATAAAACAAGTTTTAAATATCAGTATTTTTTTAAATTTTCTAAAATGGATAATTTTTAATTTTATTGGATATATAATTTTATCCTATAAAAGTCTCAGCTTTCATTTTCATTAAGACAAGTAGCTTAAAATATATAAAAAAATTGACCAACTTGACTGTTGATACACCCACTCCGTCGGTGGGTTTTGCTTTAGTTTCTCATTTTTTTAAATATTATTTTGGTGACCAATTGATTTTTTTTGTCACCAATGGGCATAGTCTAACCTAGTTATGATACTGTAATCATAAACTCAATAATACTTATGTATATCATCTTGATTTAAAACTAGGGAAATGTAATATATAAACCGAGGGAAACCCAAATCCAGGGAAAGACAATCTCTATGCTCAATGAGAATTATCACACATCAACATTCTAACATGCATAAAATAACTAATTGATGATGGATTAAAGTTTACCTTTGTGTATTTTTGTTGTTAATTGTTATCATGGAATATTCACATGATAGGAAATATACCGTATCAAGCTTCCTGGCAATCCTTCAAAAATCGGTGAAGGAAAACCTGAAAACCAAAATCATGCGATTATTTTTACTCGTGGAGAAGCATTGCAGACAATCGACATGAATCAGGTAATTTAGTACTTTACAAAAGTTTCTTTTTTATTATCTTTTAGAAGCATTGTCAAATATCTTAAATTATAAATATAGGACAATTACTTTGAGGAAGCATTCAAAATGAGAAATGTATTGGAGGAATTTGATAAGGATCAACATGGCCAACGTAGACCAACAATATTGGGGTTGAGAGAACATATCTTCACCGGAAGGTTTGTATAGTTTCATATTTACTTATTATAAAGCTTGTGATGTTAAACCTTCCAAAAGCCACATTCCCCACTTGCATCTCATATATATGGGAGAAGTGAATATACCCTAAATATATATAATCTTAGGTATCTAAACCTAACATAATACACCGTTTTGTATCATATATGCATTATAAGGCTTTTAAACTTCAACCCCTAACTTGATTTATTTTTAAGATTTCCGAAATTTCACTATTATGTTACTCTTACATCACATCTTTCTGCAGACCTACTAGACTATATATTATAGTTGAAAATGCAAATTACTTAAGAGGAAGATAATGTTGAAATTTATAAAAATCTTGGAAGTAAATCAAGTTAGTATTTGAATTTTAAGAACTCTGGACGATTACAATGCATATATGATACAAAACGAAGTAATATAATGAGCTTGGGTGCCTAAGCTTATATACCTTTAAGGCTATTTATGTTGGAAGAATTAGGGTTTATGTTGGAGATCTGGATACCCCTTGGATCGTGTGAACACTTTTGGAACTGATATTTGTACCATATGCCTGAGTTGCAAGAAATTCAGCCTAGGATAATCCAAGATGACACTTACGAATCTAGGCACATAAATCGTAAGCCAAATTTCCGGAAGGATTTTATGTTCATCTGAAGAAAAGAGAGCTAATGGTTGCGTTCCTCTTCTCAAAGAGAAGAGTCGTTTATATAATAAACGAGATTTAGAGTTTGTCTCTTTGGGTTGGCCGTTATGGGTTGCTTTGTAAGCAAGTCAGGGAAATCCGGAATTTAATGAGGAAATCAATGGTTTCCAAAACTGACGAATTTCGTCAGTTTTACCATAATCAACATCAAGATAATCACCCCAACCAGGGGCTCTGCCACTTGGACCCCACTAGGGGCGCTACCCCTAGATCCCGCCAAAGGGGCGCTGCCCCCGGACCCTTGACTTGTCGTTGAACCGACTTCTAAATTGATATTATACATGCGTGCACTCCGCACATACCCTTACATATATTATAGTACAAATTATGAAACCCCTTAGCTCACATGTAAGTTCCAATTACATAAAATGATATGGTAACACTAAAATCACCAACAAATATATATATATATATATATATATATATATATATATATATATATATATATATATATATATATATATAATATTTTATTATTTACATTTTGGCTTATAAATAGAAGTTGTATCAGGTCATTGTAACCCACAATTGAAGCAAGTTGTTTCTGCCTTGTAATGCCTTTTCTAGTAAAAAGGCTTTTGATAACACCTAATTTTTTGTCCCATGTTACCATCTATTTTGCTTTGTATTTACGGCCACTATAACCAATCATTCTCTATGGTTTTTAGCACTAAACTACTACACGCACATTGATCATATAAGCCCCGACAAAGCTTTTCCAACTTTTGTTGGCCAAAATTTTAACGGATGGAAGGTTACCTTAATTCTTTCACTCGTTGAATTATTTTGCAGTGTATCATCACTAGCTTGGTTCACGTCCAACCAGGAGACAAGTTTTGTGACAATTGGCCAAAGGGTTTTAGCAGACCCTCTAAGGTATGATAATGAAAAATGGTTATATGAAATATAAACTCTGCTCTATGAATTCATTAATAGTTAGAATATTTATGCTTCACAGGGTGCGATTCCATTACGGTCACCCAGATATATTTGACAGGCTCTTTCACATCACAAGGGGTGGCATAAGTAAAGCTTCAAGAACCATCAACTTGAGCGGTGATATATTTTCAGGTAACTTTCTCATCATCCCAAAGATATTATGTTGTAGAACTGTTTCCACACAACAAAGACTTAAAATAGTGCAAAACTAGTTCTAATATCTTTAAAGTTATGTTCTTGAACTGCCCTATGAATTTAATCTAATTACATTTTTCCAGGTTATAGTTCCACTCTGCGTGGAGGTTATGTCACACATTATGAATATATCCAAGTAGGCAAGGGTCGTGATGTTGGTATGAATCAGATATCCCTTTTTGAATCCAAAGTTGCAAATGGAAATGGTGAACAGACGCTTAGCCGTGATGTTTACCGACTTGGTCGCCGCTTTGATTTTTACCGAATGTTATCATTCTACTACACCACAGTTGGTTTCTACTTTAGCAGCATGGTATAACAAAATAAAAACTACTTCTATTTACTTATAACTTTTACAATATTATTACTTGCATTAAATAACTTCTTTTGATCCAGGTTACTGTGCTCATTGTTTATGCATTTTTATATGGACGTATATATATGGTTATGAGTGGGTTGGAAGGGAGAATGGTAGAAGATGAAAGTCTTAATAGCAAAAAAGCCCTAGAAGAAGCTTTAGTCATCCAATCTGTCTTTCAGCTCGGTTTACTTCTCATGCTTCCTATGGTTATGGAAATAAGTATAGAAAGAGGATTTCGCACCGCATTACGCGACTTTATCGTAATGCAACTCCAACTAGCCTCTGTGTTTTTCACTTTCCAGCTTGGAACGAAAGCACATTACTTTGGAAGAACAATTCTACATGGAGGTTCAAAATATCGTGCCACGGGTCGTGGTTTTATTGTCTTCCATGCAAAATTTGCAGATAATTACAGGCTGTATTCGCGTAGTCACTTTGTGAAAGGGCTAGAATTGGCTATTCTGCTTATTATCTATCAGGCGTATGGGAACTCATACCGAAGTTCAAATCTATACTTATTCATTACGTTCTCGATATGGTTCCTGGTTGCTTCATGGTTGTTCGCTCCTTTTGTGTTCAATCCTTTGGGAATTGACTGGCAGAAAACAGTGGAGGATTGGACGGATTGGAAAAGGTGGGTAGGAAATCGTGGTGGGATTGGAATTGCACAAGATAAAAGTTGGGAATCATGGTGGGATGCAGAACAGCAGCATCTTAAGTACACAAACAAAAGGGGCAGAATTCTTGAAATTATACTTGCGTGTCGGTTCTTCATTTATCAGTATGGACTTGTGTATCGTCTTAATATTGCAGGTGGCAGCAAAAGTATACTGGTTTGTTTCCTCCTTCCTAGTTTATTTGTCTTGTATAGGGTGCAATCTATTCTCATTAATTATTTTATTTTGTCAGGTTTATGCGCTTTCATGGTTGGTCTTGATATCTGCTCTTCTAGAATTGAAGGTAAAAAAACTAAGTTGATCATCTATGATTATGTGGTAGACCTAGAAAGGCAATGCAAATCCTGAAAGCCTAATTGTATGGTGTATACTCTTTTTGTCAGTTGGTCTCAATGGCCAAACAGTTTGGCACATATTTACAGCTCATGTTCAGGATCTTAAAGGCATTTCTCTTCCTTGTCTTCCTTTCGATCATGACGGTCTTATTTGTTGTATGTGGCCTGACCATCAGTGACATATTTGTTGCCTTCCTTGCCTTTGTGCCAACTGGTTGGGCATTCATCTTGGTAAGTAACCCTTTGGATCAGTGTAGACTTGAGTGGTGTTTTTTTTACTTAATGGGCTTAATGAGTTAAACACTTAATCGAGATAACTATACATGGCTGTTAATCTCACTTCAACTAGAAAAAAATGACTTAATGGGTTGAGACATAAAAATTGGCTTAATGGTTTAACACTTAATCTCACTTCTTAAGTTGTTGGTTCAAATTTTCACAATAGTTAATCAGTTTATCAAGCATTTTGAAAAAGTAAAACAATAGACAAACCTATGTGTTTCTTTTTTACTTAATGCAGAAAGAATGAACTAATAGAGAATGTCATGGAACTAGGACTTTCCCCAATAAGTCATAACTTTTTACTAATTTATCTCATTCCTTCCATTTCCCCCAAGTGTACTGTCATTATTTAAAATATATTTATTGATAGTGTTTGTTTTATGGAACTGTGAAGATTGCTCAAGCGTGCAAGCCTTATGTAAAAGTCATGGGATTTTGGGACTCGGTAATGGAGTTAGGACGTGCATATGAGTGCTTGATGGGATTGGTAATATTTATGCCAATTGTTGTACTATCATGGTTCCCTTTTGTATCAGAGTTCCAAACAAAATTGCTTTTCAGTCAAGCATTGAGAAGAGGTCTTCAGATTTCAATGATTCTTGCTGGGAAGAAGGACAAGGAAAAGACTCAGCCAACTTGATAGGTAAAATCAGTCAACACCTTGTTAACAACTCAAAGAAAGTTTTGAATTTAGAACACTTCAATCCAAGATTTCATTTCTACATATGTTTTTATCTGTATGTATTCTTAAAATTCAAAATTCTTTTTAATGTTAATTGTAATTACAACTTATAATAGTTATTTTTTTGAGATCGGATCTTGATGAACATTGTCTGAGATTATAGTCATACATGTTCAAATATATATATATATATATATATATATATATATATATATATATATATATATATATATATATATATATATATATATATATATATATATATATTGATGGCATTCAAGGTAACAGATTTGTCTTAAAGAAGTCTACGGTTGTTTGATGTTCTCTAAACCAGAATCTTAGATGAAGTTGCAATAATCATTTCTACGTTCTTGACAAATCTTATTTTGATTCACCTAGGCACCTCAAAAAAAATCGAAGAAGTTTTATCATTCTGGTTTTATTTTTGTTCAATTTAAATGAAAAGAAGTAAAATGTAACTTGTTTCACCATTGACTTGACAATGATATGATAGTAAAATCACCGACATGATAAAATATTTGAAATAATTTTGAATGAATTATATAAATTGTCCTTGTAGTTTGCCAAAAATTATTGATTGTCTATATCCTAAAACTTTAACCATCTCCTTCTCCCATTATCAGTCCATGTGGTTTGGTATTTGCAACTCTTGTCCTTAGTCGGTTTAAAATGATCGATTAGCCCTCCCCTTTTTTTGTATTTATTAATTATTTAATATATTATAATAATTAATATAAATATATAAATGGTCCCACCCTCCGCCCCCTCCATCTCCCTCACCCTCTCCCCTTCCCTATCGCATGACCTTTCTTCTCCCTTTGTTTTCTCCGACGGCCAGTGCCTTCGTCGATAAGAGCACCATTGTTGAATCCATGAAGCTAGAGAGATTCGTTTTTGATTGCATCCTAACTCTCCTCCCTACCACATTATAATGTAGGGCCATGACCCGAAGATCAAGTATCAAAAGGCTTCGGGCTTTGGGAAAGAGAGGTGTAGATCCATTTGGATGTGGGTAATGTAGATTATGTGTTCCAAGAGTTCGGTTTGTGCTTTGGAGTCAAAGGGTAAAATGGGAAAAGTGGTGTTTCACACTTCTATTATGAATTAAGATTTTTATTTCGATGTGTTTGAAGTCAAAAGCAATTAGATAGGGTTGTAGAGCTCCTCAATACCTTTCCATGGATACAAAGATCATCAAAAACGGAGTTGGAACGAAGAAGTTATGATCGTTAGAAGTTAGGAAGGTTTCGGGCTTAGTCTAGTATGTTGGGCGTACAGGAAGTACGTTGGGCAACTGGGAATCCCTAGTACGCTGGGCGTACTAGGAGTATGATGGGCATACGCGATCAGAACCCAAACCCTATTTTTGTGGTTTGAACCCTATTTAAGCTCCTTAACTTCCCCAAACCCATTCCATTCTCAACCTCCACCTCTCCAACACCCTCCCTTGAAAACCCTAACCCTAGTTTGAGCCTTTTGAGGAAAATAAGGTGTTCTTGAGTGCTTTGGAGTGTTCTTGGTGAAGGGTTTTGAGTAAAACATCAATCCTATGGTGTACATGCAAACCCTAATAGCATTTGGATCTAGTTTGTCTGATGAACATGCAATTGAATCTCCAAAGCTATAAACCCTAGATCTATCATATAAGAACTGAAATAAGGGTTTAGTAATTACCTTTGATTGTTATATTGTAATAACAATCAATTCCTTGCTTTGATTGGCTTCAGAAAGCTTAGTTCCTCAAGTGCTACACCTCTAATGGAGTCACAAACACCACTAAGCAACAAGATGAAGAAGAGAAGAGAGGAGGCTGCCAAAATCGTCCAGAAACCCTAATCCAAGAGTTCACCCCGTTTTTGGTGCATAGAGGGCCTTTATATACATGTAGGTTATTAGGGTTTACAACTAGGAAACTCTAATCTGGCTGCTTAAGCCCTAAGCAGCCCATGGACTCCCTTAACATATCCATTGGATGAATTCTTAATGGGCTTCCCATAGAATTCGTTGTAACGCCCGCAAATCTGGGCTAGTCAAATTAGAGGCAATAGGGGTCGAAAACGACTTTTCGACAAAAGATTATTTAGAATAAATAATCTTAATCAAGTTGTAGAGTATGTTACAAGGTTTTCGTACATATAAAGAACGCCGAAAACTGAGTTATAACGAAGAAGTTATGACCCGTTGAAGTTTCGCGACGGAACCGGCACGATACCGAGAAGCGTAAATAGTGAATTTACGATAGAGCGAGATTTAGCCTTAGCGATCTAAACGAAAGTCATAGAATATGTTAAACTAAGAACATTGATAAAAAGAACGCCTAAATCTGACTTCGTATGAGGAAGTTATGAACTTTTTCTAAGATTTAGCATAGCAGTGCACAGCCCGAAATCTGAATTTTAGATCGGTCGATTTTTAGCCGACGGGATCTAAATGAAAGTTGTAGTACTCGTAAATACCAACGCGTGGATATAAAGAACGTCGATAATAGAGCTCGTATGCAAAAGTTATGGACGAAGCTTAGTCCCTACTTTTCGAGCGCGGCGAATTCGATACAGTTTTGTAAATACGAGATAGAATGAGAATTAGCCAACGAGGTCTAAATGAGAGTTGAAGATCTCATTAATAGGAACTCAACGGTAAAAAGACAGACAAAAATGGAGCTCGTATGCAAAAGTTATGGACGAAGCTTAGTCCCTACTTTTCGAGCGCGGCGAATTTGATACAGTTTTGTAAATCCGAGATAGAATGAGAATTAGCCAACGAGGTCTAAATGAAAGTTGAAGATCTCATTAATAGGAACTCAACAGTAAAAAGACAGACAAAAACGGAGCTCGTATGCAAAAGTTACGGACGAAGCTTGGAGACTACTTTACTATACACTTCCTATAAATACAAGGGTGAACTCCTCATATTTTCTTCACACCATAAGCCTTTCTTTCTCTCTCTAACTTCTCTCTAACCTCCCTAAACCCCTCCCAAGTCTAGGGAACCTCCCTATCACGAGAAGAAAGCCCCAGAGTGCCCGACGGCTCCGAGAAGAAAAGCTTTCGGCTCGGAAACGCTGCTCCAGCGAAGCCCGGTTTTTAATAAAAACCCGCTGTAAGTGAGCTACGCCTATAGTATATTTAATATAGATTTTATTTAATTATAGTAACATTGTTAGGACCTTAAAATAATTATTTAGGCTATTATTATGAGTTATATTGAGTGTTATTTAACGCTTATATAATAGTAATAATAGCTAGACTATTAAATTAGTCTCGTCAAGCGTTAGACTAAACTCTAGTGGTAATGATACTAGGTTTCGTCAAGGGATAATTGTTTTAAGAGTAACGAAGTGCTGTCCGAGTGCCGACTCACCACCTTTCAAGTGAGTGCATAGTCCCTTTCATCTTACACATAGATATGAAGTATTTTATATAAACTACGTGCTATGTGTGCACATTATCTGAATACTTGCTGTCTATGTTGGTTGAACGTTTTATACATGTTTTAAAGGACTTAAACTGTATACGTATTTTATATATACGAAAATGTTGGGTATGAGATGGGTAGACGAATGATGAGAGATAGAAGATGACGTGAGTATACATTGGCAGCTATAGACTTAGTGCCTATAGGACAAACACCGGTAGCTATGGACTTAGTACCTTTTAGACGTTGGTAGCTATGGATTTAGTACCTGTTGGGAATTGGTAGCTATGGACTTAGTACCTATTAGTTAGACGCTGGTAGCTAAGGATTTAGTACCTGTAGGAATTGGTAGCTATGGACTTAGTACCTGTTGAACATTGGTAGCTATGGACTTAGTACCTATTAGATAAAGACTGGTAGCTATGGATTTAGTACCCGATGAATAGACTATAGCAGCTATGGAATTAGTGCTTTATGAACGAACATTGGCAGCTATGGATTTAGTGCCAGTCCTATAACCCTGGAAGTAAGGGACTTCGGAATAAACGAATGCAGGATAGACGACTCTTAGGTTAAATCCTTAAGAGTAAAGAAGATAACGGGGATGGGTAATGGGGTTAATTGTTTGATGATTAAACATAACAATTATATTATTGTGGGTTGAAAACCCTATGTACTCACCAGGTTTCCCAACCTGACCCACTCAGTTTATGTATATCACAGGTGACGAAGTGAAGTGACATTACACTGAGAGATTTAAAGAGATGTAGATCACTAGTGTAAATCATTGTAAGTTCTGTTTATGCTTATGTTTCGGTATTAACGATGACATCCCAAACGTTTTAAAATGAAATAAATACGTTTCCTCGAAAATGTTTTAATAACGTATTTACCATGTTTTTCTGGGAACACATTCCGCAACCTTTTTATAAAACGAAGTACTCTGATTTTCATAAAGCATAAACAAAATCGGTCTTTTCTGGCCGTGATTTTGGGGATGTCATAGTTGGTATCAGAGCATTAGTTTAAGCGAACTAGGAATATGGATTTATTTCTAGACTTAAACTTAGAATGCTAAGCGATGATTGTGAGGTGTGAGCACTAGCTTATTTTAGGAATTGTGCCTAAAATGCTTTTATGTGCTAAATGCTTTGTGCATGATATGTTGTTAATTGTTCGGATCTATGGTCTGTTGCCGACCGGATCTGGAAACCTTATGTGTTTAGGATTCTAAACGTACGACTACGGTATTAGAACTAGCATGTAAACGTTTCGGAGTGATAAGGATGATTTAAACGTCAAGTAAAGGTCTAAATTCACCTTATTCGGTGTATAGATCGAGATGGTAAGGACCTGTAGCGGAAACGTAAACGCAAATGGGAACAGGAACCAACCCCCAGTGGTTCAGCAAATACCTGTTGTAGAAGAAGTTGCGCCTGAGCCAGTCACCATGGCTGGAGTTCAAGCCATGATTCGGGCTATGTTGGCTGAACAAAGGGAAGAAATGAGACGGATGTTGAATAGGGACGGACCTACTATGCCCATTGAGCAACCCGAACTGATTCCCGAGCAATCTGAGGAAGGGAACTACAGCCGCCAAGTGAGTCAAGTTGGGACTCAAGGTGAGCAAAGGGATGGCCCAGAAGGGAGAAACAACAAGGATGGGCGGATGTACAAGAATTTCTTGGGTGCGAAACCCCCAAGTCTCTCAGGAAGCCCGAAGCCGGTTGAGATTATGGATTGGATCTCTGAGATGGAGATGGTGTTTGAGAGCTGCAGCTGTAACGAGAAACAGAAGACTGTCTTCGCTGTAAGACAACTGAAAACTGGAGTCTTGAGCTGGTGGAAGCTATTGGCAGATACGATGCCACGAGGAGAAGCCTTAAGGATGTCGTGGGAAGAGTTTTTGGAACAGTTGAAAATGCAGTACTGCTCAGAGGTAGATCTGATAGACCTAAACAACGAGTTTCAGAACCTGAAGAAAGGGAAGATGAGTGTTGATGAGTATGCCACCGCATTCACCGAGAGGATGAAGCTATTCCCCTACTTGGTGCCTACTGAACTCTCCAAGATTGATAGGTTTGCTAACGGACTGCCCACTGACTTTGGCCCAATGGTCAAAATGGCAACTACCTTGAAAGCAGCTGTTAGGGCAGCTAAGAACGTAGAGGCCCAGATAAGAGAAAAGGGTCTAGAAAAAGATAAGGCAGGAGAGAAGCGAAAGTTTGAGGGATCTTCGAGGTCGAACAAGGAAAGAAAATTCTCAAAACTTGGAGGAGCAGATGGAGGTGAAGCAAGATGGTGTGATAGATGCAAGAAGAAGCATGGTGGGAAGTGCAATGGAGAAGTGACTTGTTACAAGTGTGGGAGGACTGGCCACTATTCCAAAGACTGCACACATGATGATAAAGTATGCTATGGATGTGGAGGCAAGGGGCATATGTCCAGAGACTGCCCAAAGAAAAATAAAGCAGTAAGACCAGAAACGCCACCAAGGCCAAGGGCATTTCACATGATCCTCGACGAAGCAGAAAACCGTGCGAGGAATCACGGATGAGGACTTCATATCAGAAGAGCAAGTTATGTAGTAGCCATAGTATTTTATGATGTAGCCTAGTAGAGGCATAGTCTAGGGTGAACTTGAACACCTATGTAATCGTTTCAAGAATTAATATAAAACCTTCGTTTTGTTATCTGATGTGTCGAATGATTGTGTGATTTGCTGCATGGTGACTTGGGAAACTGCGAGACAATACTTGGGACGAGTATGAGTAGGTGTGAATGGTAGTAGAGGCCTATACTACCGGAAGCACAGGACTCACACTTGGATCAGGGAAAGTCACAAGGTTACCAAGAAGCTAGTAATTGATTTCGTTCTATTCAAGTGTGTTGTTACCATCGTTTCGGTAATGACTAAGAAGATTGTTGATATTCCGACCCTAGTGGTCATATCGAATCGAGTCTGACTACGATGAGTATGTTGAGTGGTTCAGAGAACCAAGTTTGATGTAGCGTCCGACTTAAACCAAACAATTGAAATCAAAGCGATCAATAGAAGTATCGCACTCGTTGTTAAAGAAGTTGGTAGCTGGAAATGCCAAATGTTAAAATGTGATTATATCACATTAAAACATAAAGGAAGGCATAGCTTGTTTTAGAATTTAACTCTAAGAGACCTAAGTCTAAGAGTTGCAACATACGATGATAGGTCATTAGAATATGACACATTGATCCATAGTAGTAATAAAAGAAGTCATCTCAAATTCGTATCCAGTAAGGATCGAGGTTTTGACTTGAAGATCATAATTTGGAGTCTAGCCTGAGGAAGAGAGCAGGTGCACGATCGAGTACTCTTACAGTCAATGAGTTTAAGAGATAGAATCGAAGGAATGTAGAAGTTATAATTATTACCTAGGATGAAGAGATGACGTATGGAGTCATTATACGACCCTGTTTCGTTGATGATTCCGGGACGTAATCATCCTAAGGGGGAGATAATTGTAACGCCCGCAAATCTGGGCTAGTCAAATTAGAGGCAATAGCGGTCGAAAACGACTTTTCGACAAAAGATTATTTAGAATAAATAATCTTAATCAAGTTGTAGAGTATGTTACAAGGTTTTTGTACATATAAAGAACGCCGAAAACCGAGTTATAACGAAGAAGTTATGACCCATTGAAGTTTCGCGACGGAACCGGCACGATACCGGGAAGCGTAAATAGTGAATTTACGATAGAGCGAGATTTAGCCTTAGCGATCTAAACGAAAGTCATAGAATATGTTAAACTAAGAACATTGATAAAAAGAACGCCTAAATCTGACTTCGTATGAGGAAGTTATGAACTTTTTCTAAGATTTAGCATAGCAGTGCACAGCCCGAAATCTGAATTTTAGATCGGTCGATTTTTAGCCGACGGGATCTAAATGAAAGTTGTAGTACTCGTAAATACCAACGCGTGGATATAAAGAACATCGATAATAGAGCTCGTATGCAAAAGTTATGGACGAAGCTTAGTCCCTACTTTTCGAGCGCGGCGAATTCGATACAGTTTTGTAAATACGAGATAGAATGAGAATTAGCCAACGAGGTCTAAATGAGAGTTGAAGATCTCATTAATAGGAGCTCAACGGTAAAAAGACAGACAAAAATGGAGCTCGTATGCAAAAGTTATGGACGAAGCTTAGTCCCTACTTTTCGAGCGCGGCGAATTTGATACAGTTTTGTAAATCCGAGATAGAATGAGAATTAGCCAACGAGGTCTAAATGAAAGTTGAAGATCTCATTAATAGGAACTCAACAGTAAAAAGACAGAAAAAAACGGAGCTCGTATGCAAAAGTTACGGACGAAGCTTGGAGACTACTTTACTATACACTTCCTATAAATACAAGGGTGAACTCCTCATATTTTCTTCACACCATAAGCCTTTCTTTCTCTCTCTAACTTCTCTCTAACCTCCCTAAACCCCTCCCAAGTCTAGGGAACCTCCCTATCACGAGAAGAAAGCCCCAGAGTGCCCGACGGCTCCGAGAAGAAAAGCTTTCGGCTCGGAAACGCTGCTCCAGCGAAGCCCGGTTTTTAATAAAAACCCGCTGTAAGTGAGCTACGCCTATAGTATATTTAATATAGATTTTATTTAATTATAGTAACATTGTTAGGACCTTAAAATAATTATTTAGGCTATTATTATGAGTTATATTGAGTGTTATTTAACGCTTATATAATAGTAATAATAGCTAGACTATTAAATTAGTCTCGTCAAGCGTTAGACTAAACTCTAGTGGTAATGATACTAGGTTTCGTCAAGGGATAATTGTTTTAAGAGTAACGAAGTGCTGTCCGAGTGCCGACTCACCACCTTTCAAGTGAGTGCATAGTCCCTTTCATCTTACACATAGATATGAAGTATTTTATATAAACTACGTGCTATGTGTGCACATTATCTGAATACTTGCTGTCTATGTTGGTTGAACGTTTTATACATGTTTTAAAGGACTTAAACTGTATACGTATTTTATATATACGAAAATGTTGGGTATGAGATGGGTAGACGAATGATGAGAGATAGAAGATGACGTGAGTATACATTGGCAGCTATAGACTTAGTGCCTATAGGACAAACACCGGTAGCTATGGACTTAGTACCTTTTAGACGTTGGTAGCTATGGATTTAGTACCTGTTAGGAATTGGTAGCTATGGACTTAGTACCTATTAGTTAGACACTGGTAGCTAAGGATTTAGTACCTGTAGGAATTGGTAGCTATGGACTTAGTACCTGTTGAACATTGGTAGCTATGGACTTAGTACCTATTAGATAAAGACTGGTAGCTATGGATTTAGTACCCGATGAATAGACTATAGCAGCTATGGAATTAGTGCTTTATGAACGAACATTGGCAGCTATGGATTTAGTGCCAGTCCTATAACCCTGGAAGTAAGGGACTTCGGAATAAACGAATGCAGGATAGACGACTCTTAGGTTAAATCCTTAAGAGTAAAGAAGATAACGGGGATGGGTAATGGGGTTAATTGTTTGATGATTAAACATAACAATTATATTATTGTGGGTTGAAAACCCTATGTACTCACCAGGTTTCCCAACCTGACCCACTCAGTTTATGTATATCACAGGTGACGAAGTGAAGTGACATTACACTGAGAGATTTAAAGAGATGTAGATCACTAGTGTAAATCATTGTAAGTTCTGTTTATGCTTATGTTTCGGTATTAACGATGACATCCCAAACGTTTTAAAATGAAATAAATACGTTTCCTCGAAAATGTTTTAATAACGTATTTACCATGTTTTTCTGGGAACACATTCCGCAACCTTTTTATAAAACGAAGTACTCTGATTTTCATAAAGCATAAACAAAATCGGTCTTTTCTGGCCGTGATTTTGGGGATGTCACATTCGTCCAACCTATATTATTTAGGTAATCCATAGCCCAATTGCACTTATCTTATAATTACAAATCCAGTCCCCTAAGTTTAATTAATCTCTTTTAGCTACAAAATTAATTATTGACTAATATTAATTAAACAATATGATTTCTCCTTTAATATATTATTCTCATAATATATTAATAAATCATAATTAAACCTTTCTCTCCTTAATTCATCCTACATATTGCTATGGTGAAGGCAACCCAAAAGGACCATGCTCATAACCGGGTCAAGTACATACCAAAATAGTTATGGACTTAGACACTAATCCAACACTTGGTGCATCATGGAGAAGAAAGAGCTCTTTGGAGAAGTGTTGGTTACATTGGAGCTTATAGATACAGACTTTGTTCACCTTGATCTTTCTTCTAGAGGTATAAAGCTTGAATCTTGATGATGCACTTGTTAGATCTAGCTAGTTTTGTATGTTATGAGTTTTTGGTCACTTTAGTGTATAAAGTTTAGATCTTGAAAGTTTGTGACCCTGTTATGGCTAAAGTTGGAAACTTTATTTATCTAAACATCACATTGATTTATATCTAAAGGTTGGAGGCTTGGACTTAATGTATTAAGTTGAAAAAAAGATGCACTTTTTGTCCCTTTGAGACTTAAATACTAGATCTTGGTTGTTTGGACCATTCTAATGGATAAAGTTGGAAACTTTATCCATTATGGAGTTATTAGGAACCATAAAAATGTGATCTTGGGCATTAGTTTCCTTCCGTGCATGATCTAGGTTGTCTTAATGGGTCAAAAAGCTAGGGTTTTGATGTAAAGGTCTTATTAGCCATGCAAGACGATAAAGTTGGAAACTTTATGTTTAAGAACATCTTTTGAGGGATAGATCTGAATTATGGATGAAAGAGCTTAAGGATTAAGCTCTTAATGGGAAGAAGGGGGTGACAGCCGCGTACGTCAAGCATACCAAAGGGTATGATGTGAGTATGTGGTCAGCCCCTCGACTCTGGTCAAACGCATAGTATACCCTGCGTATCTGTTGAGTACACCCAATGTACTCACTAAGTTGACCCGGTTGACTTTGGCTTTGACTTTGACTTAGACCATGAGTTTGACCTAGGGGTATTTTGGATATATTGATTATAAATTAAGTTTGATCATGATCTAATGAATAGGTGACTGGTAGAGCTGATATTCAGAACAATGTCCTGTTCAGCGATCATTCAAATTGAGAGGTGAGTCTTCTCACAGTACTTGCGGGTTGAAGGTACCAATGTCGGCCCATTGGATTATATTATAGAATGCTAGCTGTCTTTGTGACTCTTTCATGTATTGTATGTGTTTGTATGTATATCAAACAGGGACTAATGAGTGTATTGGGTGGGGCCATCGCATGTTATTGACATATATGTTCCGGGCGTGGCCCGATGGTTGTCAGGAAAGGCCCATTGTATGTATGGTATGAGGTATTTTGGGGAACTCACTAAGATTTGTGCTTAAGGTTTTACATTTATGGTTTCAAGTACTTCTGGTACGAATGGAAAGGGCCCGGTGTGACTGCACCGCATCCACCAGAGTTTTTCGCATTGGCAATTTTCAATATTTGCTCTGATGTTTAAATAATATATTCACTTTGATTGGTTTTGGAACAACTTGTTTGTATGGTTTATTGTTTAAAAAAATATGAAAATTCTACTATGAATTTTTGGAACGTTACAAGTTGGTATTAGAGCCTTGGTTTGAGGGATTCAGACACGGTCTCGGGTGTGTCTGAACTCAAAATGAGGAAATGGTAATCTTTTGAAAGAAAATAAGTTTTCTAAAAGGATATTTATAAAGAAAAAATGGGTGTGAGAGTAAGTGATTCCCAGAATACCTATACATGTTTTTTATGATATATGTTATGGGAATTGAATGCTAGTATGGATTATAGATGATTGGGAGAGTTTGGCCTAATTATATAATGTGTTGGTTAGATTTTCCGATGTCCAAATGTTGCATGCTTTGTGATTTGTGGGACTCATATTAATGTAAGCTAATTATTTCATGAATATGTTAAGTTGCATGCCGCAAAGGTTAATAATCTTAAAGTGATGGGCTTAACCCTATTACACAACTCTTGTCTGAGTCCAACTGCTGTAGGGATTGAATATTTTACTCGAAGGATTATCTAAGCTTTATTGCATGTAATTGTATTCATTAAACCAGCTAGTTGCATTTAGTTGGAGTTCTTCAGCAGCTGATGGTAGGGTGAGCTCTGGAACCTAGGAGAGCCTAGGAAGTGCTTTAGTGGGTATGATTGCATTGTTTAGCAGGTACTTGGAGTACCTATTTGAGAAGGTGACTTCAAGGATTGTGGATAACTCTTGAGGAAAGTGTGGGTAGGTGTGGAAGGTAGTATTCGTCCTCTACTATTGAAAGCACAGGATCCCTACTCGAATCGAGGGGAGTCATGGAGGATCTAGGAAGCCTAAGGGATGAGGATTCTTTGAGTATGTTCTGATTATTGTATGGTTGCATTTGTGTATGGTGGTGAGTACTCATGGTGAAGGATCTGGTTCATACTTAGGTGTTGGAACTGAGCCGATTGATGAGCATTTGAAGAATTTTATCTCGCTGAACATCACCCGCGGTATTTTGGAGCAGGCTCCTATGATCTTTGGTACGATCAAGGAGGGGATCATGGAGATTATGCAGGAGCATCTGGATGTGCACCTTTATGGGATATGGAGTTTGGATGAGCGACTCAAGGATTTTTGGGTCGAGATCGCGGCAGGACAGTAGGGAGCATGAACTTCCTCATTTAGGGAGTTTATGGTTTATGGAGCTCCAGAGTTATTTGGGGTCTATGGACCCCATTGCTAGCTGTTGATGGATCACTGACATGGAGAATGCTCAGTGGACGAGATTCTGCCTTGAAGGGGCGAATTTGGGTTTTGCATCTTGTTTTTTAAGGGACCGAGCCCGTGATTGGTGGGAGGAGGTCAGTAGGGCATTAGGATCTACGATCGTGGTGGCCATGTCTTGGGAAGAGTTTGTAATGAGATTCTAAGAGGAGTTTGCACCGACAATTCAAGTACAACAGCTAGAGAGGGAGTGTCAGGGCCTTCGCTAGACTACTGAGATTGTGGCAAATATCACTGCCAGGTTTCGGGAGAGGGATTTGTTGGCTCCGCAATATGCATCGGACTTGGAGATGAAGAAGGTGAGGTATCATGATATGCTGAGGGATGACATCAGGGAGTTTATGAGCTTATTAGGGTGTAAGACACTGAAAGATATGAATACTAGAGCCTAGGAGCGGGATATTGATTTGGAGCACCTCAGAAAGAGGAAGTCGGAACAGGTGCAAAAAATTGGGGGTCCTGCAAAGTGACCCAAGACTACTGATCAACGAGTGATAGGCCAACATGGTTGAGGTTAGTGGTGCACGTGTAGGAAGCAGCACGATCGTGTTTGTTGATCTTGGGGTTTGGGTTGCTACAAGCATGGCAGGCATGGTCATGTCAGTAGAAATATTCCCTAAGGGACGAGTCCGTTATGTTTCCATTTACAGTTTAATATATAAACTTCACAACTTAATACAATCTATTTTATACTAATCTACATATTTAGAGAAGTTAAACCAAAACTATATCACCACCATTACATGCTGCCATCAACCATCTGTGTCACCATCACATCCACCATTCATTCAAAATCATATATGTATATAAAGTCATATATTTACAGCTTAAACACTTCATTCACAGTTTAATAAACATATTAATTCACTTTCTTTGAATTTAATGCAAAAAATATTATATAAAAACTAATACATTATTACATACTTATACAACACAAAATAAATATATTTACATGAAAATTAATACAAAAAATCATACATAAATCATTCATATTTTAACACAAAATTATATAAAATATTCACAACTTAATATAGTCAATTCACAACTTAATACGGCAAATTACAGTTTAATATACAAAATTCACAAATTAATATCACAAATTCATAATTTAATACACAAAAATGTTATATATTCTTTACTTAAAACGTATATTTATAACTTCAAATAAAACATTTACATTTAATACAGTCAATTCACAGTTTAATACACAAAAATTATATATTCATAGCCATATTATCAACTTAAAACTTATATTTTTACATTCATATCTAGAGGCATTTATGTGTATTAAAATGTGAATTTATTGTATTAAGCTTAAATACTACATTCACAGTTTAATAAACATATTAATTCACTCACTTTGAATTTAATGCAAAACAATCATCTAAAAACTAATACATTCTTACATACTTATACAACACAAAACTAAATATATTCACAAAATAAATTAATACAAGATTTCATACATAAATCATTAATATTTTAACACAAAATTATACTTAATACAGTCAATTCACAACTTAATATAGTAAATCACTCTTTAATACATAGAATTCACAACTTAATATAGCAAATTCATAAACTAATACATATAAATGTTATATATTCTAAAATTATTCTAAAATTAAAACTTATATTTATAACTTCAGATAAAACATTCACAGTTTAATACAATCAATTCACACTTTAATACACAAAAGTGACAGTTACATAAAAATTATATATTCACAGCCATATTCTCAAATTAAAACTTATATCTATATGTTCGTATCTTGAGACATTTATATGTATTAAAATGTGAATTTATTATATTACACTATTAATAAAATTCACAACTTAATATACAAAATTCATAATTTAATACACTACATTCACATCTCATTTACATGTATAAAATTCAGATTCGGATAAAAAAAATCAAAATTCACAATTTAATAAAATATTTCAAATACTAATTCGAAGCTAATTAAATATTTCAAACACTAAATTTCACAACTTAATGCGTCATAAAAAAATTAGAATTCATAGTATAATACACACTTCAAATACTAATTTACAGCTTAATACAAAATTTTAAACACTTATTCATAACTTAAAAACTTACAAATCCCATTCAAGCATTTGATCAAACACCTTATATGCATATTGTTTTTAGATCTGTTGTGATTTATAGATCTGAGATTGTCATTTATCATAAAGTCTCCGGATATTCGAGATTTGAGCAGATCTAACCAGATATCAGAAATCATTATGCCTTTGACTTCAGTTCTAAAATTTTGATGGCAGTTAAAGAGTTTTCTGGCAGTTTGAGGCGAGGAGGCAGTGATGGCGTAAGATATATGATACTATGGTGGAATCACCGGTGGCTACCATGAGATGCTTCATACATACAAGATCTATGACTGAAATTGTACCAAACACATCAGATTTGACCATATCCAACCAGATTTGAGAAATCGATATGTAACACCCAGATTCCAGGAGGCTAAGTTGGGGAAGGAAAAACTCTAAGTCAATGAGTCAACTTGTCGAGTCCAAGGAAGAACTCGACGAGTCGGAGCAAGTTCCATGTTGCGCATTAAGTGGCCGACTCGGCGAGTCGGGGGACTGACTCGACGAGTCTGGTCTGGGTTGGGAAACCCTAATTTTAGGACTTGGTGCCCTATTTAAGCATCGTATTCTCATTCCCTCAGCCTCATCTTCAGCCCCCAGACCCCAAACCCTCACCCACGAAACCCTAGTGCATCTTGTGAGTGTTTGATCCACCTTGGTGTGATTTTTGTGCTCTTAAAGAGGAAGAAGAAGAATAAGAAGGAAGTTGGAGGTTCAAGAAGGATGAAGTAGATCCAGAAGATACACTCTATTTGTTGCATTTCATGGTAATCAAGTCTTCATCTTGGCTTTTGGTTTATTAGATCTCCTTATAGCCCCTTTTTGGAAGGTTTTTGGTCCAAGAATGGTTGTATTTGGATTTTGGACATCCCCCAAGCATGATCCTTTTAGATCTGGAAGTATTTGGGGTGGTTAAGGAATAAAGATGCAAGATTTATGCCATTAGGAAGTCCCATGCAAGCTTAAATAGATTAGTATGGCCTTTTAGAGCTGTAAAGGCGAGGTAAGGAAGGAAAGTCCAGGACTTTACGTGGTTATTGGATGTCTAGAGTCTAGATCTTGATTTCCCTGTCTTGGTTTGGTGTAATAAGGGTTTTTGGACCATGGAGTTATGTCTTAATGAGCTAGGGTTTTGTCTAAACCCATTAAGAAGGACTTAGGATGGGTAAAGCTGGAAACTTTACCTTTAATAAGTCATGTCCAGAGTGTTTATGAAGTTTGGAGTTTAGATCTGAAGTATAGGGGCTTAATCCTTTATGATAGTCCAACAGACCGAGGAACTCGGTGAGTCCAGGGAGGGACTCGACGAGTTTAAGTGAGTTGTCTCGTTTTCCGGTTATGGGTGAACTCGACGAGTCAGGGGAATGACTCGGCAAGTTGACTCAGTTTGTCACGAGTCTGGTTAGCCAGGGAACTCGATGAGTTGGTTCGCGATCGCAGGATTCTGAGCTTTTAAACTCTGCGAGTTGATGTAGAGATGAGCATGGGACGGAACTGGTACCGACCCGTACCGTTCCCGATTTCCTGAAAACCGAATTTTATCAAAAGTCAATCCCGAGTATCGAACTAAATTAACATCACCGGTACCGGTATCGAGAATGGTACCGGTTTTAGGTACTAGTACCGGTACCGGTGGTACCGAATCCCGAATTTTGTGTATTTAGAGTACCGAGTACCGTCTCATACTTTCAAACCCGGTACCGATTCCGGTACGGTACCGGTACAAGATCGGGATCGGGATATGGGACTAACTGCTCATCCTTAAGTTGATGGAGCAACTCGGCGAGTCAAGTCAACCTGGAAGTGTTGAGTTTTACCATGGACCGTTGACTTTGACCTTGTCTAGAGTTGACTTAGTTTGACTTCTAGAGGGAATTTTGGGACTAAGTGTTATATTGGTATTGGTAGCTCGGGGAGCTAGGGAAGCAGCAGTTTGGGGAATTTTCGGATAGCAGCCAAAGGTTTCAGCCAGTCTTTAGTTGTGCGAGGTGAGTCTCCTCACTGTTGCATGGGTCTAAGGCACCAATGTCGGCCCATTATGTTTATGTATCGTAGGGAGACCTGAGGGTTAGCCCTAGGCACTTATTGTATATGTTACGGGTTACGATCTAATGTCGGGCGATGCCCGAGAAATGTTTAATGCTAGAAGTCTTTATGATTCTTGTATGTGTCGGTACGATAGGATCCGGACCGAGGTCCGAAGTCGGGGTAAGCCCAAAGTACGTTTATATGGTAGTATGTTCCGGACTAGGGTCCGATGTACGTTAATACGGGGTAAGCCCAAAGTACGTTTATAAGTGCATGTTAGATTATACTTGGTGTCTTTGTGATACTTGTAAGTGCCTGGTAAGGAGGTGAGTGTGGGCGAGGTCCCATATCTCATCACTAGCTGAGTATGGATGGGGTTTCATATCTCAATATTAGCAGAGTAGTTGCAAGGCCCATAATAGGAGAGAAGTGAGTGTAGGCGGGGGAGCGTATCTCACTAACCGCAAGAGTGTGGATGGGGTTCCATAACTCATCCATAGCAGACTAGGGTGGGGCCTAAGATAGGCGATGCCTTAGTATAGGAGTTCAGTAGAGAATGTTTTTTTAAGCGCTAGTACGTTATTTGATTGCATGTATGTGTATAGCGGGCGAGGCCCAGAGATAGGCGAGGCCTAAGAAACACAGATCTGTATACTGAGTGGGGCTTGATTCCAGGCGGGGCCTGATGTCGGGCGGGGCCTGATGCCGGGCAAGGCCCGATGCAGCGGGCGAGGGGCTCGTACGTGGTTATGTGTATGTGGTTATGCGTATGTGGTATGTGGTACGTTGGGGTAACTCACTAAGCTCCGTGCTTATTGTTTTCAGTTTTGGTTTCAGGTACTTCCAGTAGTGAAGGGAAGAGCTTGGGATGATCGCATGGCACACACCAAGAAGTTTTAGCCTGGGATGTTTTACTCTGATATAAATAGAAATATGTTTTGATATGCTGATTTGATATATAAACCTTTAGTTATGGTCGTAACAATTTGATACTTATAGCTTTAGTAATGTTTTTAAAATAAATTTTTGGTCATGATTTTTGGGATGTTACAAGTTGGTATTAGAGCCTTGGTTTGAGGGATTCGGGCATGCTCTCGGGTGTGACTGAACTCAAACTGAGTACGCGGTAAGAAAATTTTCAAAAGAAAATCGTTTTATGAAAAGAACTTTGAAAAGAGAAAGGATTTCGAAAAAGGAAAAAGACTTTGAAAAGAGAAAAAGGGTGTGGCGCATGCAATCAGCCGAGCTCAAGTAAGTTCTCCCAAATTACCCATATAAGTTTATGTTATGATATGATTATGTGATCATCATGCTAGTTTAGGGCTAAGGATTTAGGAAGGATGCCTTATATGCCTGTTATATGTGTTTATGGAGCTGCATGTTAGTACTGGTTAGACAGTGGTAGGATAGCTTGATTAGGTTATGCCTGATTATATGAGCTTATATCGCATGCTAGTGCAGATTCTTGATATGTGAATATGATTGCTTGCTTATGTTATGGTTAGATTTTCCTTTTGTCTGAATGCTACTTGCTTTGTGCTTTGTGGGACTCCGAATGATAGGATTTAGCCATTAGGTGAATACGCCAAGTCACATGTGATCAGGGTTGAATAATCTCAAAGTGTTGGATTTGGCCCTATTGCGCATCTCCTGTTTGAGTCCAGCTGTTGTAGGGATGAGTCCTTTACTCGAAGGATTATATGAGCCTCGTCACATGTGATGGTATTCAAGTAATGGCTAATTGACATTATAAAGATACATTCAGTAGTTGAGGACTGGGTTTGGGTTGGAGTTTTCCCTAGGGTAAGCCTAGGATGAGTTTAGTGTTGGTAGCAGTAGTGGTAATGAAAGGGACTTGGTGGAGTCGAGGTAACTCTTGAGGAAAGTGCGGATAGATGTGGAACGTAGTATGGGCCCATACTACTGAAAACAGAGGATCCGTACTCGATTCAATAGGGGCCGAGATAAAACCATGGAGCTTGTAGGGTGTGTATGATCCCTCGGTAGTGAGGTGTATTATGATGGTTGTTATGGCATGTTTTCAGCATGGTGGCGTTGCATGAGAGACCGGTGGGCGGATCAGGCGTCGGAGAGGGATCAGACTCAGGTTCATGAATCGAGCAACTTGAGGAGCGGATGAGGGAGTTTGTATCAGCTGAGATTACGCGCATTATTCTAGACTAGACTCCTGTGATCTTTGGTACGGTTAAGGAGGGCATACTGTAGACGTTGGATGAGAGGCCAGGAGCCTTCTGTATTGAGATGACGACCATGATGGGAGCGCGTAAATTGATATTTCGAGAGTTCAGAGCTTGTAGAGCTCCAGATTACCATGGGGCTAGGGACCCCATTGCTAGCAGCAGATGGTTGACGGATGTCGCCAACGCCTTTCGTTCGAGCCGGTGTCCCGAAGAGGACAAGGTCAAACTCGCATCCTGTCTTCTGAAGGACATAACGTATGATTGGTTGGAGGAGGTTGGTCATGCTATTGGGGATGATGCTGCATTGGACGCGATGACATGGAGTGATTCTCGGTCAGGTGCAAGGCTGAGTTTACACCAGTGATTGAGGTGCAGCAGTTAGCACGAGAGTTCCAGGACTTGCGGAAGACTACTGAGACTGTGGCGAAGATCACCGCCAAGTTCAGGGAGAGAGCCCTTTTGGTTCTGCAGTATGTGGCGGTTGAGGAGATGAAGAAGGCTCGGTACCATGAGATGTTGAGGAGCGATATCAGCCAGTTTGTGAGTCGGTCCAGCTGCTAGATGCTGGAAGATATGATTGCTCGAGCCAGTGAGAGAGAGAGAGAGAGAGGGAGATTGATCTAGAGACAGAAAAGAAAAGGAAGTTGGAGGTTTAGGTATATATGCGTTCGGGAAAGAGGCCCAAGGCATTGGATTCTAGGTCAAGAGGTCATCAGGATCGGGGCCGCTATGGCAAGTGTTGCAGGACGTACGAGGGTGCATGTAGGAGAGGCAGTGGGAGTGATTCAGGCTACTTCAAGTGTAGTCAGATCGGTCATTTTAGTAGAGATTGTACTGCTACCACCACCCAGGGATCAGAACTAATATGTTTTTCTATTGCAGTCAGAGGGGCCACAAGAAGGCCTAATGTCCGAGTTTGCTTTCAGCAAGATAGGTGATAGCACCTGCCCCTGTAACCTTGAGGATCACCGACAGCCATCAGGGACGGGCAGAGGCACCTGCGGCGAGGAGCAAGACGTATCAGTTTGTTTTAGAGGAGGCGTGAGCAGCTCGGTGTGTCAGGTGCGCATCTTCCATTTCTTTGTCAGTTTATGTTATGATTTTAATTTTATGGTTCTGCATCAGTATTGGTAATGGTATTTTTGTATTTGGTGGCCTGCTTTTGATAGAGTTATATGCCATCTATATACCTTAGATTTTAGAATGATAGTTAGAGATTGTTCCCTTTATAGCAGGTCACTCATGATGCAGTAAATGTAACATGCATGTGTGAGACTCAGGTGTGTGTCGCTAGTTTTCAAGGGAGGTATCGTATGGAAATATGTTGGTTAGATCACTAGCAGTGGTAGTGTGTATTGTCAGCAAAGTGACCAGAGGATGATGGGGAGAATTGGGAAATTCTTCCAAGCTATGATATGTGAGAAACTAGCTGAATCGAAGTGCGGGAGAGCCACCCGTGTGGCCAAGGGAAGAAGTACATGCGAGACTGGGATGAGCTCGCATTCTTGGTAAGGAAGAAGCAGCTCAAGTGGCTGTTTGGATTGAGAGGCATGTAAGTTGGGAGCTTGGGAAACTTCCCCCACATTGAGTTTGTGTCCCCACGATTAATTGATGACTGGGTTGGGAACCACGTTGGAGAATTCTGGCAAGGCGCGGGTCTAGGAAGGATTTAAGATTGCACAGTAGTCGCAGCTTTCCCCAGCAGTGAGTTAGTGAGGGAAGCGTTGTGAGGCTGCGGGTAAGCCGTAGCATTCATTAGTTGCATAGTTAGTGGAGTGTGGGCGGGGGACTATATCTACAAATTCGTATTATAAGAATCAGGTAAGGATAGCAAGCCGAGATTAGAGGAGGAGTGGGCATGCATAGCCCTGGATAGGTGAGAACTGTAGGAGATGCCGCTCTGAAATGTAGTTGGGTGAGACCCGTGGGTGTGGCTCGTGTAATTATAGCAGCAGGTGGGACCTGATAGAGATCTTAGGGCAAAGATAGGGGATCGATGATCCTAGATCTTCTAGAGCCAGAGTGGCTAGATTGGTAGAGTAGTTCAGGTAGTCGTAATATATTCAGAAGTCACTGAGAGCGACTGAGAGATTGTTCTTGCGTCTGGTAACCAATGGGCGACCGGTATTTCGGGCAATGGTAGATCAATCGGGACCAGGGTGGTCTCGCTTCATCCAGAAGATAGATGAGGGTCAGCATGATTTCATGCATGAGTGATGATAAGGGATTTTGTGTGTAGAGCAATGAGCTGATCAGGAGATGCTAAGTTGCTCATGGCGGGATTAAATAATCTCAAAGTGATTGATTTGACTCTGTTGCACAACTCTTGTCTGAGTCTTAATCGTTGCAGAGAGGAATCTTCTACTCGAAGGATTATCTGATTCAAACGTTGGGTGGAGCTTACAGCATTGGATCATAGTAAGTGAAATCATTTAGTGGTAGTGACCAGCACTGAGGGTGGCTGGAGAGGTGGATGCTGCGAAAGGTATATCCTTCACAGAAAAAGAGAAGGTTGTTATTATGTATGTAAAGTTGCCTTGGGAAAGCCGTGTATCACGCAGGAAAAAGGGGTGAACCCCTAGGATGTCCAACATAAGTGCTCGAGGAGTACCAGAGAGATTGTCGTTTGGATAAGATGTATGTTCTCAGGATTGTTGGTGATGGGAGAGCTCTCGAGGTTTTTATCTCCAAGGATTTTTTTTGCGGAATGACCAGGCGGAAGACCATCGAAAGCGGTTCTCCGAAGGGTGGACCACCGAGGATTGGACCAGGAGGGCAAAGTGCGTATCATGTGGGGAAGTTATAAGCAAATTGTAAGGAAGTTGGCCATTACGGACTTCGAGAACGAAGTCCAGTTTAAGTAGGGGAGATTTGTAACACCCAGATTCCAGGAGGCCAAGTTAGGGAAGGAAAAACCCTAAGTCAATGTGTCAACTTGTCGAGTCTAAGGAAGAACTCGACGAGTCGGAGCAAGCTCTGTGTCGCGGATTAAGTGTCTGACTCGACGATTCTGGTCTAGGTTGGGAAACCCTAATTTCGGGACTTGGTACCCTATTTAAGCATCATATTCTCATTCCCTCAGCCTCATCTTTAGCCTCCAGACCCCAAACCCTCACCCACGAAACCCTAGTGCATCTTGTGAGTGTTTGAGTGTGACATCCCCAAAATCACGGCCAGAAAAGACCGGTTTGTTTATGCTTTGTTTAAAAATCAGAGTTACATTTTAAATGAAAGTGTTGCGGAATTTGTCCCAAAACAAATATATGATAAAGATTTATCAAAAGCATTTCCATAGAAATGTATTTCATTAAAAGACTTGGGATGTCATGTTCGTACAGATCAAAAGCATAAACAGTACAATATAAGCCTTACTACATTATTTCATATCTACAGGCCTATATCCGTAATCCCTCGTCCAAAACATCACACCTATGCTCATGCGCCACTACCTGTAATACATAAAACTGAGTGGGTCAGGCTTGGGAGCCTGGTGAGCACATAGGGTTTTCAACCCACAATAAATAAGTTTATTAATTTCATCAATCAACAATAACCCAATTACCCGTTCCCGTTATCCTCACTTTACGTCCCTAAACACCTATCATAAGGGACCTAGCCTAAGGATCATCATCGGGACGGACACTACTGCTAAGGGGATTCCTCAGCAATAAATGTCCTAAAGGCAACCATGTGGGGGATGGAGTACACCGGTGAACACGTCGTTCACAAACACCTACAGGTTGCGAGCCTGCTAGTGTTCCACTGGACTGTCTAGAAGAGTCCGTGGTCGTCATCCATACTCCGCTAGATGACAGAAACAACAACATCAACATCGAGGCCTCTCATCATTTTATCACACATCACCTATTACATCTACCCATGTTTTACCCCAACATTTTCGTGGATATAAAATACATATACAGTTTAAATCATTGAAAACATGTATAACAACGTTCATCCAGCATAGATAGCAAGTAATCAGATAATATGCACACATAGCACGTAATTTATAAAATACTTCATATCTATGTGTAAGCTGAAAGTAACTATGCACTCACCTGAAAGGTGGTGACTCAGCACTCGGACAGCGCTTCGATACTCTCAAAACGATATTCCTTCGATAAAACCTAGTACCAACACCACTAGGGTTTAGTCTAACGATAACCGCGATTAATTAATAGTCTAGCTATTATTATTATTATATAAGCGTTAAACGATACTTATATAACCCATAATAATAGCCCAAGTACTTATTATAAGGTCCTAATAACATTACTATATTAAAACGTAAGCTAAACTAAAGATAGGTTAGGCGTAGCTCACTTACAGCGAGTTTTCTCGAAAACCGGGCTTCGCTGGAGCAGCGTTCCCGAGCCGAAAGGCTCTTTTCTCGGGACTCCGGGAGCCTCGGGGCTTCCTTCGGGTGCTAGGGGGTTTACCTAGGCTTTAGGGGGCTTAAGGAGGCTTAGAGAGAGAGTGTAGAGAGGGAAAGAAGTGGGGAAAGGTGTGAGAAATGAGAGAACCCGACACTTCTATTTATAGGGTGAAATCCTGACGGACTCGCCGAGTTGGTTCACTGACTCGCCGAGTCAGTGCCACGTGTCATCATCTGATGGCTTTCCTTGGGGAGAAAGCCTTGGCCCATATTCAGCCACGTCACCCCTTTTGCAGCAGCACTCTGCCAACTTCTAAGCCCCGTAACTTTCGCATACGAGCTCCGTTTTCGACGTTCTTTTTTTCCACGCGTAGGTAAAAACAAGATCTACAACTTTCATTTAGACTCCGTCGGCTAATTCTCGACCGATCTCAAATTTAACAGTAAGAGGCGTTTAGATTTTTAAATGACCGCGAAGAATTCATAACTCCTTCATACGAACTCCGTTTTCGTCCATCTTTTTACCGTTGAGTTCCTATTAATGAGATCTTCAACTCTCATTTAGGTCGCGTAAGCCAAAAACCGCTCGAACAAAAATTCGAGTTTCGGGCCGTGCACTGCTAAGCCGAATCTTAGAAAAATCATAACTTCCTCATACGAAGTCAGATTTGGGCGTTCTTTTTATCGACGTTCTTAGTTTAACATATTCTACAACTTTCGTTTAGATTGATAAGGCTAAATCTCACTCTATCATAAATTCACTATTTACGCTTCCCGGTGTCGTGCCGGTTTTGCCGTAAAACTTCGACGGGCCATAACTTCTTCGTTATAACTCGGATTTCGGCGTTCTTTATATGTACATAAACCTTGAGACATATTCTACAACTTTATGTAGAGACATCGGGCTTATCTCATACTTTAATTTTGACGCTTATTTTTATTCTTTATTAATTATACACTTATAATTAAATAATAAACACATAAACACACATAATTCACATAATACTCAAATATTTCATCTTTATTTCTTCAAAAAGAGTTACAAGAGTTGACCTAGACTATTACATTGACAAAAATGCTTAGCCCTGAAACCCGGGCGTTACAATTCTCTCCCCCTTAGGATGATTCCGTCCCGGAATCATGCATCAGCAAACAGATGTGGATAGCGACTCATCATGTCATCCTCTGTTTCCCAAGTGAGGTTCGGCCCATTCGAATGTTTCCATCGGACTAGCACTAAGTCGACCATCTTGCGTCGTAACTTCTTAGTCTTACGGTCAACAATTGCCTCAGGCTCTTCGATCAGCCTTTTATTGTCATCCATCCTTAACTCTGAGATTGGAATTATGTCGGGAACATCTCCCGTGAATTTCCTCAAATAACACACATGGAAAGTGTTATGAATACCATTGAGTTCTTCGGGCAATTCCAACTTGTAAGCTTGGTTCCCTATCTTCTGAAGAACTTTGAACGGTCCAATAAACCTTGGACTCAACTTTCCTCGTTTCCCGAATCTTATAAGTCTCTTCCACGGTGAGACTTTAAGCAAAACGGAATCCCCAACTTCGAAGGTTATCGGTCGTCTTTTCTTGTCAGCATAGCTCTTCTGACGATCCTGAGCTGCTAACATTCTTTCCCTAATCACCTTCAACTTCTCAGCAGTCTCATGGACTATCTCGGGGCCCATAAACTGCTTCTCTCCGGCTTCAAGCCAACAAGACGGCGTACGACACTTTTGTCCATACAAGGCTTGGTAAGGTGCCATCTTGATGCTCGAGTGAAAACTATTGTTGTAGGAGAATTCTACCAGAGGTAAGTGCTCGTCCCAATTCCCTTGGAATTCGAGGGTACATGCTCTCAGCATATCTTCCAGCGTCTGAATCGTTCTTTCGCTCTGACCATCAGTTTGCGGATGATAAGCAGTACTCAACCACAACTTTGTACCTAACTCCTCTTGTAGACTCCTCCAAAACCTTGACGTGAAACGACTATCACGATCTGATACAATCGTAAGAGGGACACCGTGAAGTCTTACAATTTCCTTCACGTAAGCATTTGCGAGCTTATCCATAGACCACTTCTCGTTGGCTGCTATGAAGTGTGCACTCTTGGTGAAACGATCCACGACTACCCAAATCATGTTGTGACCGTTCTTCGTCCTGGGCAGTTTAGTCACAAAATCCATGGTGATGTCTTCCCATTTACCCATGGGTACAGGTAAAGGTTCCAAACTCCCATACGGTTTCTGATGTTGTGCCTTAACCCTCGCACATGTTACGCACTCGGCCACATACTTCGCAACATCGAGCTTCATCGTCGGCCACCAGTAGTAGGGTTTTAGGTCCCTATACATTTTAGTGCTACCGGGATGAATCGAGTACATGGTCTTGTGTGCTTCTTCCATCAGAAGATCTCTTATTCCTCCCGTCTTAGGTACCCAGATTCGATTTTGGAATACCTTCAGTCCTCGACTGTTTGTACCGAACACTAACGTTCTTCCCAAGCGTTCTTCCTTTCGGTCATTTTTCTCTAAAGCTTCTTCTTGAGCTTTCCTGATACTTTCCACAATCGTCGAGACGACTTCAATTCTTAACGCTCTTGGCCTTTTCCTTTCCAGATTGACTTTCCGACTGAGAGCATCAACAACAATATTTGCTTTACCTGGGTGGTAAAGTATCTCACAGTCGTAGTCCTTGAGAAGTTCTAGCCAGCGTCGTTGCCTCATGTTCAACTCCTTCTGATTAAAGAGATATTGGAGACTCTTATGATCAGTGAAGAGCTTGCACTTCGTGCCGTAGAGGTAATGCCTCCATATCTTTAAGGCAAAAACTACCGCTGCCAACTCCAGATCATGAGTGGGGTAGTTCTTTTCGTGCTGTTTCAATTGTCGAGATGTGTATGCAATCACCTTTTCTCTTTGGGTCAGAACACAACCCAACCCGACTCCAGAAGCGTCACTATAAACCACGAAATCTTCGACTCCATCGGGTAGAGAAAGTATCGGTGCTTCACATAACTTCTTCTTTAGCTTCTCGAATGCCTCATCGTATTTCTCACTCCACGTATACGTAGCTCCTTTATGAGTCAAAGCTGTTAATGGAGCAGCTATCGAAGAAAAGCCTTGGATAAATCGTCGATAATATCCGGCTAATCCTAGAAAGCTTCGAATTTCCGTGGGACTCTTTGGGCGTTCCCACTTCATTACAGCCTCGATCTTTGCGGGGTCAACCATTATTCCCTCCTGGTTAACAACATGACCCAAGAATTGGACTTCCCGTATCCAAAAGTCGCATTTGGAGAACTTTGCAAAAAGCTTCTCCTTCTTCAACACTTCTAATACTTCCCGTAGATGCTTTCCATGCTCCTCTTGGCTTTTTGAGTAGATGAGAATGTCGTCGATGAACACTATCACGGATTTATCGAGGAATGGTTTACAAACCCTATTCATCAAATCCATGAATGCTGCGGGAGCATTGGTTAGCCCGAATGACATAACCAAGAACTCGTAGTGTCCATATCTCGTTCTGAATGCAGTCTTCTCAATATCCTGCTTTCTCACCTTTAGCTGATGATATCCTGACCTAAGATCGATCTTTGAGAAGTAGCTCGAACCTTGCAGCTGATCGAATAGGTCATCAATCCTTGGCAATGGATACTTGTTCTTCACCGTTGCCTTATTCAGCTCTCGGTAGTCTATACACATTCTCATACTTCCGTCCTTCTTCTTCACGAATAACACCGGAGCTCCCCAGGGTGATGAACTAGGTCGAATAAAACCGTTGTCCAATAGCTCCTGAAGTTGCGTCATGAGCTCCTTCATCTCCGTCGGTGCTAATCGGTAAGGTGCTTTTGCTATTGGTGTTGTTCCTGGTAACAAGTCTATACGGAACTCCACTTGTCTATCAGGTGGTAATCCGGGAAGATCTTCGGGAAAGACTTCCGGATAATCACACACAACCGGTATATTCTGCACCTCTTTCTTTTCTTTCTTAGCATCGATTACGAATGCCAAGTACGATGCGCATCCTTTGGACAAACATTTCCTGGCTTTCATCAGGGAGATGATTCCAGAATTCACTCTGCGTTTGTCCCCGTACACCATAAATGATTCCTTTCCGGGTGGGTTTACCTTTACTATCTTCTTTTGGCATTGAATCTCAGCATCGTTGGCGCTAAGCCAATCCATACCCAAAACGATGTCGAAACCGTTTAACTCTATGGGTAATAGCTCTTCATCGAATTCGTTTCCGTTTAGGTCAATGACGATGTTCCTAATACGATTACTAACAGGTACGAATTTGCCACTGGCAACTTCTACAATCAGGGCATTATCTAGTTTTTCTACAGGCAATGCTAATTTCCCACCAAATTTATGCGACACAAAGGAGTAGTTGGCTCCGGAATCAAATAGTATATTTGCAGGCAAACCATTTACAAGAAAGG
The DNA here is from genome assembly GCF_002870075.4 of Lactuca sativa. Lineage (NCBI taxonomy): Eukaryota > Viridiplantae > Streptophyta > Magnoliopsida > Asterales > Asteraceae > Lactuca > Lactuca sativa. Next base: position 48,794,626 of record NC_056625.2, read on the forward strand.
TACCTGAAGCGACGGTCTGCTGCCTCCTTTGCAGCCTCGAGCGTCATCTGGAAGGCTCTCGCCTTCGGCTTCGGTGGTATGTTGGGTCTTCCTGTCTCCTTCTTCTTCTGGCAATCCCTTGAAATGTGCCCCTCCTCGTTGCACTCATAACAGACCTTCTTAGTGAACGTGCATTCATTGGCATAGTGCCTAGGCTTTCCACATTTGTAACAAGTGACCCCTCCTTCACACTTCCCAGAGTGCTTCTTCTTGCACTTGTCACACCACTTCGCTTCTGATCCTCCTCCTCTCGAACCAAACTTCGAGAATCTACCTTTCTTACCGGACCTTGAGGATCCGTCAAATTTCCTTTTCTCTCCCACTTCCGCTCTCTCCAGACCCTTCTCTCGTATCTGGGTCTCCACATTCTTAGCAGCCCAGATGGCGGCTTTCAGAGTGGTAGATTGTTTGACCATTGGACCGAAGTCCGCTGGTAAGCCGAGGGCAAATTTGTTAACCTTGGAGAGTTCAGTTGGGACGAGGTGAGGAACAAGCTTCATTTTCTCAGTAAAGCTTGCAGCGTATTCCGTAACGCTCATTCTTCCCTTCTTCAGATTTTGGAATTCGTTGTTGATTTCCAGAAGATCCTGCTCAGAGCAGTATTACATCTTCAAATGTACCAGAAAATCCTCCCACGACATCTTGCTTGCTTCCCCTTTGGGCATTGAGTCAGCTAGTAGCTTCCACCAGCTTAGTACTCCAGATTTCAACAAAGGAACCGCAAGAGCGGTCTTCTGCCTATTGCTACACTCGCAACTCTCAAACATTGTCTCCATCTTAGAGATCCAATTCATGACTTCCACCGGCGTCGGGCTTCCAGATAGACTCGGTGGCTTGGATGCCATGAAATCCTTGTATTTGCATCCACGTCCGTCATTTCCTCCCTCCTGGTGGTTTTGCCTAACTATCGGTGGGTTGGCTTGACCAACAGTCCCACTATAGTTTCCCTCCTCAGTCTGCCCTTCGTTCAACTCGGGCTGTTCGATCTGAATAGTCTCTTCCTCTCGATTTTGCTGGAGCAAACGTCTGGTTTCCTCCATTTGACGATCCAACATAGCCTGGATCATCGCTTGCACTCCGGCCATCGTGACTGGCTCAGGTGCAACTTCTTCTACAACAGGTATTTGTTTAACCACTGGGGGTTGGTTCCTATCTCCATTCGCGTTCACGTTTCCGCTACGGGTCCTTGCCATCTTGATCTATACACCGAATAAGGTGAATTTAGATCTTTATTTAGGATAGACGTTTGAATTGTCCTTGTCACTCCGAAACGTTTACATGCTAGTTCTAATATCGTAGTCGTACGTTTAGAATCCTAAACACATAAGGTTTCCAGATCCGGTCGGCAACAGACCATAGATCCGAACAAATAACAGCATATCATGCACAAAGCATTTAGCACATAAAAGCATTTTAGGCACAATTCCTAAAATAAGCTAGTGCTCACACCTCACAATCATCGCTTAGCATTCTAAGTTTAAGTCTAGAAATCCTACAAATTCCTAGTTCGCTTAAACTAATGCTCTGATACCAACTATGACATCCCCAAAATCACGGCCAGAAAAGACCGGTTTGTTTATGCTTTGTTTAAAAATCAGAGTTACATTTTAAATGAAAGTGTTGCGGAATTTGTCCCAAAACAAATATATGATAAAGATTTATCAAAAGCATTTCCATAGAAATGTATTTCATTAAAAGACTTGGGATGTCATGTTCGTACAGATCAAAAGCATAAACAGTACAATATAAGCCTTACTACATTATTTCATATCTACAGGCCTATATCCGTAATCCCTCGTCCAAAACATCACACCTATGCTCATGCGCCACTACCTGTAATACATAAAACTGAGTGGGTCAGGCTTGGGAGCCTGGTGAGCACATAGGGTTTTCAACCCACAATAAATAAGTTTATTAATTTCATCAATCAACAATAACCCAATTACCCGTTCCCGTTATCCTCACTTTACGTCCCTAAACACCTATCATAAGGGACCTAGCCTAAGGATCATCATCGGGACGGACACTACTGCTAAGGGGATTCCTCAGCAATAAATGTCCTAAAGGCAACCATGTGGGGGATGGAGTACACCGGTGAACACGTCGTTCACAAACACCTACAGGTTGCGAGCCTGCTAGTGTTCCACTGGACTGTCTAGAAGAGTCCGTGGTCGTCATCCATACTCCGCTAGATGACAGAAACAACAACATCAACATCGAGGCCTCTCATCATTTTATCACACATCACCTATTACATCTACCCATGTTTTACCCCAACATTTTCGTAGATATAAAATACATATACAGTTTAAATCATTGAAAACATGTATAACAACGTTCATCCAGCATAGATAGCAAGTAATCAGATAATATGCACACATAGCACGTAATTTATAAAATACTTCATATCTATGTGTAAGCTGAAAGTAACTATGCACTCACCTGAAAGGTGGTGACTCAGCACTCGGACAGCGCTTCGATACTCTCAAAACGATATTCCTTCGATAAAACCTAGTACCAACACCACTAGGGTTTAGTCTAACGATAACCGCGATTAATTAATAGTCTAGCTATTATTATTATTATATAAGCGTTAAACGATACTTATATAACCGATAATAATAGCCCAAGTACTTATTATAAGGTCCTAATAACATTACTATATTAAAACGTAAGCTAAACTAAAGATAGGTTAGGCGTAGCTCACTTACAGCGAGTTTTCTCGAAAACCGGGCTTCGCTGGAGCAGCGTTCCCGAGCCGAAAGGCTCTTTTCTTGGGACTCCGGGAGCCTCGGGGCTTCCTTCGGGTGCTAGGGGGTTTACCTAGGCTTTAGGGGGCTTAAGGAGGCTTAGAGAGAGAGTGTAGAGAGGGAAAGAAGTGGGGAAAGGTGTGAGAAATGAGAGAACCCGACACTTCTATTTATAGGGTGAAATCCTGACGGACTCGCCGAGTCGGTTCACTGACTCGCCGAGTCAGTGCCACGTGTCATCATCTGATGGCTTTCCTTGGGGAGAAAGCCTTGGCCCATATTCAGCCACGTCACCCCTTTTGCAGCAGCACTCTGCCAACTTCTAAGCCCCGTAACTTTCGCATACGAGCTCCGTTTTCGACGTTCTTTTTTTTCCACGCGTAGGTAAAAACAAGATCTACAACTTTCATTTAGACTCCGTCGGCTAATTCTCGACCGATCTCAAATTTAACAGTAAGAGGCGTTTAGACTGTTAAATGACCGCGAAGAATTCATAACTCCTTCATACGAACTCCGTTTTCGTCCATCTTTTTACCGTTGAGTTCCTATTAATGAGATCTTCAACTCTCATTTAGGTCGCGTAAGCCAAAAACCGCTCGAACAAAAATTCGAGTTTCGGGTCGTGCACTACTAAGCCGAATCTTAGAAAAATCATAACTTCCTCATACGAAGTCAGATTTGGGCGTTCTTTTTATCGACGTTCTTAGTTTAACATATTCTACAACTTTCGTTTAGATTGATAAGGCTAAATCTCACTCTATCGTAAATTCACTATTTACGCTTCCCGGTGTCGTGCCGGTTTTGCCGTAAAACTTCGACGGGCCATAACTTCTTCGTTATAACTCGGATTTTGGCGTTCTTTATATGTACAGAAACCTTGAGACATATTCTACAACTTTATGTAGAGACATCGGGCTTATCTCATACTTCAATTTTGACGCTTATTTTTATTCTTTATTAATTATACACTTATAATTAAATAATAAACACATAAACACACATAATTCACATAATACTCAAATATTTCATCTTTATTTCTTTAAAAAGAGTTACAAGAGTTGACCTAGACTATTACATTGACAAAAATGCTTAGCCCTGAAACCCGGGCGTTACATTGAGCCACCTTGGTGTGATTTGTGTGCTCTTGAAGAGGAAGAAGAAGAAGAAGAAGGAAGTTAGAGGTTGAAGAATATCTAGAAGATACACTCCATTTGCTGCATTTCTTGGTAATCAAGTCTTCATCTTGGCTTTTGGTTTATTAGATCTTCTTATAGCCCCTTTTTAGAAGGTTTTTGGTCTAAGAATGGTTGTCTTTGTGTTTTGGACGTCCCCCAAGCATGATCCTTTCAGATCTGGAAGTATTTGGGGGTGGTTAAGGCATAAAGGTGCAAGTTTTATGCCATTAGGATGTCCCATGCAAGCTTAAAGAGATTATTATGGCCTTTTGGAGCCCTAAAGGCCATGCAATGAAGTAAAGTCTAGGACTTTACGTGGTTATTGGATGTCTAGAGTCTAGATCTTGATTTCCCTATCTTGGTTTGGTGTAATAAGGGTTTTTGGACCATGGAGTTATGTCTTAATGAGCTAGGGTTTTGCCTAAACCCATTAAGAAGGACTTAGGATGCGTAAAGTTGGACACCATACCCTTAATAAGTCATTTTCGGAGTGTTTATGAAGTTTGGAGTTCAGATCTGAACTATAGGGGCTTAATCCTTTGTGATAGTCCAACAGACCGAGGAACTCAGCAAGTCCAAGGAGGGACTCGACGAGTTTAAGTGAGTTGTCCCATTTTCCAATTATGGGTGAACACGACGAGTCAGGGGAATGACTCGGCGAGTTGACTCGGTTTGTCACGAGTCTGGTTAGCCAGGGAACTCGGCGAGTCAGGGGATGACTTGATGAGTTGGTTCGCGATTGCAGCATTTTGAGCTTTTGAACTCGGCGAGTTGATGGAGCAACTCGGCGAGTCAAGTCAAACTGGAAGTGTTGACTTTGACCATGGACCGTTGACTTTGACCTTATCCAGAGTTGAATTAGTTTGACTTCTGGAGGGCATTTTGGGACTAATTGTTATATTGGTATTGGTAGCTCAGGGAGCTAGGGGAGCAACAGTTCGGGGAATTATCGGATAGCAGTCGTTGGTTTCAGCCAGTCTTCAGTTGTGCGAGGTGAGTCTCCTCACTGTTTCATGGGTCTAAGGAACCAATGCCAGCCCATTATGTTTATGTATCGTAGGGAGACCCGGGGGTTAGCCTTAGGTACTTATTTTATATGTTCCGAGTTAAGATCCGATGTCGGATGAGGCCCGAGAAATGTTGTATGCTAGAATTCTTTGTGATTCTTGTATGTGTTGGTACGATAGGATCCGGACCGAGGTCCGATGTCGGGTAAGCTCGAAGTACGTTTATATGGTAGTATGTTCCGGAATAGGGTCCGATGTCGGGCGAGGCCTGAAGAAGGTTTATAAGTGCATGTCAGATTATACGTGTTGTCTTTGTGATACTTGTAAGTGCCTGGTAGGGAGGTGAGTGTGGATAAGGTCTCGTATCTCATCACTAGCTGAGTATGGATGGGGTTTCATATCTCAATATTAGCAGAGTAGTTACGAGGCCCATGATAGGAGAGAAGTGAGTGTAGGCGGGGGCCCGTATCTCACTAACTGCAGGAGTGTGGACGGGGTTCCATAACTCATCAGTAGCAGACCAGGGCGGGGCCCAAGATAGGCGAGGCCTTAGTATAGGAGTTCAGTAGAGAATGTTTCTTTATGCGCTAGTACGTTATTTGATTGCATGTATGTGTATAGCAGGCTAAGCCTAAGAGAGACAGATCTGTATACCTAGCAGGGCTCGATGCCAGGCAGGGCCCGATGCAGCGGGCGGAGGCCCAGTATGTGGTTATGCGTATATGGTATGTGGTAGGTTAGGGAAACTCACTAAGCTTCGTGCTTATGGTTTTCAGTTTTGTTTCAGGTACTTCCGATAGTGGAGGGAAAAGCTCGGGATGATCACATGACACACACCAAGAAGTTTTAGCCTACGATGTTTTACTCTGATATAAATAGAAATATGTTTTGATATGATACACTGATTTGATATATAAATCTTTAGTTATTTTTCTAAACGATTTGATACTTATGGCTTTAGTAATGTTTTTAAAAGAAATTTTTGGTCGTGATTTTTGGGATGTTACACGATAAGTTTTTGCTTCAGATCTAAAAGGTTGATGACAATTGTTGACTTTCCTAACATCTTTGGTTTCAGATCTGAAAGATTGGGTGAGGCGACACGACGTTTTCCGGTGCTTTGGACAATTCAAAAGTCGGAAATGAAGCATAACTCACATATTTGAAGTTATAGAAGTTTGACATTGACGATGAAGGCAAATATAAATTTGGATGTTCTAGATCTGAAGTTAGCAACTCCAAATCTGAAGGTTGGTGGCTGGTGGTTGTAACATTGACGTTAATGGTAAGAGGTTGTGGTGAGGGCGATGAAAGCAGATGTTCTAAATCTAAAGACGAATGCTCTACATCTGACTGGATTTGGACAGATCTAGAGTAGAAACACCACCAGAAATGATAAAAAACCATTGGAATCCTTTAGATCTGTTGGAAGTCATCAGAGAAGGATGTAACGACAGTTATAAGGATTTTAGTCGGCGGCAGGAGGTAGCAACATGGTGGAGACAATAAGTAGCTGTGGTCGATAACCGCCAGAGGTTGGTGGCGACAGTGTTGTATAGTCGTCGGAGTTAGGTGGTGGTGGATGTTGTAGAAGAAGGAAGTGTTTGAAAGTTGAAAGAATTTGAAATCTTATGAGAGAGTGTTTGGTGAGAATGTTTAAATCTGATATTAAATGATAAGAAAAATATAGGTTAACTAAAATACCTTTAATGAAGTGGTTCTTAAATGGTTCTTAACCTTTTGGGGTTCTATGTTCACATATTGGATGGAATGTAATTAAATTAATAAAGATGCACAAAAACTTACATATGTTGAATTTCCTACAAAGTTTGTTTAGAAACCTAATGGTAGGTTATGGAAGCCAAGGAAAATAGGACGTTCAGTTAGAAGAATTCAATCGGTTTCACCTAATCTTGGCAATGTATACTTATTAAGGATTCTTTTAAATAAAGTGAAAGGTCCAAAATCATTTGAAGAAATTTGTACAGTAAATGGTGAAACATTTCCTTCTTTTATAGATGCATGTTATGCTTTGGGCCTCTTAGATGATGACAAAGAATGCGTCGATGCAATTAAGGAAGTAAGTCATTCAGGAACTGATTTTTATCTACAGTTCTTATTTGTTGTGATGCTAATGTCTCACAGTTTGGTTAGACCAGAGTTTGTTTGGGAATATAGATGTCAATACTTGTCAGATGGTATTCTTTACAACCAACAGCGTAGATTAAGGCCTCCAGACATTATAAGTTTCTATCGGTATTTATAAAAACGTATATACTATATATTTTCAATATGAAGGGTATAAATTTTTTATTACCAATTAAAATGTTTAATATTATATTGTTTTTGACATATTGTTCATCGTGCATGTTTATCACTAAATTAAGATCAACTTAAGAACCTGACTTTGTTCAAGATCGAACAAATTTTACTCCGTAACAACTCCGGTCTTAAAAATTATAAAAAGATGCCTTATACAGATGTTGAGTCTGTTACTTCTTCAAATAATCACTATACTACGGAAGAGCTAGACTATAACATACCAATTTCAAAGAAAGAGTTTGACCATATGTTTGTTGCATTAACAAACGAGCAACATAATATTTTTCTTGATATCATGACTACAATTAAGGATAAGAAAGCAGGTGTGTTCTTTATGTATTGATATGGTGGAACGGGTAAAACCTTGCTTTGGAAGACAATATATGTAACAATTAAATGTAATGGTGAGATATTTTTAAATGTTGCTTCAAGTGGTATTGCTTCGTTGCTATTAACTGGAGGAAGGACAACACACTCTTGGTTTATAATTTCATTGAATCTTACTAAAGATTTTGTTTGTAAGATACCGCCTGATAGTGAACTCGAAAGATTTGTAAGAAAAAACTCATTAGTTATTTGGGATGAAGAACCTATGGTCCATATGCATGGATTTGAAGTTTTAGATTGAACTCTGAAAGATATATTAAGGTTTGACAAGTCTAGCAACTCTAATATACCATTTATAGGGAAATCGAATGTTTTTGGAGGATACTTTAGACAAATTCTACCTATTGTTCAAGGAGGTAGTAGACAAAACATCATTAATGCTTCTTTAAGTTCTTCATATATATGGCAACAATGCAAAGTCCATAGATTAACGATAAACATGACGGTAACTATTGGAATGGATCTATCTGATATTCGAGAAATAAAGGATTTTAAAAACTGGCTTTTGGACAAAGGAAAAGGAAAAGTTGGTGGTCCGAACGATGGTGAAGCAATTATTGATGTTCTGTATGATATTCTCAGTAATGATCCACATGATCCTATAGGTTCATTAATCGAGTTTGTATATCCTTCGATTTTGGAAAACTTCAACGTTACAGGTTATTTTCAATAAAGACCAATACTTGCTCCAAAAAATGAAGTTGTCCAGCGAATAAATGATCATTTGTTATCATTGTTTCTAGGAGATGAAGTAGAATATTTAAGTTCAGATAGTCTCTGCCAATCTGAGTTTGTTCATGATTAGTTTGATGTCAATTTATACTCCCCCAAATGTTTTAAATGGTCTTAAAGTATCAGGTATGCCAAATCACAAGTTCATTTTAAAAGTCAGTGTTCCAGTTATGTTACTGAGAAACATAGATCAGAAAAATGGCTTATGTAACGCCATTAGACTACAAGTCAAATCTTTGGAAAAATGTGTTATTGAGGCAATTGTCATATCTAGAATTAATATTGGAAATCGAACTTTTATTCTAAGAATGTCTTTAAGTCCTTCTGGAAAAATCTCTTCAAATTTCAAAGAAGACAATTTCCATTAGTTGTATGTTTTGCAACGACAATTAATAAAAGTCAGGGGCAATTTTTATCGAAGGTTGGTATGTGTCTCAAAGATCCTGTTATTCACATGGACAGTTGTATGTTGCATTATCTAGTGTTCAAAATAGAGAATGATTGAAATTGTTAATTTTAGATAAGGATGATAGACTTACAAACACAACTTCCAATGTTGTGTATAATGAAGTTTTTAGAAATTTATAAACGATTCGTAGTTTTTAAGTTCTAATTATTGTGTTTTATTTATTTATTTTTATTACATTTATGTTATATTTAATTTTTGTATATCAATATCATTTATATTATTGATTGTGTTTTTCTTTAAACTCTATTCAAATTTATATTATTAAATTTCTTCACATATATAACGTATTTCTACAAAGATCCTGATCTTCACATATATAACATATATAACGTATATTTAATATTAAAATAAATCATAATTCTACAACCGTAATTCTTCAAAATGTTCAAATCAAACAATCAGACTTTGCACATTAGAAAATTTTCTTGTTTTCAAATCAGACAAGTTGTTAAAAGTCTAAAATACCCCTGAAAAAGAAAAAACTAAATGGTTAGACAAGTGTATAGCGAGTGTCCAGATCAACTGCTGCTTTGCCTTAAAAAAACGAATAACAATGGAACATGCAAGCAGGAGTGGATATTTGGAATCATGAGTGTAGAATAGATGAAAGATAATATGTGAAATGGGCATATTTAGTTATAAAATTCATGCATTATCTTAATACCATTACTAGAAAAACAACCTTTTACGACGCTCATTGCGTGTCGTAAAAGGCTCAGACGACGCGCAAATGCGCGTCAAGGAAGGTCCTGTCATAAAGAGAGACGACGTGCTTTTGCGCGTCGTCTATAGACGACGCGCATTTACGACGCGCAACTACGACGCGCGTTTACGTCACGCAATGCGTATCAAGGAAGGCCCTGTCATAAAGGAAGACGATATGCATTCGCGTGTCATAACCTTACGACGCGCGTGTTAATGACACGCAATGCGTATCATTAAAACCCCTGTCAAGAAAGGCCATGTCATAAATGAAGATGACACACATTTTTGCGTATCGTAAATTTAAATGCTTAAAAAAAATATTTATATATTTATTAATTTTTAAATTAAATTTGCATTTACTGTCTCATAATAAAAATAAAATACCATATAAAAAATACAATCCATTGCATAAAAATTAATGTCATACAAGTCTGTTTCTTACAATATATAAATTTGCATTCATCTAATCTAATCTACTATGTGTTTCATACTAACAATTGAAATGAAGAATGCAACACTTGCATTTGCAGCATCTTATCTCTTTCAGCTTGAGCTTTCTTTTCCTCTTCTAACTCCAAAGCTATTCGCTTTCATCAACCCTATAAACACAACACAAAATCACTTGTCATTTTCATTCTACTTTTAAAATTAATTCTTATCAGGACATTCTGCTTTTAAACCTACCTATCTAGCAAATTTTTCAAAGAATATAATTTATAATTTTTTATGGAAAGTACATTGCTATTTCTTGAATACAAGATGTTAAAAATCAAGAAACTTACATGGACTGCTGACCACCATGAACCTGCAAGACACGAGACATCAAATAAATCAAAATTAAATTTTGATTTTTTTTGCTTTCAGTAACGATTAACATTTAACAAAAAAACAAAAGGTCAACCCACTCCCTTTGCCTCATTCCAGCTAACCCACTCCCTGGAAACAAGAAAAAAAATAAAAAACTATCAACCAACATTTTACATATATTGGAGAGGTTTTCATATTGAATTATTTATTTGTTAATAAATAGTTTACATACTACACCTATGGTATGGATTAAGTATTCAGGGGAGGATTTACTATCAAGGAAAATGTCGAGGGTAAATTGTTCACATTGGTTTGATTCATCTGCAATCTCTTTGAATTTGAAAGTATGACTTCGTCTTGAAGCTGCATAAAATAAATATCAATGAATACAAGCTCATAAGTCATAATCACATCTATTATTGTGTGTACATTAAACTAACACTGATGTTAAAAGAAAAAAGGTTTTGACATGTGTTTTGATTAAGAATGTAGTCATATCAAATACCTTCAAGCGCTCAGAAAGATCTTTGAAACCCTTAACAAGTTGGGGCCAAAGGCATTCACGGTTGGAACTCTCCATATCTTCTAGCTTGCCCATTGCATTTGCCCACATTATATTGTATTCAGATCAACATTCACTACTAGAAAACATGAAATAGAGTATGGTTGTTTTGGGGTATAGAATATGGGAAAATGGTGGTATTCTAAAGGGGGTGTATTAGATTTGATCACATAATAGAGTACGGTTCTTTAACCGTACTCTATCTCTCTCCATACCATATATAGTACCACATATAATACAGTCATTCAGAACCGTATTATATTCCATATATAATACAGCTATCCCACATATAATACACCCATTTAGAACCGTATTATATGTATATATAATTAAACCAATGGAAGTACACATTGTTAACATAGGCATCCATTTCATTGATGAGGCAGATGAAAATATATTCAAAAGCAGGAATAAAATGAATCAATTTGAAATGCTTTTTTCCTATTACAGTTTTCCTAACTCTATCATATCCTCTACCATCATCAGTCTCCACAAATCTACATAAATAAATAAAATAAAATAAGACTTACTTATATTGTTAAACAAAACAAGAAAAAAGCAGTCGATTACTGATTACATGAAATATGATAGTTTGTACATAAGGGGGTTTAGCATGGTTGGAGTCGCCTGTGAACCAATTTGGTATTGACCTGATAAGAAATAACAATGAAATAGAAGTAATTTATTAGAATAGATAAACAAAAATGAAATAGAAGAAATAATAATGAAATAGAAGTAATTTATTTTCCATTTTTAAAACTAAAATGCACTAATTAGAAACTATTTGAAAGTACAATGCTATAACTAATTAAAAAAAATGAAAGTACATTACTTGAAGTACGTAAACATACAAGATAATCAGGCTCCTTCATATGTGGGAAGATGCCTCCTCCTATACACACCCATTCATAGGAACTTTTTTATATCATCACTAGAGTATCCCACGACACTTGACAATGATGAAAACTTCAAATAATTAATTTCTTATTTTCAATTCTTTATTATTATTTAAAAATAAAAAATAAAACTAAACATCCAAACAGTTGAAAAATTCTCAAGCAGCTTTTTCGGGTGATGACATGGTAGTACCAACAGTATCAATGTGTGTTGTTCCATGTTGTATTATCAACTATAACTGCCCTGCTAGCCATTGCTGTTGTTTGGTAACATCAAGTGTGTGTGTGTGTGTGTGTGAATCAGTGTTTTAAGTCCTAAGTCCTAAGCATGGTTAAGACCTTATATAAATGTTGATTGAATACAGTGAGTTACTTACTTTATCATCTACTTTAGTGTTATGACTTAACCATGCGTAAGCCTCTCTGAAATCGTCAAAAACATGAAGACCTTCAGGTGGATGAGAAGTGAGCACAATTTAAAGAGTTGGATATGCTTCTGTTGCATCCTGCACACTATGAGCCTAAACAAAGGGTAAAATCGTCATTTACTTTGTCATTCAGATGGTTCATTAGGTCCAAATAAGAAAAAGTCCTTGTACATACGACAGACACCATTCATCACTTAATGGAAAAGAAAGAAACAAACCCTAATCTGGTAAGCTATGCATGTTTTACTTGATTAAAAAAATCTACTTTAATGGAAGAAAGTATGGTTACCACATAGAAGGCACCCATCAACACAATTAAGAAAAGAGCAAATCGATGTGTCAACATGCAAGACTAAGGGCCACTTTTCAGTCTTCTTCTTGGAAGTCTCTTCCACAACCACCTCTTTTTTTGGTTTTCTTGGAAGGCCTTTTCTTCAACAAATCTTCTTTTTTTGTCACTATTTTCCATGGAAACATTACTAGCAGATACTCCATCCCCAACCTTAGTGGTCAAAGTCAACAAAAAAGTCAATAAAATAATTTTGAGGACGAAAGAAGTGCGTGTATGTGTGTGATTGCAAATACTTACTTCATTTTAGGTATTTTCAAATAAACTAAAAACATAGAATTTATTTGATCTTGCGAAAACATCAAAGGCTTCAGAAAGAGCAATTTCGGATAATATGCATGCAGTTGGAGCAAGCACAAGCATTAGTTGTACCTGTCATATTGTTAGACAAAAAAGTTTAAGTTGACAGGAAATTAAGCATATGAAAAAAAGGTAAAAATGTAAAATGAGTAGAATCCTTACCATGGCACTACAAAAGTATACAAACATTACTATATAAAGGACCAGAAAGGAACTTGCATCAAATAGAGGTGAAAAGCATGCCTGCAACATCATGACCAATAACAAAGTCTAAAACTGAAATAGGTAAGAGGAACAAAAGAGACTCAGGTTCTGTTTGGTTGGATGGAATAGAATGGAATAAGCAAGATAATGGAATGAGTCGGTGAAGGAACGGAAATAGTTTTCATTTAATTTTTTAATATTATCTGTAAATATGATATATAACTTTAACTCCATTTGCTACATTGTTAATTATAATTAATCAGATTTATATGAAACCTTAGAGTATAGGATGAAGGAATCAATTCATCACCTAAGTGCTTATTCAAGAACAAACATGCCCATAAGTGTTTAGCACTCCCGTGTAACATTCCATCTCCCCAATGTTCCTTTACTTCAATCTGTTCCAAAATTAGGCAAAATCAATGTTATATAAATGAGCATTATGCTTATTAAGCAAGAAAATCAATATAAATTACTATATTACCTCTTTGAATCGGGTCAAATAGTATTCAATCATCTGTGTTGTGTATTTTCTTGGTACTTTGACACAACAGCACCACGAGCACAAGCTCCAGCACTTCCGCATAAAAAGGTTACATCCCTATCATTATCGATTTCAACAATATGTTAAATATGGATTTATATATCAAGATAATGAGATTGGAGTACTATAGAGGGTACCTAAAGCTTGCAGAAGTAGAGTCACAAGCTTCAATAATGCAAGCAGAGGTGTTCAGATCATTCTTGTTGCCATTCACTGGAAAAAATTTCAAGAGCAAGAAAGCAGTCCCCAGAGTACCATCACAAAGAGTAGAGTCAACATGTATTCTTCTTTCAATGGTCTGCCATGTGTTCACCACAACCTGTTAAACATTTCCACAAACACGTTGTAGGCATGCACACAAATGCAGAAAACCAAGAAACACGCAGTTCCCCTAAAAGATTCAGTATCAATAACCATGTGTGTGTGTGAGAGAGAGAGATGGTACCGTGTGCTTGAGATATGTGGCGGCTCTTCTGAATTTTCTACGGATCTTTAAGGAGGGTCAAGGGAAATCAAATTCAGGAATCAAGAACTTGGATTCCATAAATACGAAATCCTAATTGGAAATCAGGCATTCGTTTTTCAACGAGTATTAGACTTTCAGTCAATCCCACGTTTGAGTAATAGATTTTTAGCAAATCCCAGGCTTTTAGCGGTTGAGCGAGTCTCAGTTTGGTTTCAGTGATAGGCTGCTGGCGACTGACATTTAGAAATATCAATCTAAATTTAAAATCAGATGGAAGAAATCAGAAATCATAAAATCAGCTGGGAAGAAATCTGTGAAAAGAGTTGAAGTCATTTGAGATACCAATGTTAATTCTTAGAAACCTCAATCGAGAAGAAAACGAAGAGCAGCTTCCTTTTTGGCGTTGAACTATAGTAGGTAAATCTGATGAGAAGCGATTATTTGAGATATTGATGCTAAACTTCGCTTCCTTTTTCGATCCTTATGCACTATACAGGGCAATATGGCCATTCTCGTCCTGTAAGCACAAAACCATTCGATTTTTATGAGAAGCAAAGGAATGGAGAGGGAGCGAGGCCTGAATTCTTTCACCACTGGTCGATCACAACCAAAAACCCTTGCATGTACTGGGTTGAGAGAAAATGAGAGAAATGGAAGATTAGAATAAAATAAAACCCTAGCACGTCCTAGAGAGAAGGGAGGTAGCGATGCCTTAGGGTTTATAGAGAGAAGGGATATCTAGAGGAAAAAGTGAAGAAGCGGGCACTTCAAAATTTAGAATTTTACAGGATTTCGTTTTCCGCCTTTAAAAACGCGCGTTTGATAAAAAAAAATATAAAGCGACATTTTTAGACGACACCCATTTAAAACAAGTACCCTCCGTGTTTGTATTTTTCTTTGTGTTTGACATTAATTTTAAGGCACGTAAAAATACGTGTCCACTATCCTTCAAATTTTGGAAGGTTGACATTATTTTTAAGGTCACACAAAAATGGGGATCATAAATCAGCGAGTGTCATTGTTTGCGCGTCATTAAAGGGTATTTTTCTTGTAGTGTACTTTATGTTGTTTTTGTCTCATTTAATGAACAAAAGGTGCTTAATTAGTTTAGAATTTCATTTTTTAGCAACAATGACATGCTCGTATAGAAAAGGAAGTGGAACTAGCGATTGGAGGCTTGGATCTTGGATTTTGAAGAAAGAAGGATGTTGCTGGACAGCTTGACCCATCATCAGTGTTTTGGTCATATCTCATGAACCGTAACTCCGATTGACGAGATTCAAAATGTTATGAAAACTAGACACAATTTCAGACGACTTTTGTGTTTTGAGAAAAATGATGATTCCAAACGGACTCGACAATTTGGGCCTCAAATCGACGAGTCACATCGAACTTTCGTGATTTTGGACGTTGACTTGCCGTACACGGGTTTTGAGTGACGGACTCACCGAGTCGGTCACTGGACTCGACGAGTCACCTTTGTTTTGTAAAAATCTATATAAAGGGTATTCCTGCCCGATACCCTAGTATATAGATGAACCTTTGGAGGCCAATTGTCGACTAAAGGTGTTGCTGGAGCGTGGGACGCTATGGAATCAACCCTACATTCAATTTTAAGGAGAATCAAGGAAAAATCAAGTTTACTCTTTACCTAATCTCTTGTTTGAACTATGTTTTTACCAATTGATTTCGTTTTTGAGCTTGTTTTTGCTGTAATCATGAGCTAAAACTCATACCTTCTGCTTAGGATAAATGGTTTTGTGATTATGGTTTGATTTTATGGTTGGATTAATTTAATTCGGTGAACTTTGTTTTATTAAGCTTTTTAAAGAACCTTATGCATTAACCATAACTATTTTATGTTAATTATCAAGTAATTAAGCTGCATGAACATCTCTTAATTGCTTACCCCATGTGATTTATGTGAAAACATAGTTATGTGCCTAGGATTAACGAATGTGAAACTAGGATTAACTAGAAAGTGGGTAAATTAATGTGTGAGCTTGTGTGACAAACCATCAACAAGAGGTTAATTGAATTAGTAATTTGATTAACTAATTACAAGTCTTATTTAACCCGAATCAATAAACTAGGAAACTCATTGGTTTAATCAACTGATCACTGCTTGAATTAATTTGTTTTCTAAGGATTAGTAATAGCGAACGTGAACCTAATCACACTAATCGGTATCCAATGCCAATTAATCCATTACACTTGTCATAAAATCAACCATAGGAATAAATGATTCGAACCTAAATAGAAGTCTCCTAAATTATTAAAATTTAGTTGATTTTTATTTGCTTAGCTCTTAGTTTCTTAGTTTAAGTTAGTTAATTGTTTAAGTTTCTAGTCTTGCAAAACTAGAGAAAACCCCCTTTCTATTACTTGTTTTATTTAGATAATATTAGCATTTATTTTAATTGTTTACCATTCCCTGTGTTCGATACCCTACTTACTTGAACTAAACTGCTAATCGATAGGTACACTGCCTTTCGTGTGTTTGTCTTTGTGTTTAAGTTAGTAAGATTAAAATTAGTGCATTTTACACACATCAATATGTATTGTATATTGTAACACCGCATTTCCAGGTTTTGTTCCCTTGAGCCCCTCGTCTTTAAATTTTTTGCGAAATGGTCCCTAGTCGAGTACGTTGGGCGTACTAGCTCCTTAGATGGTCGTGGAGGCGCCCAGGGACGTTGGACGTATGTGGTAGTATGCGGGGCGTACACTCTTCTAGGACAAGCCCTAATTTTTAGGGTTTGTGCCCTATTTAAACACATTAAGTTGCCTTTGGGGTTTCTTAATATGATCCACTATCTCTCACAACCCTAAGAATGAAACCCTAATCTTCATTGAGTGTTTGTGAGCCATTGGGTGATTTTTGTGGTGTTTTTGTGCCCCTTGAAGGAAGTGAAGCTTTGGTTGACTTGGAGCTTGAAGATCTAGCAATTTCATCAACTTTGCAAGCTATTTGAGGTATAAAGTTCCTAACTTGTCGGTTCCATGTGTTAGATCGAGTTAGGGATTTATTTGTGCATCTTTGAGTCCTTTAAGCCATGCTTGGGAGTACGAGCTACTCCAGACGATTGGGATGTTAGATCTTGGCTTATCTGAGGTTCCTTGTTCATAAAAATGCAACCTTGATGTCTTGTTTTGATCCATGCATGATTTAAGACTATTATTATGGGTCTTAATGGTCAAAATTGAGTGTTGGGTCCTTTTGAGCCATGCAAAGGCTCCAAGTTAAGAACTTTATGGATTAGGACGTTCATTTAGACTTGGATCTGAAATTTGCATGCTTGAATGAAAATATTAACCGCTTAAGGAAAAAATTCTTAATAGGTCCGTACACTGGGCATACTTAAGAGTACGTTGCACGCACATGCCCGTGTCCACGACCATGCATGCAACCCAGTATGGAGGGAGTACGTCTGCTACGCGCCAGGCTTGGAGTGGGCTTTTGCATTTTTGGGATATTTTTGGATTAGTGGAGTTTGGGCCTTGTTAGGCCATCAACCATTTTTATTTTTACATTTTTGGGCTTTGGGCCTTCTTGTGTTTGGACCCATAATGGGTTTTGGGTATCTTGTAAAGCTTTGAGCCAAATTGGGCTTTTTGGTGCTATTGGATTGGGCCTTGGATTTTGGGTCAAGAAAAAGGGTAAAATGGGGCCTGATGAATGTGATGAGGTGGGGCCCATCTCATGCTACTGACAGATTTGTTCTGATTTAGGGGCGATGTCGGGTGGGGCCCATTATATGTTTGATATGTATGGTATGTGGTGTTTTGGGGAACTCATTAAGCTCCGTTCTTATGATTTTTAGTTTATGTTTTAGGTACTTCCGGTTTGAAGGAGAAGATCTCGGGATGACCGCATTGCACACACACTATGATTTTCACTTTATATAAATCTGATGTATTTGATTGTTCGTTTGACATACTCTAATTTCCTTGTATGGTTTTATATCACTTTTGGGTTGATGGTTTTTACTATAATTAAAATGAAATTTTTGGTCTTAATTTGTATGACGTTACAAGTTGGTATCAGAGCCTTGGTTTGAGGGATTCAGGCATACTCTCGGGTGCGTCTGAACTCAAACTAAGGATTTGGTAAATTTTTCACAAAAAGAAACATTTTAAATAAAGAGTTTTCTAATGATAAAAGGGGTGTGGTGCATGCAGTCGACCAAGCTCAAGTAATGTTTCCCAAATACCCATACATTTATTTGTTATGCTCTTATTTATGAATCTATAAATCGCATGATAGATTAGGGCTAAGTAATGCTTAGGATTGCATGATAGAATGCTAAGAGAGATGCCTTTGTATGCCTGTTGTATGAGCTTGTATACTTGCATGCTAGTACTGATCAGTCGGTGATAGGATGACCTATTTAGGCTATGTTTGTTTCCTATTACTCAATGCTCGAATGTTTCTTGCTTTTTGCTTTTTAGGAGTTCTCATTAACTTCAGATAACTATTAAGTAAATATGATAAGTTACATATTATCGAGACTAAATAATATTATAAGGTTAGGTTTTAACTCTATTGCGCAACTCTTGTTTGAGTCCAACCATTGTTGTGTGAGACCTTTCATTAGAAGAATTATCTGGTGTCAATGATATGTAATTGTATTTGAGAGCTAGTTTGAGGGTGTTAGTGGAAGTTCCTTCTGCAGTTGATGGTGGAGAGTGGCGTGGTGATTTCCCTAGAAAAACTTAGGAAGAGATTCGGTGATGGGAGCATCATCTTATTGAGGGTTGTATGTTTAGATATGGGAGTGACTTGGAGGATTCCGTGTGATCCTTAAGGAAAGTACAAATATATGTGGAAGGTAGTATGGGTCCGTACTACTAGAAGCAGAGGATCTGTACTCGAGTCAAGGAAAGCCACGATGATACTAGGAACTTGTAGAGTATAGGAGCCCTCAATGTTTATCCATGTATGTTTTGACGGTTTGTGTGGTCTCTTTTCAGTATGGTGGACACACGAGGTGGTTGTGGTTCGATCTTAGGGGCCGGATAGTTAGATGAGCAGATGCGGGAGTTAATTGTTGGGTTTTATGTACTCTAACATTCCTATGGTGCACATACAACCCCAATGCTTTGGATCTAAGTTTTCTCTAGTTATACATGCAATAAACATTTTCCAAAGCAAGAAGCCTAAACTAGCATGCAAGGGGATATTTGAATCATGAAAACTAGTTAGAATATTACCTTGTGTAGTAGCTTGAATAACTTGCCTCAATAAAGCTTAGCACCCCAAGTGTGATGCCTCAAATGGATTCACAAAACATCACAAACAATTAGGATGAATATGGAGAGGTTATGGAGACTCTAAAATTGGTTCTTACTCTACAAAAATACAAGTGGTAGTCAATTTTGGACTTAGAGATAAATACATACATACATATATATATATATATATATATATATATATATATATATATATATATATATATATATATATGTGTGTGTGTGTGTGTGTGTGTGTGTGTAGTTTTGGATTAGATGTCTAAGCCCATAACTATTATTGGAATGTACTCGACCCAATAGTAGCATGGTCCATTTGGATTGCACTTCACCGGAACAATTTGTATGGATAGTCTTTTGAGAATAGTATGTCTATGGTTTATTAATATATTATAAGTTATAATATATTAATATGAAATCATATTATTTAATTAGTATTGATCAAAAATTAATTTAGTGGTCAAAATGAACTAATTAAATATGGCTCTTATATATATATATATATATATATATATATATATATATATATATATATATATATATATATATATATATATATATATATATATATATATATATATATATAGAGAGAGAGAGAGAGAAAGAGAGAATGGGCCAAGTTCACTTATGATGGGCTAAGCTTGCATGGATAGTCTATGGAGTTTTTAACCCATGGTTTCTTTGGAAATTAAAGGTCATGGGTATTAGGGTTTACATGAACGTAACCCTAATCCTCCATACTATATAAAGAGGTCTTTGGCACATGAAATGGCACTAGTGTGTGAGTGAACAAGAGTGGGCCGATTTCTAGTGTGATTACTATTCTCTCAAGTTTTCCAAGGTGTTTTGGTGATTTCTGATTCCACTTGAGGTATCCACATTATTGGTTCTAGGCTCTTGAAGCTCCATGGAATCAACCACAAGTAAAGGTATGTCATCCCACCGAAGTTTTATATTACAAGTACCCCCATGGTATGTTAGTTAGGATGAGAACCTTGGAAAAATAATATTTTTATGTATAATAGAGAAAACATAGATCCAATGTTTCGAGGGTTGCATGTACAGCATAGGAGTGTTAGAATGCTCAAAACCCTTCAGTGGTATCAGAGCCTAGGCTTGTTTTCATTATACTTGATGCAAAATGCTTTAAAACGTCGAAAATCTTATCATTGTTCAGTGGACTCGCCGAGTCCATGGGGGGACTCGACGAGTCCAAGTGTAAACTCATCCTACTCGTCGAGTAGGCTCTTGCACTCGGCGAGTAGGAGGCCCTATGTGCAGATTTTTGAGTTTTACTGCTGGAAATGGACTAGAATCATTACCCTAAACTGTTTTGGACTTATAAAACCTGTTTTTGGTGTGGTAACGATTATGCTAATCCTTTTTTAATGGTTATTCTCAAATTTTCAAGTTTTATACTCCCTCCGTCCCAAATTAATTGTCCACTTTTGACTTTTGAAGTCTTTTTTCTCCAACTTTGATATTAAATATTTTTATTTGTGTTATGTATTACTTGATCAAACTTATAACAATGAAAAGACATTTAATATACAATTTATTCATATATTTTTCATCAAGTATTATCTATCAAACACGAAAATATTTAAGGTCAAAGTTGAAGAATAAAGACTTCAAAAGTCAAATGTGGACAATTAATTTGGGACGGAGGTAGTATATGTTTATATGAATGTTCATACTTATGAGTTTTAGTATATCATAGGAATTATTTGCAAATTGTTGGTTAGTGTAATTTTTGATCTAAATGTCAATTAATGGACTCCATAACTTATCCTCAAGTTATGGAATTACAAAGGTCTTTTCTTTAAAACCATTAAAACTCATAAGTTATAGAAATGAAAAGTTTTTGAATAGTTTCAAAACTTGCCCTCAAGTTTTGGAATTTGTAAAGTCTCACACACACTTTAATTCCAAACCCTAGAGTTCTAAAAGTTAAAATTCAACCCTTATACTTTATAGTATTATAAGTTAATAATATATATATATATATATATATATATATATATATATATATATATATATATATATATATATGTGTGTGTGTGTGTGTGTGTGTGTATAAGAGCAAGTCAGTCTTACCGTTAGTAGGCCTAATTCACGAAGCCGGTCTATAAGGGGGTATAAGGTTGTTGCGTTATAAAATGGCAGCTTAATGGGTGTCCACTCTCACCCACCACTTCCTTGATTGGTGGAGGTTCGTTAGCCGAACGGGTAGGACAAGGACTATAATTCTCATTATAAGTATAATGATAAATTTAAAGTAACTAAACCTTTTATAAATTCCCAATATTAGTTACTTTAGGAAAATGTGTAGATGGTGTTAACCCATGAAATTACACTTTGTACCTTACCAAGTCGTTGGTGGAGCGTGTGTGGGTAACCGGCACACTAACATGGACTAGTATGAGTGGAAAAGGGAGACTTAATGGTTATCATAGATCGGTGGAGCACGTATGGGTAACCGACACATCGATTAGGTGATAAAATTAAGGTTACCAAGTTAATTTGCATGGTTATTCACACTTTGTTTGTGATCCTTGGCATCCCAGTCACAAACTTAAGAGGGCACAATCGAGATTTAAACATGCCATTGAAAAGTTCAATGAATCTGAATAGATCTAGGAGTTTCAATCCAATTAAAACCTAATACCTATTTCGTTTTTCATGGTAGAAATTGGTGAATCGTCATTCGTCTACCTTCAAATATTTTATAGCTTGAATTACGGCAACCCTCTTCCAAGTTATAAAATATTGTGTTGGGTCCTAGCCTTAATATTTCAAATTGGGTGTTCTATTAAGGACTTAAATCAACTTACTTGAAATTTATCCCATTGTAGATGTTTGGTTCAGAAAATTATGGTCTTCCCAAATCCCTTGGAACAAGCTTTCCTAATGAAGATGATGTCCCACGATTGGATCATGGAAATCATACTTCTCTTCCTCCACCTCCTCCAATTATTCTCACTGACCCACAAGCTCAAAGACTTGCAAAATTCAAGGTCACTCAAGCCCTACTTGCAATGAAACATGAAGATGGAAGGCCTATGTGTTTTCACGTCTTGAAGATAAAGTCACATATCGACAGGCTGAGAGTGTTGGGTGTCGAAGTCTCAAGGAAGTTGGTTGTTGATTGGGTTCTCCAGTCACTTCCTGAGTCGTATAGTGAGTTCATTAAGGACTACTATTTGACAGACCACGACATGACCCTTATTGATCTTACTTATTTGATTGTTGTTGCTGAGTCATAAATGTTTTGGCGCACTGGAAAAGTAAATTTGGGTGGAATATCTACTTCTCAAACTTCCATGAACATTGACAATGGTAACATTTGAAGTCCGAAAAGTTTTCTCTTCCCAATGGAAAGGGGTTGGCCTTGGTCAACCCGATTGACCAAAAGGTAAAGGGAAAGGCTAAGTTTGTGATAGTCCCTTGTACCATTCCCAAAGAGTTTATATGCTTTTTATGTCAAGAGAAGGGGTATTGGTTGCGAGGCTTCCCTGACTACCTGAGAGATCTGAGAGAAGGAAGAATTAAAAAGTTTGACTCTGCTTCAGGTAAGTACGCTATCTAACTCTGTTAAGTTTCTAATTGTTGATTCTTAATACATGATGTGACTTGGTTGCATTTTGATGTTTGGCAGGATCAAGCAAAGTGAAGGAAACTTAAAGGAAGAGTATGTTGAATCTGATCGCGAAGATGGATTTCAATCGTATGGTTCGAAGATCGGATTTTTGAGCTGCTGCTTAGGAGTTATGATAGATTGCTAGGAAATATGTAATAGCATAGTTTTCATTTAAAGTTTCATTGTAAGAAAAAAGTTTTTTCCGCATTTTATAAATAAATAAAATTTTATTTTATTTTATTATATCTCCTTGCAATGGCATTTATGAAAAAATGATGTTTGTATGTATCTAGCAATATTGGAAATATAAATTTGATTCTTTCATTTGTGGTAGTGTCTAAAGTTACCAAATAAGGAAAGATTCTCATCACCCAAGTTTCAATTGGATAGAAACTTGGAATCATGCATGTTGTATTGTATGATGAATGAGAATTTTCATCTTTAGAAAATTAAGACTAATTCCTTGTTCACATGTATATATGAGTCAAGTGAAGGACTAAGGGATCAAGTACACATTCTTGTGCACTGGTCAAGTCCACCACAAAGATCAATAAAACTATTCGTCATGATTTACTAAAGTTTAGTAAATATGGTTATACTTACAAGTTTAAGTATAATTCTGAAATGTTGGAAAAGTTTCAATATATGGCAGAACGAATGAGAAGAATCAAATTAGGCAGAAAGAAAAAAGTTTCTCAAATATGAAAAGATGGGAGAGTACTTTAGTATCATGTTTTATGCTCATCTTAATGATTGATCCTCTAAGGACATCTTAGTGCATTCCTATGGCTAAGAAGATGAATCATGGATTGTTGAAATGGTAAAATCAACATGATGAGTCATACTTCGTTCCAAAACAATTCTTAGAGTCATACTCCAAGATTGTAACTTGAGCGACATATCTTAAAGAAGGTTTATAACACTTGTCAAATGTAAAGTAAAATGTTTTCTACTCTTGTACATTTGAAATTGGTAAGTTGTGATGTTTTGGATAAAACAAAGACTAACTAAGGCTAATTGTGTGAAGTGTTTGTCTTGATAAGAGTCCACACTATCTCTTGAATATTTTTTTGTCAAGGAATGGTTCTTGGTAAGAGAGTCTTATATGTCAAGAGGACAGTGGGGGTCTCAAAGATCCTGAAAGAGTTTCAAGAACTAATCATGAATAAAACCTGTAGTTTATCACCAGCACACGACTTGAGGTTTATAACCTATCATGCTGACATAATTCTTGTTTCTATACCCATTCCAGTTAAAGTTGACTATGCATGTGAGTTCTATGAGTTCTCGGTTGCTTGCATAACAACTTGGAAGACATGGTAGGCTCTTGTGCTGCCAGGTGGCAAGAAATTAAGATTGAACAAGTTCGGTCCATATGAATTTGTCACTAACATTGTCTTGTAATTATGGTTTTGACAAATTCACATGGATAGGAACACATACACCATAAAATCTAAGTTTCATTACGTTTCTCTTCGATCATGAAAATTATGGTAAGTTAACGCTTTCGCTAAATAGATTTTAAGCAGATAGCAATTACGATATTTGCATTCTCAAAGTCGTTAGTGGAGCGTGTGTGGTTAACCGGCACACTAACATGGACTTGTGAGAAATGGAAAAGGTCTAACCAATTGAGACTATGATTACGACATCCCTTTTCATATTTCTAAAATTGTTTAGACACACATGTGAGCTATCTAAGAAAAGGTGTATGATTTTGATAAAGTCTTATCAAAAGCATCTCATATCAGAAATTTGAACTTTGGTATGAAAGTCAATAAAGTATTGATTTCTAGAAGTCCAGCTGATTTTTGGATACATGTCAAAGCTAGTGGGAGCATAAGCGTTATGCTAATAATTATCATGTTACTAGGAGAATGATTATTATGTTTAGTATTGCAAGTTAGCAATGTTAATTATAGAAAACAAAAGGGTTTCAATTCGTGAAGTTGTGGGGGTTGAAAAGTTGTTTGTTATAATTAAGGGAGAGGAAATTATACTTCATTACGAATCTAAAAGCTTAGATTGTGAGATTTTAATCAAATTTAGTCATGATTACGTTATTTGCATTCTAAAATTCGATTATGATTACGACATCCCTTTTCATAATTTGAATTATGAGAACATGGCAAATAAAAATAGAAATATTATAGCAAAAGATTGGTCTAGTATCATGTCTTTATATGAGACATCATGAATCATGTCTCGTATGCTTCAGATAAAGGATAGATTACATGTGCTGTAATATTCATATGTTGTAAATTTTCCAAATGCCTAGGGCATTAAGAGGGAAAAAGGAAGAGAAACGGATATGACTGAAATGATTAAGCAATTGTCGAGGACAATCTGAGGCTTACCCAAGATTGGTCTCTCGTGGACAATTGGAAGTATGGTCTAAATTTTTGAAGACAGACCATATTGACATATTCTGAAAGGAGGAAACTCTTATTTAGAAGAGATAGTCAAAAGGGGAATGTGGAAATGTTTCCATGGGTGGAAGTTATTCATTAAATTTGTGTAAGATTAGAAAACTTAATGCAAGAAGGATGTTCAAAGGATGTGCTTTGAATTTGAGACTTCATTTCCATGGAATTGCTCTCCATTGGAATACTTTGTAAATGTATGTTGCCAAGTCTTTGTGACTTTTGTGCATAGTCATTACAAGAGGATCAATGCATATAAGTTTGGAATCTAACATATTTCAGTAAATGATAAAGAATATTGTATTCTTACATTTGCAATAAGTGGCAAAGAATATTGTATTCTTACATTTGCGATAAGGATTTGGGATTATGAAATGAGCATCATTGGAATCATGTTCAGTTAATCTATTTCACAAAGTAATGATCATAGACAGACATAGTGTGCATACTTGGAGTATGGCATAACTATTGTTTAGAAAAACATAGTGTGCATGCTTGAAGCATGGGACAACTATTGTTTTAATTCAAGTATTAAGTTGATTATTTGAAACATTATGCAATGAATAATGTGTAATCAATATGGTGATAAATAAAAGGTGTTTTATTTATATTCATAAGTTCTGAGACCATATTGGATTTGATTATTCTTGTGTTTCACTTTGCTAGTTTTGACTTCCTGAATAACTAGGTTATTCAAACTCTCCACAGTCAATCATACTTTGGAAGCAGGTATGAATCAAGACTATCATGAATTAGGCTTGTAGATGTCTAAAGTGTTTAGACATAGCAAAAGTTGCTGCAACATTCATGAGTGCTCCTGGAATGAGATTCGAGTATTAGATTAAACCCACGCTCATTTAAATCACTTCATGGATTTTATCATGAGTGATCATGAGACGATAATATCTTATATTCTTCAAATGGAGATGTGTGCATGAGTTGTAGTTGCACGTCATTTGCACATTGACATATGTAAATGCAACCAGTAACTTGGTTGTTATAACACATATCGTTGTGTGTAATTTGATGAGTAAGTACAAGCAAACATTTGGGTCGAAGTTTATACATTCCTTTTACCCTTGGAGGGATAAAAGCGATATATGTGGGTCCCTCGACAATTTAGTGATGACACCCTTAAGTGCTTGGCCAAGCCTGGACTGATTTAATTTGTTCAATTAGTCAGTCGTCATAAATCGGAAATCGGGAAACAACAAATGGACAGAGATAATGATTATAGTCCATGTCTAAGTCCATATGATATCTAGAATGGAGGAATATATGATCCCTTATCTAATGGACACGTTATTTGACTAGGTCAGAGTTCGACAGCAGCTTTAAGAGCTACGATTGCTAGTCGGGATCTTGGAGTCATACTTGAATAATAGTTTTAGAATTATCCAAGTGGAAGACTTTTGGATTAGATGTCTAAGCCGATAACTATTATTGGTATGTACTCGACCCAAGAGAAGCATGGTCCGTTGGGTTTCACTTCACCGGAACAATTTGTATGGATAGTCTTTTGAGAATAGTATGTCTATGGTTTATTAATATATTATAAGTTATAATATATTAATATGAAATCATATTATTTAATTAGTATTGGTCAAGAATTAATTTAGTGATCAAAAGGAACTAATTAAATATGGACTCTTATATATATATATATATATATATATATATATATATATATATATATATATATATATATATATAGAATGTGCCAAGTTCACTTAGGATGGACTAAGCTTGCATGGATAGTCTATGGAGTTTTTAACCCATGGATTCTTTGGAAATTAAAGGTCATGGGTATTAGGGTTTACATGAACGTAACCCTAATCCTCCATACTATATAAAGAGGTCTTTGGCACATGAAATGGCACTAGTGTGTGAGTGAACAAGAGTGGGCCGATTTCTAGTGTGATTACTGTTCTCTCAAGTTTTCCAAGGTGTTTTGGTGATTTCTGATTCCACTTGAGGTATCCACATTATTGGTTCTAGGCTCTTGAAGCTCCATGGAATCAACCACAAGTAAAGGTATGTCAGCCCACTAAGTTTTGTATTACAAGTACCCCATGGTTTGCTAGTTAGGATGAGAACCTTAGAAAAATCATATTTGAATGTATAATAGAGAAAACATAGATCCAAGGTTTCTAGGGTTGCATGTACACCATATGAGTGTTAGAATGCCCAAAACCCTTCATGTAGAACTGTTGAGTCTATTGGGTTGCGTCATGGGCTCGGTCCATAGCCTAGTTTGAATGTCGGTATTGGGCCTGTCCAGCCGTGCATAATTTTGTATTAGGGTTTAGTATATAAGTTGCATGCATGCAGACTTAGAGACTATCGCTTTCATTGTTATTATTTCATATCTTCTGTAAACCCTAGCTCGCCTCTACAGCGGAAGTTCTTCATCGAGCTCTGCTGAGGCGTGACTTTGTTTTGAATCATAAGCATAAGTTTGATTCTGTTTTGTGTTCTTTCTCATATTGATCTTAAACTGTTTGATTACTTTTATCGTACTTGTGAAAGATCTAATCGATCTAAGAGTTTTTGAACTCATCAATTGGTATCAGAGTAGGAGACTGTGTAATCCATACACACCTCTTCTGTCGAAGAAGTTCATAGGGTTTTAATTCCACATTGATTGATATTTATTGAGCCGTCACTCTTTATTGACGTATCTCATTAATTGTTAATCCAACCCTAACGAAATATTACAAGTCTGATCTTTTACAGGTTATCGATCAAAAGTATTTACAATGTCCATGGACGATTCACAAACCAATCCGATCAATATTTCCAACAGCATAGGTTCTACAACAAGAATACCAATCTTGTATACGCAAGACTATGAAGTTTGGATGCATCACTTTGAAGACTACGTGATTGGATCAGAGGACAATGGATATCTAATCTGGGAAGCAATCACGTCAGGCCCATTCGCTCACTCAAGCACGTCAAAGATTGTTAAAACACAGAAAGAATACAATCAGCTTGTTAATGAGATTAATGGCATTCCTCAGGATGAGAAGAGAAGTTTCAGTGCAACATCAAAGCTCTACGGATGATAAGGTTTGATCTACAATCGGATACGTTTCATTTGGTTAGTTCTTGTGCTATAGCTAATGAGATCTGGGATAGATTGAAGGAATTATATTCCATAAATGAAGATCTGGAACACTCTATCCAAACTCTCTTGTTATCTGAGTTTGGGGACTTTAAGCAGAAGCCTGAAGAAAAACTTGTTCAAACTTTCGATCGCTTCAATCATCTTTTGAGTAAGATGATAAAGCATGGAATTGAAAGAAAGGTAATTGAACAAAAGGTCACTTTCATGAATGGCCTCAGATCTGAATGGATGACTGTTGTGTCAATAGTAAAGGCTCATGAACAGTTCAAGTCTTACTCTCTGGCAAAACTGGTGGGTATTTTAAAATCCCATGAGAACGCTTTATCAAAGGAAACGAATGTGGTCTCGGGTCTGGGTTCTTTAGCTCTTGTCTCCAAAGGAAAGATTTTGGTTGAAGAAGAAGAGGAATTAGATCTTGCTGATTTTGATCTAACCGGCGAAGAATACGCCATGATGGTGTCAAATCCCAGAAAATTCATTAAGAAGAAATTCCCAGCCAACAAGAACCGAAACTGGTAGGGAAGTTATAGCGCCGAAAGGATCAAGGAGGAACCGAAGATAGGGTCAAAGTCAGAAGAGTCAAAGAAGGAAGCTAAAGTTGGAGGAGACTCAGGATTCGACTGTCATTACTGTGGAGGCAAAAATCATTTTGCTAAAGATTGTATGCTGAGAAAGAAAGAAGAAAAGACAAACGAAGAAGATGAAGAAGCGAGCCTCCTAAGAAGATTGGAGGAAATAAAGAAAAGAAATTCTGATGTTAATAAATCTACCATGAATGCTTTGATTGTGCAGGGTACAAATAACAGTGATGAATTCGGTGGTGTGGAGGTCTGGTCCACAGATTCTAAGGACAATGACGAAAGGAAGCCTACTCACGGAAAAGCTATGCTGGCAAAAGCAGAACAGGCAACGGGAAGATGTTTTGTAGTGACCGAGGGTGTGTCCCAAATAAGAGGATACACAATTGATGGGGGAGTTGAAGAAGAAAGAGAGCGAGAGGACAGATGTTTTGCTGCCAAGCCTGTTAGTGCTCAGATCAACGAATGTGATGAGTTGATCAAAAAGGTACAAGATATTCTTGCTTCTCTAAAAATACCTGCTAATAATTATGAAAAGGAATTAAATAATTTAAATTCAAGATTCTCTAGCATAAGTAGCAGTCTCACCCAAACTCGTGTCACAAACTCTAACCTAACTGATCAAATCAGCAGGATTTCTTCAAAGAGTGAGGAACAAAGAATGTGGATCGAGCAGAAGGAAAAGGAGTTAATTAGATCTAAAGATGATTCTATTTATTTGCAGAGAGACAATCTTAAACTTCTTAAACAGAGAAATGTTTTTCGTTTAATTGCTAAGAGACTCTATTTTAACATCACCCAGTTACATCTTGATTGTAAAATAGGGAAGAAGATGTTGGATAAGGTGTCTAAGTCCATAACTATTTCGGGCTTGTACTTGACCCGACCCGGCATGGTCCATTTGGGTTGCATGGCACCATGCAATTGGATAGACTAAATGAGAGAAATAACACTTGGAGATTATTAATATATTATAAGTTCTAATATATTAATAATATTATTTGATTAGTTTGATCAAGAATTAATTTGGAATTAATTAAGTGATCAAAGGTTAACTAATTAAATATATGGGTTCATCCATATCTTGTATAGTGGGCTAAGAGGCTCCATGGATTATCAAGTTGGGTTCTACCCATAGGATGCTCCATGGATGCTCCATGGGAGTTACAAACCCATGGGTCATGGAAATGAAGAGTCATGACACATTAGGGTTTACATGGTGTAACCCTAAATGTGTCAACACTATATAAGGATCCCATTCTCCACCAAAAACGGCTAGACATAAGAAACAAGAGGGCTTGGCCGATTTTGAGAAGTGTGTGTTATCTCAAGAGTCTTTCCAAGAGCATTTGGTGTTGTGTGAAGCATTTGAGGCATCACACTTGGGGTGCTAGGCTCACAAGGTTTCAAGGAACACAAGCAACAACAAGGTAAGTTATTCTATCTATGATTCAAGTTAAAATTGTTCCCCATGTATGCTAGATAGGAATATAACCTTGGAATTCAACTTTGCATGATAATTAGACAAACATAGATCCAAGGTTATTAGGGTTGCATGTACACTTAGGAAGTGTTAGAATGCTCAAAACCCATCAGTGGTATCAGAGCCTAGGCTTGTTTGTTTGTTATTTGTGCTTAAAAGTTGAAGAAAGTCGAAAATCTTGCTGTCTGACTGATGGACTCGGCGAGTCCATGGGGAGGACTCGACGAGTTCATGTGTATCTTCAACCTACTCGGCGAGTAGGTTTATGCACTCGGCGAGTAGGGTCGACAGAGTGCAGAATTTCGACTTGTGTTGCTGGAAATGGATTAGAATCATTACCCTAAAATGTTTTGGTACTTGAAAACTTATTTTAGAAGGTGTAATGTCTTTTCTAACCATTTACAACAACTAGTTATCAAAATTACAAAGATTAAATGTGATTTTGATTCTTGAAAGTGTTCATATTCATGTTCTTGTTCTTATGATGTTTAGATGATCATAGGAATTATTTGTAACCTATGTGGTAGATTAATTCATGATCATAATGTGTTTTAATGGAGTCCATAACTTGTTAGAATCATTACCCTAAAATGTTTTGGTACTTGAAAACTTATTTTAGAAGGTGTAATGTCTTTTCTAACTCATTTACAACAACTAGTTATCAAAATTACAAAGATTAAATGTGATTTTGATTCTTGAAAGTGTTCATATTCATGTTCTTGTTCTTATGATGTTTAGATGATCATAGGAATTATTTGTAACCTATGTGGTAGATTAATTCATGATCATAATGTGTTTTAATGGAGTCCATAACTTGTCCTCAAGTTATGGAAAACCAAAAGTCTCTTGGATTAAAAACCATTAAAAGAACACAAGAGTTAGAAAAATGAAAAGTCCTCATTTTATTACTCTATTAAACTCATAAGTTACAAGAAATGAAAAGTTTTGAAAGATTACAAAACTTGCCCTCAAGTTTTGGAACAAGTAAAGTTAAGTTAAAACTTTAGTTCCAACCCCTAGAATTTTAAAAGTTAAAATTCAACCCTTATACTTATATTATTATGATTTAATAATTATATATATGTATAAGAACAAAGTCGTCTTACCGCTAGTACGCCTCATTCACGAAGCCGGTCTATAAGGTGGGTATAAGGTTGTTGCCTATAAAATGGTGACTTAATGGGTGTCCACTCTCACCCACCGCTTGCTTGATCGGTGGAGGGTCGTTAGCCGAACGGGTAAGACAAGGACTTATTAATTCTCATTCAAAGTATGATGAATATTATAAAGTAACTAAATGTTTTATTAAATTCCCAATCTTAGTTACTTTAGGAAAAATGTGAATAAGGTGCTATTCCATGAAATTACACTTTACACTTTGATTAAGTCGTTGGTGGAGCGTGTGTGGTTAACCGGCACACTAACTTGGACTTAACAAGGTAGGTAAAGGGTGACTTAGGGTTTATTATAGTATCGATGGAGCGTGTGTGGTTAACCGGCACATCGATTGAGTGATAAACTTTAAGGGTACCAAGTGATTTGCATGGTTACTTCACACCTCGTTTTGTGATCCTCGGTATCCCAGTCACAAAACTTGGAGGGCACACTCGAGATTGAAACATGCCTTTGAAAAGTTCATTGAATCTCAAAGAATCTAGGAATTTCTAAGAACCATTCAAAAACCTAATATTGCGGTTTTCGTGGTGGAAATTGGTGAATCGTCATTCACCTACCTTTCAAATATGATATAGCTTAGATTACGGCATACCTCTTCTAAGTTATATTATATTGTGATTGGATCCTAGCCTTAATATTACATTTGGGTGTTTTATTAAGGACTCTCTTATATCTAAACTAATCTTGTCCTATTTCCTTCAGATGTCTTTCAACAATGCTTCTGGCTCTAATCCTAATGGCTCCTTTTCCCTTATGAACTTGTGTGGGAAAGTCACCTTTGATGGATCCAACTTCAATGAGTGGATCAGAAACATCAGGATGATTACCCGCTACGAGGACAAAGAATATGTCCTTGACAAGGAGCTTAAGGAGATTGATGAGTCCACTGCAACTCCTCAGGAGATCGCTGAATTTCGGGCACATGAAAGGGATGCTACGAAAGTGGCTTGTATCATGATGGCCACGATGACAGCGGAACTCCAAAAGTCTTATGAGGATTTCTACCCTTATGAAATGCACCAAGATTTGATGGAAAGATACCATCAAAGTGCAAGACAGGAGAGGTATGAAATCATCTGCTCCATGATAACAACCATGATGAAGGACGGGGAATCCGTCACGAGCCACATGCAGAAAATGCAAAGGTATGTGGATCGTTTGCTGAAGCTTAATGTGAACTTCCCGGAGGATCTTGCAATAGATATTATTTTGCATTCCTTACCATCGTGCTATGATCAATTCCGCATGACATATCACATGAACAAGGAAGAAGTCACCCTCAGCAAACTTCAGGGACTTCTCAAGACCGCAGAAACAGGTCTTAAGGGGAAGTCGGTTGCTATCACTCCTACTCAAAACTCTACTCCGGTTTTGGCAATCGGGAAAAGTCGAGGGAGGAAGAGAAAGAGCTCTTCTAAGGGTACCAAGGCTCGGACCCTTGATGGCTCTTCTTCAAGTGGAACCAAGAAAGGTTTCGTTACTCCTTCTTCTGACCCAAAAGAGGCTGAATGCTTCTATTGCCATGAAAAAGCTCATTGGAAGCGGAACTGCCCAAAATACCAGCAAGATGTGAAGGATGGGAAAGTTAAACCCAACCATGCAGGTATTTACACTATCATTTCTAATAACTCACCCCATTCTAATTCTTGGGTCCTTGATACCGGGTGTGGTATTCACATTTGTTGTGACTTGCAGGGACTAAGAAGAAGTGAGGATGTGGAGCAAGGAAGGATAAACTTGATCATGGGGAATAGGAAAGCTATACCTGTTACCAAGATTGGAGTTTATACTTTATCGCTAAGTAGTGGGTTTAGTTTAGATTTGAATAAGTGTTGTTATTCGCCAGGAATGGCAAGAAATATTATTTCCTTTCATGCTTTGTACAAACAAGGGTTTACCTTTTCATTTAATAATGAAGTTGGTTCTATAGATGTGTTCTATAATAATGTCTTTTATTTTAAAGCATTACCTTGTGATGGTGTGTATGAAGCTGTATCTGTTGTAGATAACTTGGGAAATAATGTTTTGTGTATTGATTCTACTAATAATAACTTGGATAAAGCATCTTTATGGCATTGTCGTCTTGGACATATAAGCAAGAAACGCATAGGCCAACTCCAAAAGGATGGAGTCTTGGAGTCGTTTGACCTAAAGTCAGATGATAGTTGCGAATCATGCTTACTTGGAAAAATGACAAAGTCACCCTTCACAGGTTCATGTGAGAGGGGTGAAGGTTTGTTGGACCTTATACACACGGATGTGTGTGGACCATTCAAACATGCCACAAGGGATGCTAATCGTTATTATTTGACTTTTACTGATGATTATAGTAGATATGGATATGTCTACTTGATCAAGCATAAGTCAGAGACTTTCGAGAGGTTTAAGGAATTTAAACAGGAAGTCGAGAATCAATTGGGCAGGAACATTAAGATGCTTTGATCCGATCGTGGTGGTGAGTATCTTAGTTCAGAGTTCCTCGACTATCTAAGGGAATGTGGGATAGTCTCACAATTGACACCTCCCAGGACACCACAGTTGAATGGTGTGGCTGAGAGGCGTAATCGAACCTTGTTAGATATGGTTCGTTCCATGATGAGTCGAGCTACGCTACCAATCTCATTCTGGGGGTATGCCTTAGAGACTGCCGCCCATATTCTTAATCTAGTCCCTACAAAGAAAGTTGCCAAAACTCCTCATGAGATGTGGACTGGTAAAGTACCTAAACTAGACCACATCAAGATTTGGGGTTGCGAGGCTTTCGTGAGACGCGAGACTCATGATAAGCTCGAACCCCGAAGCGAGAGGTGTATTTTCATCGGCTACCCACAGCATTCCTTTGGTTACCTCTTCTACAGACCTAGTGACAATGTGGTCTTTGTAGCAAGAAGAGGAGTCTTTCGAGAAAGAGAGTTCATAAGCCAAGGAGACAGTGGGAGGCAAGTTGATCTTGAAGAAATTCAAGAATCAAGCGGTGAAGGAACTTCAAACTCTAGCCCTCAACTTGAGGAGGAAACTCCTGTTGAGCAAATTGACAAATCTGTACCTCTGAGACGTTCCACGAGAGTTAGGAGTGCACCTGAGCATTACTATGGATTCCATATTACTGCAGAAGGTGAGACACTTATTAGTGATGAGACACTAGTAAGTCAAGATGACCCTAACAGCTACGAGGAAGCCATGGCAGGCCCCGAGTCTGCTAAATGGAAAGAGGCTATGGATAGCGAGATACAATCCATGTATGACAATCAAGTTTGGAACTTGGTTGAAAATGTACCAGGTCGTAAGACAGTAGGGTGCAAATGGGTCTTCAAGAAGAAGACCGACATGGATGGTAAAGTACACACTTATAAGGCTAGACTGGCTGCAAAGGGCTTCTCTCAAATTCCTGGAGTGGACTATGATGAGACCTTTTCTCCAGTAGCCAAGATTAAGTCTATTCGGGTTCTGTTAGCCATAGCTGCGTTTCATGATTATGAAATATGGCAGATGGATGTCAAAACCGCTTTCCTTAATGGGAAGTTGGCTGAAGATGTTTACATGAGTCAGCCAGAGGGTTTTGTCAGCAACGAGTACCCTAATAGAGTGTGTAAGCTTGAGAAATCCATTTATGGATTGAAGCAAGCACCTTGCAGATGGAATCTTTGCTTTGATGAAAAGGTCAAGGAATTTGGCTTTTCTAGGAGTGAAGATGAATCTTGTGTGTATGTCAAGGCTAGTGGGAGTATAGTTAGCTTCTTGGTATTGTATGTGGATGACATACTACTCATAGGAAACGACATTCCAACCCTGCAGGAAGTAAAGTCCTGGCTTGGGAAGTGTTTCGCTATGAAGGACCTTGGTGAAGCTGCCTATATTCTAGGGATAAGAATCTTGAGAGATCGGAGTAAAAGACTAATTGGACTTAGTCAGAGTACTTACTTGGATAAGGTGCTGAAGAGATTCAGCATGCAGGATTCCAAGAAAGGAGAGTTACCCATCCAGAGTAACACCAGATTGAGTAAGACACAAAGCCCTAGCACTGAGGCTGAGATAGCAGAAATGAGTCGAACACCTTACGCTTCGGCTGTAGGATCGATCATGTATGCTATGACGTGTACTCGACCCGATGTAGCTTTTGCCTTGAGCATGGTTAGCAGGTATCAGGCGAACCCTGGCAAGGCACACTGGACTGCGGTAAAGAATATTCTCAAGTACCTACGGAGGACTAAGGACTGGGTCCTTACCCTTGGTGGAAGTGATGACTTGAGAGTTATAGGGTATAGTGATGCTAGCTTTCAGACTGATAGGGATAATTTCCGCTCTCAGTCGGGCTGGGTCTTTACCCTAAACGGAGGAGCAATTTCTTGGAAGAGTTCCAAGCAAGAGACAGTGGCAGATTCTACTTGTGAATCAGAGTATATTGCAGCTAGCGAAGCAGCAAAGGAAGCGATATGGCTGAAGAACTTCATTGGAGACCTTGGAGTTGTACCAGCTATTAAAGAGCCAATGGAAATTTTCTGTGATAGTGAAAGTGCTGTTGCCTTAGCCAAGGAACCAAGGGATCATGGGAGATCCAGACACATCGACAGAAAATACCATTTCATCAGACATCGGATCGAAGAAGGACTCCTCGTGGCTAAGAGGGTATCATCGGATGAGAACCCAGCAGATCCCCTCACGAAGGGACTGAGTAGGGTTAAGCATCTCCAGCATGCTCGGAGCATAGGGCTGAAGGATGATATAAGTTTTAGTAGTTAGATAACCCAGAAATTTGTAAAGTGTAATTGACATTTGATGATGAATAAAAGGTGTTTTATTTATGAGTAAAGTGTTGCTATCTCTTGTCAATCGTTTACTATATTTCTTTTGCATGTTTTGACTTCCAGAATAATTTTGTTTGGTGTAACATATTATTCAAACCTCCACAGTCGGTCATATGTCGGAAGTAGGTATGAATCAAGACTGTCATGATGGGTTGTAGAGGTCTAAGGTGTTGGACAAGGCTACAACAATCATGAGTGCTCATAAGTTCTGAGCATTGGACTCAACCCACGCTCACTGGAATCACTTCATGGAATTCTATCTCGAGTGATCGTGAGACGGTAATATCATATAAGTCTTCAAACCTAGAGATATGATTTGTTACTTACAAGTTGGTTATGCATTGACTGTACGAAACCGCATTGGTAACTCGATGTTATAAAACGTACTTTTGTGTGTAATTCAATGAGTGGTACAACAAACATATGAGTCGAAGTTTATCTGTTCCTTCTTGGATTAGAAGCTGATATCTGGGCCCCTCGATGATTTTGTTTTGACCCATGTACCGGGCCCGGTCAGAACTAAGTTGATGTGTTCAATTAAGTTCTATGTCAAACAAATCGGAAATCGGGAAACAAACTGCTGGACAATAAGTAAGACATTGTTCCATGTATTTGTCCGGCTGATATCTAGAACGGAGGATTATATGATCACTTATCTTAAATGGCGTACCATCATCTTCTCAGTTCCGAGAAACCTTGAAAGAGCTACGATTGCCGGTCGGTTCCTGAAGTACTAGAGATATAGTTATTAGACTTATCCAAGTGGGAGACTACTGGATAAGGTGTCTAAGTCCATAACTATTTCGGGCTTGTACTTGACCCGACCCGGCATGGTCCATTTGGGTTGCATGGCACCATGCAATTGGATAGACTAAATGAGAGAAATAACACTTGGAGATTATTAATATATTATAAGTTCTAATATATTAATAATATTATTTGATTAGTTTGATCAAGAATTAATTTGGAATTAATTAAGTGATCAAAGGTTAACTAATTAAATATATGGGTTCATCCATATCTTGTATAGTGGGCTAAGAGGCTCCATGGATTATCAAGTTGGGTTCTACCCATAGGATGCTCCATGGATGCTCCATGGGAGTTACAAACCCATGGGTCATGGAAATGAAGAGTCATGACACATTAGGGTTTACATGGTGTAACCCTAAATGTGTCAACACTATATAAGGATCCCATTCTCCACCAAAAACGGCTAGACATAAGAAACAAGAGGGCTTGGCCGATTTTGAGAAGTGTGTGTTATCTCAAGAGTCTTTCCAAGAGCATTTGGTGTTGTGTGAAGCATTTGAGGCATCACACTTGGGGTGCTAGGCTCACAAGGTTTCAAGGAACACAAGCAACAACAAGGTAAGTTATTCTATCTATGATTCAAGTTAAAATTGTTCCCCATGTATGCTAGATAGGAATATAACCTTGGAATTCAACTTTGCATGATAATTAGACAAACATAGATCCAAGGTTATTAGGGTTGCATGTACACTTAGGAAGTGTTAGAATGCTCAAAACCCATCAGAAGATACATCGTATGATTTTGCCTTTCCTTGAATTAAAGGAGGATGAAATTGATGCTGAAGCCTACAACTGTGAAAGTGTTGTATCTTCTGACAAAGTGTCCCCATCATACAAAATTGGTCTGGACAAAATTGAATCCTACATAAAGTCCAAGGACCACAAGGACATGCTCAAAAATCTGTTAGATGAAAATGATAGATTGAAATTGAGAGCCGAAACTATACAAAATTTGACTCCTTGAATGCCAATTTAAGTTTAGAAAACAAAATTGATGTTGAAAATACATCTAAACTTAATGAGGATGATGACATGAGTGAAATTTCAGTAGAAGATTTGGTAGACTATTCTGAATTAGCCAAAAACGAACCCAAGTCCCATAAGAACCTAATTTCTGAAAACTCTGTTAAGTTTGCTCGTTCCTCTACTGACAAGTCCAAAGTTCTCAAAGCTAAAGCTGTTGTGTACCAAAAGGTTCAAACCACTCCAAACCAAGTCTACACAGTGCCGGGAATCACTCCACAACAAACTGCAGAGTTAACTGCTATGGTAGAAGAAGATAATGTTGGTGGATGTGATGAATTCTTCTAGTCAGCCCCAATAGACAACGCAGACGGGACGAAGGGTCTTTCTCAGAAAACCTCATGGAGAGTAAAAGGTAGATACATACCTGAACCACTAAATGAGCCTACAAAGTATGATGTGCCGAGCACAAGCTGAACTAAAACTCCGTTGGACGAATCTATGCAAACCACTAGTGATACTTCTTCAGCAAAAAGCGCATGTTGTGCACATGCTTCAAAACGAAAGGCCAACATTCACAGAAATTCAAAACAGGTGGCTAATCGTAAGCATCAAAGAAATCTGAGATACAACAAGAATCTCTCAGAGAGAAAACAATTTTGGAATTCTCAAAATCATGATTTTGTAAGGATTGAAAGGAAGCAAAAATCACAAGAAGAATCAAGGAACCGAAAGGATGGGTTCGGTCCTTCAACCAACAGGAACCGAAAGGATGGTTTCGGTCCTTCAACCGACAGGAACCGAAAGGATGGTTTCGGTCCTTTGACCAATAGGAACCGAAAGCGTGGTTTCAGTCCAACGACTGAAAACAACCGAAAGGGCAGTTTTGGTCCATCATCCATCTACAACCGAAAGAGCGATTTCGGTCCCTCATCCTACAACAACCAAAAGGAGAGTTCCGGTCCCTCATCCTACAACAACCGAAAGGAGAGTTTCGGTCCCTCATCCAATGGCA
This sequence comes from Lactuca sativa, assembly GCF_002870075.4. Lineage (NCBI taxonomy): Eukaryota > Viridiplantae > Streptophyta > Magnoliopsida > Asterales > Asteraceae > Lactuca > Lactuca sativa. The sequence goes on from NC_056625.2 coordinate 48,834,041, forward strand.
AACGAAATTGCAATTTCGGTCCTCCTGCTTGCAAGTCTGATCAACAAAACCGGGAATCTAATGTCTCTTCTAAATCCAATTCTCTAAATTCCAGTTCCTCAGCCAAAAACCCCAGTCCTCCTAAATCAACTAAAATTAAAGTTTTCACTATTAAAAGAAAGACTAAAGTGCACAAATGGTCCCTGTGGTTTGCTCAAAATTGCCACTTTGGTCCAAAAAAGTTTTGACTAGCACCACAGGTCCAAAGTTTTCATTTTGTTGCGATTTTAGTCCAATTTGATTTAGAAATATTTAAAATGACGGATTTACCCTTTATACTTTCTTTTTCTATTTTTTATTTATTTAAATGTTTTTTCTTATTAAAAGAAAAATAAAAAAGAATATCTCTCTCTCTCCATTTTCGTTCCAGTCAAGTCCAGCACCCCCAAACATTCCCGACCCTTACTCTTTCCTCCCCTCATCTCTCACGCGTTGACCTCGCTGGAAGAAATAAACAGAAGCAGCAGGAGTCGCTGGAACGAGCACCACCGGCTGCCACCGTTGTTCTCAGCCCAATCAGCCCTCCCCCTGTCGTGACCCATAGCCATCAAACGCCCCAACGTCGCTGCGGCCTTCCACCTGTTGCCTCCATTCCAGCATTCACCTGCCATGCGCTGCAATCAGTCACCAATCTACCACCTCCCATTCCTTTATATCCACATCACATATGCACATCATTAGATCGAACTCCTTCTACATCGCTTCAGATCAAACCCATTACTACACCCACAATTAGAGACATCACCCCATTCTTTTACCTTCATCCACTAACAACTCCCCACCCATGTACAAACCACTTTTGAATTCGATTTGTTCAGATACAAAAAAGGAAAACACCACCGGTTACCTGTGACCTAAAATCAAAATCAATCTTGAAACATTAACCAAATTGAATCATCCATCGGAAATACATCAAACGAATTGGGTCAACACTGGAGCAAATCAATTAGATGAAAGAGGGAAGGACATGGATTCCACAACCATCGCTTACTCTCAATCAATTTTTGATGTGAACCCTAACCCTAAAATTAATTTTTGTAGATGTAGGGATGATCTTCACCAAAACGGATCTTTCAATCGTAACAATCAAGACAAATTCCACAGCAATCGCCAAATATGGAGGGTAGGAAATTGTAATTCGCCGACCACCGCCTTCGCTTGTACTGAGAAATCCAAAAATCGACATCAATCCAGTGGTGCTCGTCGATTCTCATGAGGTTCGAGATCCAAAGAGTATGTCGACCTAATCACTTTGGGGTTTTCCTTCACGATGGATGGTCACCACAGGAGGTGAGTGTGCCTGTCGGTAGTCACCACAGTAACACCACCCTTGGTTATGTTTGTCCTCGGCAGTGAATGGAGAGGAATGGTAGCAGGTGGTGGTGGTTATTGGTTTGAATAAGGAGGAGGATGGAGGAGGTCGGGAAACGGTGGTATTGGTTGGTGAGATACGAACGAGAGGGAGAGATGTTTTGAGTGAGGGAGGGTTATATGTTGAGAGAGAGAGAGAGGGAGAGAGAGCTATTTCTTTTTAATTTTTATTTTAATCAGAAAAAGATTTAAATAAATAAAAAATATTGAAAAATAAAAAAGCATAAGGGCAAAACCATCATTATAAAAATATTTAAAGCAAATTGGACCAAACTCGCAGGAAAATGAAAAGTCTGGACCTCTAATGCTAGTCCAAATCTTTTTGGACCAAAGTGGCAATTTTCAGCAAACCACAGGGACGATTTGTGCAGTTTTGTCTAAAAGAAAAGATGAAACAACTTTGATTAAACGTACATATATGGTTGATATTTCTCTTACTATTCCCTCACCTATAAAAGGCTCACAAGGACCCAAGAAACTTTGGGTTCCTAAATCTGCTTAATATTTTGCAGGTTATTCGTGATGAGCAGTTTGACGAAGAATGGTACATCGATAGTGGCTGCTCGCGTCACATGACAGGAAGGAAGGAGGAACTAAGAGAGTTTCGCTCTCTCAAAGATGGTGGTATTGTAAAATATGGCAACAACTCTTTTGGAACTATCAAAGGCTATGGAATGATCACCAATGGCGAGTTCTCCATAAGGAAGGTTGCATATGTTGAAGGGCTCCAACACAATCTCATCAGCGTATCACAGCTGGTGGTTGGTACCGGATTAAAAGTATCATTCGATGATGAAGGCTCAGAAATTGTCGAAAAGAGCTCAAACAACATTTTGTTGAAATCAAAGTGAAAAGGGGAAATGTATCCTTTGAACCTCAATCCTATAAGAGGTAAACCAACAGTATGCTTACTCACAAAGGCTCACTCCGATGAAAGCTGGTTATGGCATAGGAGACTTTCTCATCTGAACTTCAAGGACATCAACAAGTTGGTCTTAGGTGATCACGTTCGAGGTCTACCAGTTCTAAAATTTGATAAAGAACATCTCTGTGCAGCATGTGAAATGGGAAAGTAGATTCAGAAGAGTCATCCTTCTATTATCAATACTAAGGTAATAGAACCATTGGAATTACTGCACATTGATCTATGTGGTCCTTCGTCCATCGAAAGCATTAGGGGACACAGATACATTCTGGTAATTGTGGACGATTTCTCGAGGTTTACATGGATTTTCTTTCTCAAGAAAAAGTCTGAAGCTACTCCAAAGCTCATGCTCTTCATTAAACAAATCGAGACGCAACTAAGAAAGGTAGTCCGTAATATAAGGAGTGACAATGGCCTGGAATTCAAGAACAAAGACTTTGAAGGTTTTCTTGCTGAAAAAGGGACGACTCACAATTTCTCAGCTCCCTATACTCCGCAGCAAAATGGCATTGTTGAAAGGAGAAATCGGTCACTATGTGAAGCTGCTCATACCATGTTATGCTTCGTGTCCTTGCCATTGTATTTCTGGGCTGATGCAATCGCGGCTGCATGTTATACTCAGAATCGATCATACGTGAATAAACGATTCTCAATTACTCCTTACGAGATCCTGAACAATCGAAAACCAAACATGAAATTCTTTCATGTGTTCGGTTCCAGATGTTTCATTTTCAACTCCAAAGAGAATCAAAACAAGTTTGATGTCAAGGCAGATGAAGGAATTTTCTTAGGCTGCTCCTTGAACTCCAAGGCGTATAGAGTTCTCAATAAACGATCGAAAAAAATTGAAGAAACATATTATGTCACTTTTGACGATAGTTATGTTAAGAATTTGAAACCAATAGAAGATGCATCACATGACATATTTTCGAAGAATGGTCAGGTTACTATCTCCATCTCGAATATTTTCGACCAATTCATGCTCTTGTTTGATGAGCCTCAAAAGGCGATTGACTTTGAATCAACTACAAAAGACAACAAAGTTGATAATCTGAAAGAGGTTATAGATGATGCTACTAAGAAGATGGCTGAAAATCAATCCAAAGACATCGAAGGCACAAACGCAACCGAACCTTCTGGCGACCATCCTACTGTCCAGGGGGAGGGTTCCTCTACTCCTCATGATCAAGGTCCTTCATTCCAGGGGGAGAAATCATTGCCAAATTCATCAAGCTCCTCTGATATTCCAGTCAATGAAGAAGATACAAATGCTAGTCCTGAACAGGGCTTATTCTTCGAGGGGGAGAACACCAATGTTGGTGATGATGACACCATGTCTGAACTAGAGGAAGAAATTAATGCTGAACTGGATCCTATTTATGATCCAAAGTTTCCTCCACTTGTCAAATGGACCAAAGATCTTCCACAAACTCAAATTATTGGGGAATCATCAGAAAAAGTGTTAACTAGCTCTCAAATCAAAGCGAAACAGGCTGCACTTTTTTCCAAAGTAGAATTCTACATGTTCAATTCATTCGTTTCTAAAATTGAACCAAAGACTGTCAACTCAGCTCTTGATCATTCAGACTGGGTTCAAGCCATGCAGGATGAGTTAAATGAGTTTGAGCGAAACAAGGTATGGCGTCTTATTCCAACTCCTAAGGATGCTTTGGTTGTCGGTCTCAAATGGGTATTCAAAAACAAGATGGACAAAGAGGGGAATGTCATTTGTAACAAAGCAAGGCTGGTCATCAAAGGATATTGTCAGGAAGAGGGAATCGATTATGAAGAAACCTTCGCTATCGTGGCAAGATTAGAATATGTTCGTATCTTTCTTGCGTACGTTGCTCACAAGAACTTTGAAGTCTATCAAATGGACGTCAAATGTGCTTTCGTCAATGGTGAACTTGAAGAAACCGTATATGTTGAGCAACCGTCGGGCTTCGTGAACGAGAAGTATCCCGATCACTGTTATATTCTTGACAAAGCTGTATATGGTCTTAAACAGGATCATAGAGCATGGTATGAAACTCTCACTCGCTTCTTAAAAATGTCTAAATTCAAACAAGGTTCGGTTGACCCAACCTTCTTTCGTAAGCGAGAAGGTAACCACCTTATGATAGTCCAAATTTACGTTGATGACATCATCTTTGGCTCCACAAATCCTAGCTTAACAGTTGAATTCAGAAATTTGATGGAAACTAAATTTGAGATGAGCTCAATGGGTCTAATTAACTTTTTTCTTGGATTAAACATTAGATAGGGACCCGAATGCATTTTTATTAATCAGGAATCATATACCAAGACTTTGCTAACCAAGTTTGGAATGATGGGAGACTCCAAAGTGAAAGTGCCTATGGCTTTTGGTACTAAACTCACACCATCATTGGAGAAACCAGCAGTTGATGTAACACTTTATCGACAAATGATTGGATCTCTGATGTATCTCACAGCCAGTAGACCTGACATAATGTTTTTTGTTTGTTACTGTGCACGATTTCAAGCCAACCCACGAGAACCTCATCTTCAAGCCGTGAAGAATATCTTTGGCTATTTAAAGTGAACCTCCTCTTTCGGCTTATGGTATCCAGCTAACTCAGGATTCTTCATTCAAGCATTTTCAGACGCAGATCTGGGTGGTTGTGGATTGGATCGTAAAAGCACCACAGGAGGATGTCAATTTCTTGATGGTAAATTAGTTAGTTGGCAATCGAAGAAACAAACCTATGTTTCACTATCCACTGCAGAAGCAGAATATATTGCTGCAACATCCTGTACATCTCAGGTCGTATGGATACAAAGTCAACTCCGGGATTATGGGTTAAACACGAAGAAAATCCCACTATATTGTGACTCTGAAAGCGCAATTAGGATTTGTCACAACCCAGTGCAACACTCCAAGACCAAGCATATAGCACTAAGATATCACTTCATCAAGGATCATGTCGAAGATGGTAACGTAGAAATTCACTTCGTCAGAATGACTGATCAATTGGAAGACATATTCACGAAGGCCTTACCTGAAGCAAGTTTCAATAAGATTCTACAAGGCCAAGGAATGATGCAAGCCGAGTCTGTACCGACATTGCCTTCGCTCTCATAAAGGTAACAAGCAAAATAGAGCGAACCGAAATGAACTGAACGTTCGGTCTATTTCGGGTGAAGTTGGTCCATGAACCGAAATGAACCGAACGTTCGGTCTATTTCGGGTTCGGTCCTTCTGAACTCGTTCGTTTTTTTAAGGCATTTCAATTGTTCTCTATTGTACATCTTTTCTTTACTTCTTTTCCACTTATAAAATTCCAAAAATATTTTCTTTTTATAAAAATTCTGAAGAAATCCAAAAATATTTTTCTCTTTCGTTCAATTGGTCAACTCTCACAAAATTCAAAAATATATTTTTTTTGTTTAAATATGGCTCTCGATGGCAATGCTAAGGCAAGTAAATGGTTTTCCTAGTTAGGAGTCCCTAGAAGCATGTTGTTGTATGTTGACTAAAGCCTTGACAGATTTTGAGTGAAGGCTTAATGACATGATATATACCAATCATGTTTTCCCAATCCAGGTTATCCGATTCACTCTAATCATGAGCTACCTTACTCTGCTCATATTGACTTTTGAGTTTTCTGCTTGGTCCTTCTTTTCTTTAATGCAGAGGTACTTTCGCTTCTTATACCATCTCCATCATCTTTCTCCATTATAATTCATTTCATCAATTTAACCCCTGAGACTCTCAATTTTAACCACTGAGGTTTATGGTTATACCAAGTCTGTGTTCATGATCTTAGTTTCATGCTACTATGTACTAAGTGAAACCCAAAATTCAACACCACTAATGAATTGACGGTGAATTTAACACTTCAAGATCTTACTTGTTACCCTATGAAATCTCCTTTTTCTTTTGAGTGATCTTTATGAGTTTGCCTTTCACCAACGCTTCTCTAACCCTAAAAGATCCAGTTTTTTTTTTAGATTTCCTCTTTTCCTCGTCACTATAAAGTTTATCATACCTACTTGTTCAACAGATCACAATGATCTCACAAGTACTTCATTCAGTTTCGGTCTTATGTTAAGTATCGAAATCATGAATTGAAGCGAAAGCCACCCTCTTTAACCTTTAAAAGAAGCCTTTCAAAACTTCTCAAAAAGTTATTGATCGTTATTCCATGGGAAACCAAGCAAGCACTTTAATGTCTCTCTTGACATTGAAGGAAGTGATTTTTGCCCAAAATCAATTGTTTTCTGTCAGATTATGACATCACATATGATCCCTAAAATCTCGTTTTATTTCCATATCTTTTACACCCTATGCACGAAATTTTTTAATTTTTCCAAATTCTAGTTCTGATTCAGATTGATCATTAAAGCGCTAAAGGCACAGAGATTCAAGCGTCATAAGAAACGATTGGGATAAAGTGGACGCTGACTTAGTAGCTATCCAAACGACTTGGCAATTTGAAAAAGTGAATTTTATGAAAAGGCATGTAAAAGGGAAACGTTTTTTTCTCTCTCCTGCGTCATCCTCGGCACGCCAACTGTAGACCCATCAATTCAGGCGCTATTTCTGAGATAATCCAAGATTTCAGCCGGATTTTTCTCTCTCCTCATTATACATATAAAAGGAATTGGAACGGTACACTCTCATCCTATATCACTTCCAAAATTCTCTCAAAGAAACCCGGTGATTCTATGCGATTGTTCATCATCTTCTCCAAGCTACTATAATGGCAGACTCCTCATCCGTTCATGATACCTCCGTTCGTCAACCCCTACTCACTATCAAATCCCAACAAAACTTGATCATTGATCTCACTCCATTCGTATATGAGCCCTATATGCTGTATGTGGTTGAGTGCCTCAAATACTCATCACTCGTCGACGCACTGACAAAAGTTGAAGTTGTTCCTATGTCGTTCCGGTCTCATGTCTACTCTACTGCATTCTACGACAAGGCTAATGAAAGAATTCACTTTGAACTTCACGATGAGAAGATCTCTATCTCCAAGAGTCGATTTTGTGCCCTAATTGGTCTTTCTCAAGATCCATCTCTGGTAAACCCTGATTCCATTACCACTGGTCAACTGTTCACTATGTTCTATCAAATGGGCTATACCGACACCCTAACAACTGTCACCAAGTTTAAAAAGTTTTGCCTTCATCCTCAATGGAATGGCCTATTCACGCTATTGTTCAAGGGATTGTCTGAGAGGAGCGCTGGTTTTGATTGTGCAAGCAAGTCATTCATGACGGCACTGTATGGGTTGTACACTGGGCTTAACCTCGACTATGGGTCAATAATTTGGCAGTAGTTGGTTGAAAGCCTGGTTTCTTCATCTAGGCATTCTGAGATTTCATGTGAGCGTTTTTGGTCTCTCATCACCTAATGGGCAATGGATCGTCATCATGTCCCAATAATGGCGGATTCCTTGCTCTCCTCTATTGCCACTTTTCACACAACGAAAATCATCGTCACTGATCCATCAAAGTTTTCCTACATCGGACCTATTCCTGAATCTTTGCTAGGTCATATTTTAGCGTCGAGTAATGTTCTTCAACAGTACAGAAAGCGTCCTTCTGTTTCTCTAAGAGAACTTACGCCGGCAATGCTTCGTTCCTTTGAAGAGGCTGATAAGCCAGCCAAGAGGGGTAAGAAGCCTGAAACATAGAAGGAGGGACCGGTCACAAAACCAACCAAAGGGCAGACCCCCAAGAAGCAAAAAACTGATAAAGCTGCACCTTCTCCACCTCAACCCAAAAAGCAGAAGAAGCCCGCTAGGAGACTTATTCTTCAACCCTCCAGTGATTCGGATTTAGAATATGTTCCTCCTACGCAGAAGAACGCACTTCCTTCAGAATCTGAGAGCGAAAGCTCTGATGAAGAGGCTTCGGGCTGAGGAGATACTCCACCTCGCCCCCTACTCCAGAAATTCCGGTTCGTTCTTTTCTTCCTTCACCTCCACCTGTTACCATTCCAGCTTCCATCCCTCATATCTCTTCGATAACCACCTCTCAACCCTTCACTAAAATTCCTATTCCCACTCCAATTTTCACAAATACAACTTCTACCACAACTACAAGACCTACCTTTACTGTTCCCAATCCACCTGTAACCGAACCTCCTGTAACAACCGAACCTCCACCTTCTTCAAAACCCTTATCTCCAACACCTTCTACTGAAACAACCCCTATTTTAGGCGGTGAGGACATGGAATTCGATTCCACATATTTCAGTCCTTATCGCATACAGAGTGAGGATGATGACGATGAGCCTGTCACCAAACGTCATCTCAAAGCGGTAAACGACAAGCTTGATCAACTGCTTTCCTCCTCTTCTTCTGGAGCTTATTCAGATGATTCATTAAAAGCCTTGTTCTCTTCGGTCGTTGCGCAACATAGTGCCTTATTATCTGCTGCAGCCAAGGCTATTGAAGCCTCTACTTCCCAATGTCAACACGCCTCTCTTGTTGTTGATGCCTCTACTAAGGAGTGCAAGGAAGCGACCGTAAAAGTCAATAAACTGGTTTCACAGGCTCACTTGTTTCTAGATTCCTTGCAGGCTGCTGCTGCCAAGAATGTTGAAACTGTTAACACTTCAGTAGAGAATCTTCAAAAGACTCTTCAATCTGAGTGCTCCAACATTGCAGCGGCATGCCATGCCATTGAACAAGCCAATGAATCGCTCCATGCTAAAGTCAACGAACGCTTAACTCAACTAGAAGCGGACTTAGCTATGGAAAATCGGATTATGGATGAGCTTGACAAACGTACAACCCAACTTAAACTGCAAACACACAAGCTAAAAACTGCTAATGCTGAGATTAATGACCTCAAGTCAGAAAGGGAGGTTATCCGGAGTTCTGCTGTAGATGTTCACTATATCCTTCTTCATCTTATTGAAGGTGATGATCCCCTTATCACTCTCACTGTCAGAAGGCATTTGGCAGACAATCTCAGACCGACACTGGATGTTCTCAGCCATATCGAGGGTGTTCCGGTGACTGGGGTCCAACCGCAACAAGGGGAGAGAAAGAGTCAAAGCAAGCTCCTCCTTCTAGCTCAAAATCAGCTGCTGAACCGAAGGGAAATGAAGCTTCGGTCAGTAACAAAGATAAGAAGAAGAAGAAGAAGATTGGTGAAGACGATACAGACAATGAAGATGATGTCTATGTCGAGATTCCCAAGAAGCCTGTCCCGAAGGATAACACCTCTGAAAAACAAACTGAAGAAATCACCATGAAGCAGCGAGCTGAGCTAGAACAGAAGCGAAACGAGGCAGAGCTCCTAGAGAAGAAAAAGTCTATGTTTCCTGTATGGACAAAAGACTCGCTTTAGAGGTGTGTAATCGACGAGCCAGCAGTTCTCTGGCTTGAGCCAATTGTTGGATATAGTGTCTAAGTCCATAACTTTATTTGGTATGAACTTGACCCGACCCGGCATGGTCCATTTGGGTTGCATGGCATTGCAATACTTGGATAGACTAAATGAGAGAATAAGGCACTTGTGATTAGTAATATATTATAAGTTCTAATATATTAATAATAAGTATTATTTGATTAGTATTGATCAAGTATTAATCTAGTATTAATTTGGTGATCAAAGTGAGACTAATTAAATATATAGGGTTGATTATGACAATCATCAATTTTTTTATGGTGGATTAATAATCCATGGTTTATGGGTTATGGATGTAACCACTTGGAGCTCCATGGATAGTCCATGGGAGTTACAAACCCATGGGTCATGAGAAATGAAGAGTCATGACAATTATGGGTCTTCATAATGAAACCCTAATTGTGACACCACTATAAAAGGGACCCTTTGGCTAGCAAAATCAGGACCTAGTGTTACTAGAGAGGGCATAACGATTTTTTAGTGCAAGAAGTATTCTCTCAAGTTATTCCAAGTTTTGTGGTGTTGTGTGAAGCATTTAAGGCACAACATTTGGGGTGCTAGGCTCACAAAGTCTTGAAGGAATTGAAGCAACAAGGTATGTATTTCTACTAGTGTTATGTTTCATATATTCCCCATGCCATGCTAGTTAGGAAATAACCTTGAAAAAGAAATTTGCATGTATATAGAGAACACATAGATTCAAGGTTATTAGCGTTGCATGTACACTTAGGAAGTGTTAGAATGCTCAAAACCCATCAGTGGTATCAGAGCAAAGGATTGTTTTCTGTATACTTGATGCAAAACTGCTTGAAAATTGGAAAATACTGCTCACTGACGACTGGACTCGCCGAGTTCATGGGGAGGACTCGCCGAGTCCATGAACAAACTCATCCTACTCGTTGAGTAGGATCTTGCACTCGACGAGTAGGAGCAAGCTGGGCAGCTTTTCGTGTTTTGTTGTTGGAAATGGATTAAAATCATTATCCCAATCTGTTTTGGACTTGTAAAATCTGTTTTTCAAAATGGTAATGATTATGTTAACCCATTTTACATGGCTTTTATCAATTTTCAAGTATTGTATATGTTTATATGATTTCTTGAAATTGCTTGACATGCATTTGTGTTCTTATGAGTTTTTAGAAGATCATAGGAATTATGTGTAACCTCCATGTGTGTTTAATTCATGATCTTAAGGGCAATGATGGTGTCCATAACTTGTCCTCAAGTTATGGATAACCAAAAGTCACTTCTTTAAATTGTAATTAAAGAACTAAAGAGGTTTCATAAAATGAAGAGTCTTCATTTTTATGAACCATTAAAACTCAGAAGTTACAAATTGAAGAGACTTGGAATAGTTTCAATTCTTGCCCTCAAGTTTTGGAATTTGAAAAGTCTTACACTTTAATTCCAAATTAAACCTTAGATTTTTAAAAAGTTTAAAAATCAACACTTATACTATTATTATAATTTTATTATATAGATATGTATAAGAATATGTCATTCTTACCGTTAGTAGGCCTCATTCACGAAGCCGGTCTATAAGGGGGGGGGGGGTATAAGGTTGTTGCCTATAAAATGGCGACTTAATGGGTGTCCACTCTCACCCACCGCTTCCTTGATCGGTGGAGGGTCGTTAGCCGAACGGGTAGGATACGACTTTAACTTCTCATTAAAAGTATAATGAATTACAAAGTAACTATACATTGTAAATTCCCAATCTTAGTTACTTTAGGAAAATGTGAAATTGGTGCTAGCCCATAAAATTACACTTTGTACCTTACCAAGTCGTTAGTGGAGCGTATGTGGTTAACCGGCACACTAACATCAACTAGTAAGAGTGGCAAAGGGTAACTTGACTTTATTATAGATCGGTGGAGCATGTGTGGTTAACCGGCACATCGATTAGGTAATATTGTTGAGGGTACCAAGTCAATTTGTATGGTTATTCACACCTTGTTTGTGATCCTCGGCATCCTAGTCACAAACTTGAGAGGGCACAATCGAGATTCAAACATGCCATTGAAAAGTTCAATGTATCTCAAAAGATCTAGGAGTTTCAAAACCAATAAAACCTAATGATAAAATATTTCGTTCTTATGGTGGAAATTGATAAATCGTCATTTACCTACCTTCAAATATTTTATAGTGTGGATTACGGCATCCCTCTTCCACCTATAAATAGTTTGTTGGATCCTCGCCTTAATATTTCATTTGGGTGACTTATTAAGGACTCTTAATCTAATGAAACTTATCTTCCTTTTATTCCAGATGTCTTCCAATAACGTTGTTGGCTCAAACCCTACAGGCTCCTTTTCCCTAATGAACTTGTGTGGTAAGGTCATCTTTGATGGATCCAACTTTAATGAGTGGATCAGAAACATCAGGATGATTACCCGTTATGAGGACAAAGAATATGTCCTTGACAGGGAGCTTAAGGTTGTTAATGAAGCCACTGCTACTCCTGAAGCGTTTGCAGAGTTCATTGCACATGAGAAGGATGCCACCAAGGTGTCTTGCATCATGATGGCCACAATGACTCCGGAGCTCCAAAAATCTTATGAAGATTTCTACCCCTATGAGATGCACCTAGATCTGATGGAAAGGTACCATCAGAGCGCGCCTCAAGAGAGGTATGAAATCATTTCCTCCATGATAACCGCAAGGATAAAGGATGGTGAACCCATCACCGGTCACTTGCAGAAGATGCAGAGGTTCGTTGACCGGTTGCTAAAGCTCAATGTTGACTTCCCTAAGGAATTGGCAATTGACATCATTCTCCATTCCTTACCTTCAAGTTATGATCAGTTTCGTATGACTTATCATATGAACAAGGAGGAAGTCACACTTAGCAAACTTCAAGGACTCTTAAGGACAGCTGAAAATGGCCTTAAGGGTAAAGCGGTTGCTACATCTACTCCTTTAACAGCCCCTGTTCTTGCAATTGGGCAAGGGAAGGGTAAGAAGAGGAAAAGCCCTTCGAAGGGTACCAAGGGTAAGACTCTTGATGGTTCCTCTTCAAGTGGGACAAAGAAAGGTCCCATTAATCCTTCTTCAAACCCAAAGGAAGCACAATGCTTCTATTGCCAGGATAAGGGACACTTCAAGCGAAGCTGCGCCAAATATCTGCAAGATGTAAAGAATGGGAAGGTTAAACCCACCCATGCAGGTATTTGCACAATATTTTCTAACAACTCATCTAATGCTAATTCTTGGGTGCTTGATACAGGGTGTGGTATTCACATTTGTACTGATTTGCAGGCACTAAAAAGAAGTGAGCAAGTGGAGCACGGGAAGATAAACTTAGTCATGGGCAACAGGAAAGCATCACCTGTTACCAAGATAGGAGTTTATTCTTTATTGCTTAATAATGGGTTAATGTTAGATTTGAATGTGTTGTTACTCGCCCGAAATGGCGAGAAATATTATTTCTTTTCATGGCTTGTACAAACAAGGTTTTTCATTTTCATTTGATAATAAAAATGGTGCTATTAATGTTTATTACAATGATGTATTTTACTTTAAAGCAATACCTCGTGATGGTGTATATGAAGCTGTGAATGTTGTAGACAATTTAGGAAATAATGTATTGTATATTGATTCTTCTGATAGCTTGGATAAAGCATCCTTGTGGCATTGTTGTATTGGACATGTTAACAAGAAGCGCATAGGCCAAATCCAAAAGGCTGGAGTCTTGGAATCATTTGACCTCAAGTCAGATGATAGTTGTGAGTCTTGCTTACTTGGAAAAATGACAAAGTCAACCTTCACAGGGACTTGTGAAAGGGGTGAAGGTTTGTTGGACCTTGTACACACGGATGTGTGTAGGCCCTTCAGAGTTGCTACAAGGGATGTGAATCGTTATTATGTGACTTTTACTAATGATTACAGTAGATATGGATATATTTACTTAATCAAGCATAAGTCAGAAACCTTTGAAAAGTTCAAAGAGTTTAAGCAGGAAGTTAAGAATCAATTGGGCAGGAAAATCAAGATGCTCCGATCCGATCGGGGAGGAGAGTATCTTAGCATTGAGTTCTTTGACTATCTTAAGGAATGTGGGATTGTCTCAAAATTGACACCTCCCAGGACACCACAGTTGAATGGTGTGGTTGAGAGGCGCAATCGAACCTTGTTGGACATGGTTCGTTCCATGATGAGTCAAGCTTCGTTACCAATCTCTTTCTGGGGGTATGCATTAGAGACTACCGCCCATATCCTCAATCTAGTCCCTACTAAAAAGGTTGCCAAAACACCTCACGAGATGTGGACCGGGAAAGTGCCCAATTTGGACCACATCAAGATTTGGGGTTGTGAAGCTTTTGTGAGGCGTGAGACTCATGACAAGCTTGAACCCCGATGCGAGAGGTGTATTTTCATCGGCTACCCACAGAGACCCTATGGTTACCTCTTCTACAGACCCAATGATAATGTGGTCTTTGTAGCAAGAAGAGGAGTCTTTCGTGAGAGAGAATTCATAAGCCAAGGGGACATTGGGAGGAAAATTGACCTTGAAGAGCTTCAAGAGTCAAGTGGTGAAGGAACCTCAAATGCTGTTAGCCAACCTGAGGAGGAAACTCCAGTTGAGCCGATAGATGAGTCTGTACCTCTAAGACATTCCACTATGGTGAGGAACACACGTGATTATTATTATGGTTATCACATCACCACCGAAGGTGATACATTTATCAGTGATAGTACACTGATAGATTTGGATGAACCTAATAATTATAAGGAAGCCATGACAAGCCCTGAATCTGCGAAATGGAAGGAGGCTATGGACAACGAGATTCAGTCCATGTATGAAAATCAAGTTTAGAACTTGGTTGACAATGTACCAGGTCGTAAGACAGTAGGGTGCAAATGGATCTTCAAGAAGAAGACCGACATGGATGGGAAAGTACACACTTATAAAGCACGACTGGTTGCAAAGGGCTTTACTCAAACTCCGGGAGTTGACTATGATGAGACCTTCTCACCAGTAGCTAAGATTAAGTCAATTAGAGTGTTGTTAGCCATAGCTGCATTTCATGATTATGAAATAGGGAAAATGGATGTCAAAACCACTTTCCTTAATGGGAAGTTGGCTGAGGATGTTTACATGGCTCAGCCAGAGGGTTTTGTCGATCCAAAATACCATAATAGAGTGTGTAAGCTTGAAAAATCCATTTATGGATTGAAACAACCATCTCGCAGGTGGAATCTTTGCTTTGATGAGAAAGTCAAAGAGTTTGGTTTTTCTAGGAGTGGGGATGAGGCTTGTGTGTATGTCAGGGCTAGTGGGAGCATAGTTAGCTTCTTGGTGTTGTATGTGGATGACATACTTATCATAGGAAACGACATCCCAACTTTGCAGGAGCTTAAGGCCTGTCGTGGGAAGTGTTTTGATATGAAGGACCTTGGGGAAGCTGCCTATATCCTAGGGATAAGGATATTGAGAGATAGGAGTAAGAGACTAATTGGACTTAGTCAAAGTACTTATGTGGATAAGGTACAGAAGAGGTTCAGTATGCAAGATTCCAAGAAAGGAGAATTACCAATCCAGAGTAATGCCAAGCTAAGTAAGACTCAGAGTCCGAGCACAGAGGCTGAGATAGCTGAAATGAGTCAGATACCATATGCTTCTGTTGTGGGCTCGATCATGTATGCTATGACTTGTACTCGCCCTGATGTGGCCTTTGCTTTGAGCATGGTCAGTAGATATCAAGGGAACCCTGGCAAGGCACACTGGACAGCGGTAAAGAACATTCTCAAGTATTTGCGGAGGACTAAGGACTGGGTCCTTACCCTCGGAGGCAGTGATGACTTGAGACTGGAAGGATATAGTGATACTAGCTTTCAAACTGACAGGGACAATTTCCGCTCTCAGTCAAGCTGGGTCTTTATCCTAAATAGAGGAGCAACTACTTGGAAAAGTTCCAAGCAGGAGACAGTAGCTAATTCGACTTGTGAATCAGAGTACATAGCAGCAAGCGAGGCAGTAAAAGAGGTGATATGGCTAAAGAACTTCATCGGAGACCTTGGAGTTGTACCAGCTATAAAGGAGCCAATGGACATTTTCTATGACAGTGAAAGTGCGGTTGCTTTGGCTAAAGAACCAAGAGATCACAGGAGATCTAGGCACATTGACAAAAAATACCATTTCATAAGACATAGAATAGAAGGACTCCTCGTTGCAAAGAGGGTATCGTCAGATGAAAACTCGGCATATCCCCTCACGAAGGGACTGAGCAGGGTTAAGCATTTACATCATGCGAGGCGCATTGGGCTGAAGGATGATATTAGTTTCAATAATTAGATTCCTGAAACTTGTAAAATGTAATTGACATTTGATGATAAATAAAAGTTGTTATTTATTTATGAGTAAGGTGTTACTATCTTGTGTTGATTGTTTACTATGTTTTAATTTTGCATGTTTTACTTCCAGAATAATTATGTTATTATTCAAACCATCTAAAGTCAGTCATACTTTGGAAGTAAGTATTGATTTAAGACTGTCATGAATTTGGCTTGTATGATTTGTCTAAAGTGTTTTAGACAATGCAATGGTTGCTACAACATTCATGAGTACTCATAAGGGCTGAGTATTGGATTCAACCCACGCTCACTTCCATCACTTCATGGAATTTATCTCGAGTGATCGTGAGACGGTAATATCATATAAATCTTCAAACCTAGAGATATTAGTTGTTGACTATGAGTTGGTTATTCATTGATTGTACGAAAACACATTGGTAACTCGATGTTATAAAATGTGCCTTTGTGAATAATTCAACAAGTAGTTAGTACAAGCATATCAGTCGAAGTTTATCTGTTCCTTCTAGAAATAGAAGCGATATTTGGGCCCCTCGATAATTTGGTTTTGACCTATGTACCGGGCTCGGTCAGAACCTAATTGACGTGTTCAATTTAGTTCTATGTCGAAAAAAATCGGAGATCGAGAAACAAATGTTGGACAATAAGTAAGACCATGTTCCATGTGTTTGTCCGGCTGATATCATGAGAGCAGAGGATTATATGATCACTTATCTTAAATGGCGTATCATCATCATCTCAGTTCCGAGAGACTTTGAAAGAGCTACGATTGCTAGTCGTATTTTGAAGTCATATTTGCAAATATAGTTATTAGACTTATCCAAGTAGGTGACTGTTGGATATAGTGTCTAAGTCCATAACTTTATTTGGTATGAACTTGACCCGACCTGACATGGTCCATTTGGGTTGCATGGCATTGCAATACTTAGATAGACTAAATGAGAGAATAAGGCACTTGTGATTATTAATATATTATAAGTTCTAATATATTAATAATAAGTATTATTTGATTAGTATTGATCAAATATTAATCTAGTATTAATTTGGTGATCAAAGTGAGACTAATTAAATATATAGGGTTGATTATGACAATCATCAATTCTTTTATGGTGAATTAATGATCTATGGTTTATGGGTTATGGATGTAACCACTTGGAGCTCCATGGATAGTCCATGGGAGTTACAAACCCATGGGTCATGAGAAATGAAGAGTCATGACAATTATGGGTCTTCATAATGAAACCCTAATTGTGACACCACTATAAAAGGGACCCTTTGGCTAGAAAAATCGGGACCTAGTGTTACTAGAGAGGGCATAACCGATTTTTGAGTGCAAGAAGTATTCTCTCAAGTTATTCCAAGTTTTGTGGTGTTGTGTGAAGCATTTGAGGCACAACATTTGGGGTGCTAGGCTCACAAAGTCTTGAAGGAATCCAAGCAACAACAAGGTATGTATTTCTACTAGTTTTATGTTTCATATATTCCCCATGCCATGCTAGTTAGGAAATAACCTTGAAAAAGAAATTTACATGTCTATAGAGAAAACATAGATTCAAGGTTATTAGGGTTTCATGTACACTTAGGAAGTGTTAGAATGCTCAAAACCCATCACCAATAATTTCCTTTGGCCTTGACAACTCCAAGGATGCACAGTTCGACATGCCAATCACTCGAAAGGCATTCATCTTCCACTGCTTCAACTCGACTGTTGCCATTCCATCTCCTGACCCGAAGGTAGATAGGGATCTTCTGGAGTTTTACTTGGAGTTTGCTCAACCCCAATACATGACCTGGAGCTCAAAGAAGATAACTACAGTCAAGGTGATGAAGCCCTATTCAGCAGGGAAATTTATTAATGTCAAATTCAGGGTGACTCGAGGAACCGAAGGCTCAGTCTACCATTTTTCCCTTGCTGATCAACCAAACCTCAACCCCCATGACTGGATACTCCTCAACAACATTCTTCTAATGAATCCTCAGGAGTATCATCCAATAATCGATCATGTCAAGCGTATGCTTGTTTGCTACATACATGAGGTAGCGAAGATGGACTAGGAGATTGCCTTTGCCATACACAAGCGACCAACGATCAAGCCCATGGGCAGAGCTGGCAATGTCAATTGTAACATCCTGAAATATCAAGAGTAGAGTGGAAGGGCTAAAAGAGTAAATTGGGAAAGAGTGACTCGGCGATTCCATGGATGGACTCGGCGAGTAGAGACGCGACTTGGTCGCGTGTTAAGTAGCCGACTCGGCGAGTCAATGAGGTGGACTCGACGAGTAGGCGCTGAGTGGAGAAAACCCTAATTCTCGGGGTTGAGCCCTATATAAAGAACATTATGTTTTCCTCCCAGCCTCTTTATCCCCCCTTGAGTCCCAGAAACCCTAAAATCGTGGAGAAGCACCATTGTTGAGCAAATTGGAGCTTAGAGAGGTGGTTATTGAAGAGATTCTAAAGAAGAAGATGCTTGGATCAAAGGGCTTTGCAAGGATTCGGGATAATCTTCTCTTGGAGCTTCCTTTTGAGGTATCTTTCCATTGTTTGAGCTGCTATTGTCTAGATTCTTCATTTTGGGGGTGTTGAGATCATATCGTTTGGTGTTTTGGAGTTTAGAGGTTAGATCTGAGGTTGCTACCTCAGATCTGGAATGGAGAAGAATTGGAATGCATGAAAGTCCCTGTGTTGAGTGTTGGATAAAGCTATCATGTCCTAAACCTTAGCCCTAATGTGCAAAATGCATAGATCTCTTTGGATTCACGTAAAGTTTGCCACTTTTACGTGATGGATGAGTTGTAGGAGGCTAGATATATGTTTTGGAGCAATTGCATGGCCTGGAATGCTTCTGAATGGATTCAGACCGGTGGTACTCGGCGAGTCACATGGGTGTACTCGACGAGTTGCTTGAAGATGAGCTGGAACTCGACGAGTTGGAAGAACAACTCGGCGAGTTGGATGAAGATGGCCTGGAACTCGGCGAGTTGTATGAACAACTCGGCGAGTAGGTTGAAGATAGCCTTAGACTCGGCGAGTCTGTTCTTGGGCTCGGCGAGTCTTGTCGAAGAGTCCCAATATTTTTCTGGTCGAGTCGAGAATCGGTGAGTCAAGGGATGACTCGGTAAGTTGTGTGCGAGTGGACTCAGAGTTGTTGAACTCGACGAGTCTCGGGGTGACTCGGCGAGTTAGGTCGCGGATTGAGGGAAGTTCTGAGTATGGGGACTCGGCGAGTCATCGGGTTGACTCGGCGAGTAGAGTCAGTCAGGGGTTGACTTTGACCTTTTCTTTGACCAAGGGTTGGCCTGTGATTTCCAGGGGCATTTTGGTAATTGTTGATTATTGTTTTGAGTTCAGTGCATTGGTGGTTGTCCAGTGGTGGTGATCGTATCAGTGATCGGAGCAGTTTGGGTTATCTGTTCAGTCGGCAGTTTCGAGGTGAGTTATCCTCACTATATCAACAGGGTCTAAGGCACCAAGGCCAGCCCTTATCGGATTGAGATCCGGGTAGTTGTTGTTATGTTGTTGCTATGATATGTTTGCATCCTGAGAGCTAGGATGGTATGTGTTAGAGACCTGATTGAGATCGATATCCTGAGAGTTAGGGAGATGCTATGCTAGCGACCTGCTAGGTCGGTATCCTGGTTAGGATGATGATATGTTATGTGATCTGTTTGATCTGCTTGTTGACTGTGAATTTCTGTATGATTGTATGTATATGTGCACATGGTTGATTGGACTGGAGTTGGGTTGAGGCGGGTCCTGCTGTGTGTTGTAGGCCAAGATACCCAGGGCGGACCGGTTGTCCCGAAGGCCCAGCAAGCGGTCCGGATAGGCTGTAGGCCCCGAAAGGGCGGACCAGACATGCCGAAGGCTCGGAGAGTGGACCAGATAGACTGAAGGCCCGGTGCGGGCGGACCAGTCATACTGTAGACTCAGAGAGTGGACCAGGTGGATTGAAGGCCCGGGAGCGGGCAGACCAATCACACTGCAGACTCAATGTATGTGGATAGACTCAGAGGGTGGACCAGGTGGACTGTAGGCAGGTGCGGCGGACCAGTCACACAGTAGACCCGAAGTGCATGGCTGTTCTGTGATCGGATATGTTATGGCATGTTATGCATGTATGGTATTTGTGGTTGGTATTTTGGGGATATCTCACTAAGCTTTCGGGCTTACAGTTGTGGTTTCATGTTTTTCAAGTTCTTCAGGAGACTGTGGCAAGGCGAAGGCGTGATCGTACCGCTCCTCATGATTTCGTCGTATTGTGATTCTGGGAACACGTTAAATGTTTTGTATTGAAAACCTTTTTGTAAAGATCTAATGGAATCGAGATGTTTTTGAAAAAAATTAAAATTGGTTGTATTTTTCGGTCGTTACAAGTTGGTATCAGAGCCTTGGTTTGAGTGAATTGGAGGAACATTCGTGTGACTCCAGTCTCAAATCGAGGAGAGTTTTCAAAAGAGTATTTAAAATGGTTTTCAAAATGAGTAAGGGAGGACGCGGAGGTACGATCAGCCGGAGCCAGTAAGTAACCCCAAAATACCATGCATGTTATTTGTTTTTAAGCTTTGATAGAACAGCATGCTAGTGATATGCTAGGGATCTTCAGGATTTCATGATATGTTGCCTGATTTGTGATGCCTGTAGCCTAGGGTTCCTTATGGGATATTTTCAGTGTTCCTCTAGTGGTGAGGGTTGAGCGTTGTTATGCATGTTTCTCTAGGGCGTTGTGGTAGTACTTCATATAAATATGGGTAGGTGTGGAAGGTAGTATGGGCCCGTACTACTGAAAGCACAGGACCCATACGCGTATCAGGGAAACCATGATCTCTAGGGTTGGGTTGAGAGAGTTGGATCCCAGGTTGTGGGAAGAGTATGAGATTTTGTTTGGTGTTTTTCAGTATGGAGATTCTGAGGCATGATGAGAGTGGATCTGGATCAGGATCGGGAGCTGGAGAGAGAGTTCCGGGCGGATCGGTGCCGCCCGAGGTTATCGGTCAGATGAGCACAAGCGAGTTGGATGCGAGGATTCGTGAGATCCTGCATGAGGAGATTGCTGAGTTGTTCCGGGCTGAGTTGCCAGAGCTGTTTGGGTCGATTAAGACTGCCATGGTTGAGTATTTTGATGAGCGCTATGCAGCTTTCACTGAGACGGCTGCCGCGGCGGCTACAACGGCTGTAGCAGCGGCAGGGGGAGGAGCTAGTCGGGGTTTTCAGTATCGAGACTTCGATAATACGAAGCCTCCCACATTCGATGGATTTCAGGACCTGATTGTTGCTATGAGGTGGTTATCAGACATGGAGGGGTGTTTCTTCACGTGTTCATGCCCTGCTGATCAGAGGGTGAGGTGTGCTCTGAACCTGTTGAGGCTCGGGGCGAAGGATTGGTGGAGATTGACCACGGGGTCATATTCGGATGCGCAGAGGGTTGTGGTTTCGTGGGATCAGTTCAGAGAAATGTTCAGCACGCGTTATGTTCCGCAAGTTGAGAGGGAGAGATTGGCTCAGGAGTTCCTTGAGCTGAAGCAAGGTTCGGAGTCGGTGACTGAGATCACCAGGATGTTCACTGAGAGGGCGATGTTTTGCTTAGAGTTCACTTCGGAGCAGGCTCAGATGTCTCGATATCTGAGCATGCTCAAGAGGGACGTCAGACAGTTTGTGTTTGCGCAGAGGTGCGAGACCTTGTTGGAGTTGCAGGAGGCCGCTAGGCGGCGTGAGTTAGAGATTGAGTTGCAGTTGCATGAGCTGAGGCAGGCTCTGGTGCAGTCACAGCCGGCGCTGAAATGGTCCAAGACCGTTGATGTTAGAGTGGGGGAACTGAGCAGCCACACTTGTGGGAAGTGTGGGAGGGGTCACACCGGGGTTTGTAGGTCCGGTGGTGCATGCCGCAAGTGCGGAAAGGAGGGTCAACTGTCCACAGCTTGCTGTAGGACCGGTGCAGGCTCCAGCACCGGCCACTTTGAGGATCACAGGTGGAGGTTAGGGTGGAGCGGAGCCCCCAAGGGCTCAGGGTCGTCCTTATCAGCTTGCGGCAGAGGAGGTCAGAGCAGTGTCGGATGCAGCTGCGGGTATGTTACTTTCTTGATATCTTGTTATCTTGTGATTATTGTGGTGTAATGTTTATGAGCTGGTATTTTGTTTGGTTTTCGATGTGGTATTCGTCATTTTGCGGGTTGTGGTTTTGGTTATGGGTTATTGTTTTGGGAATTCCGTTGGTTATCATTCATGAGGGTTATTAGTGGAAACCTGACATTGGGTTGCAGGCCGGGTAGCATCTGCTTTCTGAGGAGTGGTTAGATGCAGATTGAGTTTCTTTCGAGCAGGTTGATCAGTGTTGATGTGAGATCTCGTTGAGGTTGTTTATGCTTGTGAGAAGCAGTCCGCATGTAAGTGTTTTCTTTGTGCAAGAGTTGTTTTGGGAGGTCGGTAATGGCGACCGGTGGTTGATAGTTAGTGCCCAAGTGGGGGAGAATTGGAGAATTCTCCGGGAGATCGATGAGTAATTGAAAGTGCTTAGCTGTTGGGATTCAGCAAGTGTTCTGTCAGCCCAGAGTATAGGCTGATAGGAGTAAGTGTCGGACATGCGGGGCGGGATTCAGACCTAGGGCATTTGATTGTGGAGGGCCTGGGAGCAGGCCGGGATCGAGTATGTATGATGGAGTGAGAGTTCGGAACCCCTAGAGGGCTAGAACGGTATGCATGGGAGGATTTCCGGGGGGATAGCCCGGAATGTTGAATGCTAGTTGAGCGTCCGGATAGACTGAAGGCCGGTAGGCGTACCAGTCAGGCCAAAGGCTCGGAGAACGGTCCAGCCAAACTGAAGGCACTGAGAGCGGTCCAGATTGGTTGAAGGTTCTGAGAGTGGTCCAGATGGACCGAAGGCCTGGTGAGGCGGTCCAGTCATGCTGAAGACTCTACAGGTATTGTTGGATCAGTTTGAGGATATGGATTGTCTATGTTGCGGTGTGATTGCATTAGAAGGTCTGGCCCCGGGTAGTGATCTTGATTAGTGGAGATAGTGCAGGGGCTTGAGAGTCCCTGCGATGAGAGTCAGAGTATGTGTGTTGGATGGATAGCGGATACGCTAAAAAGGGTGGTGTAGCGTTGGGCGAGCATCGTGGCACTTGTTGGAGTGGCAATATGGCCAAGTGGATTCCTTGGAAAAGGAAGTGAGAGAGGTGTCCGAGAGGGAGTGCAAGTTCACGGAGGTGAAAGCGGCAGAGCAGAGTTATGATTAGAGTAATTCGAGTATGGTTTTTGAGCAGAGTGTTTGCGGCAGTGGAACAGAAGCTCATCCGATTTGGGATGTCTGCTGAGGTTGCGGAGGAATTCCGCAGATGTAGAGCCAAGAGACTCGGAAGGGATGCAGGGAGAGAGTCTTGGGCTCTCAGTGTGATTCTGATCAGGATATTGGATATGTATTAGTGGTTCATCCTGGGGAGTGTTGGAGGATATCATCAGTGTATCAGGTTTTCCCAACCTGAGGGTGCTGGAGAAAGTTCAGCATGTGTATGTGATTGCAAGAGGAGAACTCGTAGGAGTTGCTCTGAGATTGAGAATGGGTCTTTCCGTCGTCACGGAATGGATAGAGTGGGATTCGGATCGGGGATCTGATGGTTCATGGCTTTCTAGCCCTTATGGGTCGAGTGATTGTTGGGATTTGGGGCAGTGATGCTTCATGGGTAATTCTCAGTTGTTGAGTGTGATTATCAGAGGGTACAGCTGGTGCCCGGCTCGAGACGGTGATCAGGACACCGTAAGGAAAGAGAAAGTGTGTTTAAGTTTCGATGGGTATGCCTTGAGGGATTTGGCCCGGTTAAGGCCAGGTGGCACGTTGTGGGAGTATCTTTGGGATTGAATTGTTGTGGGCTTCGAGGACGAAGCCTAATTTAAGTGGGGGAGAATTGTAACATCCCGAAATATCAAGAGTAGAGTGGAAGGGCTAAAAGAGTAAATTGGGAAAGAGTGACTCAGCGAGTAGAGACGCGATTTGGTCGCGTGTTAAGTAGCCGACTCGGCGAGTCAATGAGGTGGACTCGGCGAGTAGGCGCTGAGTGGAGAAAACCCTAATTCTCGGGGTTGAGCCCTATATAAAGAACATGATGTTTTCCTCCCAGCCTCTTTATTCCCCCTTGAGTCCCAGAAACCCTAAAATCCTGGAGAAGCACCATTGTTGAGCAAATTGGAGCTTGGAGAGGTGGTTGTTGAAGAGATTCTAAAGAAGAAGAGGCTTGGATCAAAGGGCTTTGCAAGGATTCGGGATAATCTTATCTTGGAGCTTCCTTTTGAGGTATCTTTCCATTGTTTGAGCTGCTATTGTCTAGATTCTTCATTTTGGGGGTGTTGAGATCATATCTTTTGGTGTTTTGGAGTTTAGAGGTTAGATCTGAGGTTGCTACCTCAGATCTGGAATGGAGAAGAATTGGAATGCATGAAAGTCCCTATGTTGAGTGTTGGATAAAGCTATCATGTCCCAAACCTTAGCCCTAATGTGCAAAATGCATAGATCTCTTTGGATTCACGTAAAGTTTGCCACATTACGTGATGGATGAGTTGTAGGAGGCTAGATATATGTTTTGGAGCAATTGCATGGCCTGGAATGCTTCTGAATGGATTCAGACCGGTGGTACTCGGCGAGTCACATGGGTGTACTCGACGAGTTGCTTGAAGATGAGCTGGAACTCGACGAGTTGGAAGAACAACTCGGCGAGTTGGATGAAGATGGCCTGGAACTCGGCGAGTTGTATGAACAACTCGGCGAGTAGGTTGAAGATAGCCTTAGACTCGGCGAGTCTGTTCTTGGGCTCGGCGAGTCTTATCGAAGAGTCCCAATATTTTTCTGGTCGAGTCGAGAATCGGTGAGTCAAGGGATGACTCGGTGAGTTGTGTGCGAGTGGACTCAGAGTTGTTGAACTCGACGAGTCTCGGGGTGACTCGGCGAGTTAGGTCGCGGATTGAGGGAAGTTCTGAGTATGGGGACTCGGCGAGTCATCGGGTTGACTGGGCGAGTAGAGTCAGTCAGGGGTTGACTTTGACCTTTTCTTTGACCAAGGGTTGGCCTGTGATTTCCAGGGGCATTTTGGTAATTGTTGATTATTATTTTGAGTTCAGTGCATTGGTGGTTGTCCAGTGGTGGTGATCGTATCAGTGATCGGAGCAGTTTGGGTTATCTGTTCAGTCGGCAGTTTCGAGGTGAGTTATCCTCACTATATCAACAGGGTCTAAGGCACCAAGGCCAGCCCTTATCGGATTGAGATCCGGGTAGTTGTTGTTATGTTGTTGCTATGATATGTTTGCATCCTGAGAGCTAGGATGGTATGTGTTGGAGACCTGATTGAGATCGATATCCTGAGAGTTAGGGAGATGCTATGCTAGTAACCTGCTAGGTCGGTATCCTGGTTAGGATGATGATATGTTATGTGATCTGTTTGATCTGCTTGTTGACTGTGAATTTCTGTATGATTGTATGTATATGTGCACATGGTTGATTGGACTGGAGTTGGGTTGAGGCGGGTCTTGCGGTGTGCTGTAGGCCAAGATACCCAGGGCGGACTGGTTGTCCCGAAGGCCCAGCAAGCGGTCCGGATAGGCTGTAGGCCCCGAAAGGGCAGACCAGACATGCCGAAGGCTCGGAGAGTGGACCAGATAGACTGAAGGCCCGGTGCGGGCGGACCAGTCATACTGTAGACTCAGAGAGTGGACCAGGTGGATTGAAGGCCCAGGAGCAGGCGGACAAATCACACTGCAGACGCAATGTATGTGGATAGACTCAGAGGGTGGACCAGGTGTACTGTAGGCCGGTGCGGCGGACCAGTCACACAGTAGACCCGAAGTGCATGGCTGTTCTGTGATCGGATATGTTATGGCATGTTATGCGTGTATGGTATTTGTGGTTGGTATTTTGGGGATATCTCACTAAGCTTTCGGGCTTACAGTTGTGGTTTCATGTTTTTCAGGTTCTTCAGGAGACTGTGGCAAGGCGAAGGCGTTATCGTACCGCTCCTCATGATTTCGTAGTATTGTGATTCTGGGAACACGTTAAATGTTTTGTATTGAAAACCTTTTTGTAAAGATCTAATGGAATCAAGATGTTTTTGAAAAATTTAAAATTGGTTGTATTTTTCGGTCGTTACATCAATACCATGATCCAGGGGAAGATAGATTCACAGTATCACACAGTTATGTTTCTAAGGGGCGAAGGTCAAAAATGTATGTTCGCTCTTGTTGTTAAACACCTCTTCTCGACGTCTTGTCTTGAGCATATCTTGGAGATCATACAGAGGTGCGACCAGAACAGTGTTGCTGATAAGAAACTATTTGTTGACATGCTGAGGTGGTACATTCTGTTCTGACAGACTCTTCTTGCCATTATTCCTAAACTGTTTAAAGTTATAAAGACAGCGAGGCCTGCTCAGAAGAAATAATCTCTCGCCTCATTTGACGCAAAGGGGGAGATTGTTGAGTCTATTAGGTTGCGTCATGGGCTCGGTCCATAGCCTAGTTTGAATGCCGGTATTACGCCTGTCCAGTCGTGCATAATTTTGTATTAGGGTTTAGTATATAAGCTGCATGCATGCAAACTTAGAGATTATCGCTTTCATTGTTATTATTTCATATCTTCTGTAAACCCTAGCTTGTCTCTACAGCGGAAGTTCTTTATCGAGCTCTGCTGAGGCGTGACTTTGTTTTCAATCATAAGCATAAGTTTGATTCTGTTTTGTGTTCTTTCTCATATTGATCTTAAACTGTTTGATTACTTTTATCGTACTTGTGAACGATCTAATCGATCTAAGAGTTTTTGAACTCATCAAGAACATCAAGGGTCATATGTAACCCTAATCCATACCCATAAGCTTATGATCCACCCATTTGATTTGGATAACCACTTCATGGACTAACCCATAAGCCCATCACAAATCAATAATGGATCATTAGCCCAATCCATATGTATCAATTTAATTAGTTTGTTTTGAACACTAAATTAATTCTTAAATTAATTCTTGATCAATACTAATTAAATAATATGATTCCTTAATTAATATATTATACTTATAATATATTAATAAATCATAATTAACCTCTTACTCAAATATCCTTCCTAACATATTGCTTTGATGAATACAACCCAAATGGACCATGCTACTATCAGGTCAAGTACATATCAATTATAGTTATGGGCTTAGACACCTTTTCCAACATTAATTTCGTCTGAGATCACCCGCAACATACTGGAGCAGAATCTTGTGATCTTTGGTACAATCAAGGAGGGTATCATGGAGGTTTTGGAGGAGTGCTTGGGATCTTTCCGTTCTGATATGGCAGGATTGATGGGAGCTCGCACGTCGACTTTCAGAGAGTTTCGGGCATGTGGGGTCCAGAGTTCTTTAGGGAGAAGGACCCGATCGTGAGTATACGTTGGTTAGCGAATGTCGCTAATGCTTTCTGCACTAGCAGTTGTCCCGAGGGAGTAAAGATCGGACTTGCTTCCTCTCTTCTGAAAGTCAGAGCTCGAGATTGGTGTGAAGAGGTTGGGTGCGCCGTAGGAGAAACAACAGTAATTTGATGACATGGAATTACTTTTTGGCTATATTTCGAGTGGAGTTTGCACCAGTGATTGAGGTGCAGCAGTTGGCGAGGGAGTTTCAGGACCTTCACCAGACTACTGGCAGTAGCTGAGATCACCGCTATGTTCAACGATAGGGTGTTGTTGGTTCTGCAGTATGTAGCGGATGAGGGGATGAAGAAGGCAAGATACCATGAGATATTGAGGAGTGGTATCTGACAGTTTGTGAGCCGATCTAGTTGTAGGAAACTGGAGGATATGATTGCAAGATCCAGAGAGAGAGGGAGAGAGAGATTGACTTGGAGATGGAGAGGAAGAGGAAGCCAGATCAGGTTCAGGGGTTAGGGAGTTCGGGCAAGAGGCCTAATGTTTTTGATTCGAGATTGAGAGTCCATCAGGGCCAAGGCCACTACGGAAAGTGCAACAAGACGCACGATGGGGCATGCAGGGTGGGTGGTTCCAATTGCTTCAAGTGTGGCAGGACAGGTCATATTAGCAGGGATTGCACTGCTACCACCACCACCCATGTATCTAATCTGATTTGCTTCCATTGCAATCATAGGGGCCATAACAAGGCCAATTGCCCGAGTTTAGCAGCGGGAGGACCAGTTGCAGCACTCGCTCCAGTGACTCTACGGATTATTAATGGCCGCTAGGGGGAAGGTGGATGCACCTATTGTGAGGAGTAGAGCTTTTCAGTTGGCAGCCGATGAGGCGCGTGCATCACCTGATGTGGTGATGGGTATGTATCTTCTCCTTATATATTTAGTTATTTTGATTTCTCTACTTATATTTGTTTGTTTTGTTTTTAATATCATTCCTTGTGAATGATATCTCTGACTTGGTATTGTTTGATTTTGGGGCTACACGACATTTTGTATATATTTAGCTCAAAAAGAGGTTTGTTGATGCTCTGGGGGAGCTGCATTGTGTATTAGAGCTTGAGATTGCGAACGATGGATATATCCAGGTATCGGGGGTTCATCAGGGTTGTATTTTGGAGATGTTTAGCGAGCAGTATCCGATTGATTTGGTTCCTATTCCTTTGCGCGGGAACAAGGTTATTTTAGGAATGGACTGGTTGAGCCCCAATGGGCCAGTGATTGATTGCGAGCATCAGATGGTGCGTATTCGGACCGCAAGGGGGGGGGGGGGACGAGTTTGTGGTCTAGGGAGAGAGTGCTCAATGTGGGCCAATTCTATGTTCAATAATTAGGACCAGATGCTATCTTTAGCAGGGTTGTTCTAAATATATTGCCCATGTTATGGATACTTGGGAGAAGGGTAAGGCGACTGTGGATGATGTATCGGTTGTTTGGGAATACCCATATGTGATTCAGGAGTACTTTCTTGGAGTGCCTCCGAAGAGGCAGGTGGAGTTTAGGATTGACTTGGTTCCTGGTGTGGCTCTGATAGCCAAAGCACCATATTGGTTAGCTCCTACAGAGACGCAAGATTTGTCTATATAGCTGCAGGATCTGTTAGACAAGGGGTCCATTCGACTGAGTACTTCTCCATAGGGAGGTCCAATCCTGTTTGTGAAAAATATGGATTGGTCACATCGGATGTGTATTGATTACCGAGAGCTGAATAAGATAACGGTGAAGAATCGTTATTCACTCCCAAGGATTGATGACTTGTTTGACCAGCTTCAGTGTGCATCTTGGTTTTCCAAGCTCGATCTATGTTTGGGTTATCATCAGATGAGGGTAAGAGAGGAGGATGTGCAGAAGATGTCCTTCCAGACTCGTTATGGTCATTACGAGTTTGTGTGATGCCATTTAGGCTCACCAATGCCCCAGCCGCATTCATGGACCTCATGAATCGTATATACAGACCCATGTTGGATCAGTCTGTAATTATGTTTATCAATTACCACTTGGTCTATTCCAAGACCTAGGAGCTACATAAAGAGCATTTGAGGAAGGTATTGGAGACTCTAAGGATGGAGAGATTGTATGTGAAGTTCTCCAAGTGTGAGTTCTGGTTGCGTGGGGTACAGTTTTTAGGGCACCTTGTCAACCAGAACGGTATTCTGGTCAATCCGGCCAAGGTCAAGGTAGTTATGATATGGGAGGTTCCAAGGTCTCCATCTGATATTCGGAGTTTCCTTGAGTTGGCAGGTTGCTATCGGAGATTCATTCAAGATTTCTCCAAGATAGCGGTTCCTCCACTGCAAATAAAATGACATTTAGTGGCATAGAAAAAATATCACTAAAAACCAAAAAAGTGCCACTAAAGACCTCCTGGGCAACCAGCGACACGCAAAAAAAAAAAAAAGAAAAAAAAGTGCTGGCACATTTTGGTTGTGTCGCCGCATCTTATTAGGTTTTAGTGGCACTTTTCTATTATGCCACTATAGCACTTTTAGGTTTTAGTGGCTCTATTTTTATGTCACTATTTAACTACTAAAATAAAAATTATTTTCATACTTTTAGTGACAATTTTTTTAACACGAAAACTATACTAATAATTTTAAATTGAATATAAAATAATAATAAGACAATTAAGATAATTAAGATAATAAATGGAAAACACAATATTATTCTACCAATAATATTTTCAATATTTAAAACACAAATGTATTCAAAAGAGTTTAAAAAGTCAAAATATGGTGCTAGTGCTCAAAACATATTACTATTGAACTAAATACTAGTTGAGGAAGAAACATGAAACTTGACCGAGCTCAAACTTTATTTAATTTCTAATCTTGAGTTTTTCTTCAAGGAAAAGAACCGGTTTGGTAAAGAGCATGACCCTGAATCCAATAATTTGTCACCATTGAAAAAGCACATGACATTGTATGAATCTACAAATTTATCCCACCTCCTGCAATAAAAAACTTCAAGTGTTAATAATTAAAACTACTGAAATAATTATCAAATATGACAAACTTTGTATGATCTTTTTGACCTAGGCATTTCTATTATAAAAAACTACTTGAATTATTATTTATACGTATTATAAAAAGATGTACTAATTGGTACTATATAAAAATTGAGATTCATTTTAATTTTTTGAAAATGAGTAGCACTTGCATCAGATAGTTGTTGAGATATTCATATATCTAATGGCAACTATGTAATGCATCTAATGGCTAGCGCTTCATCTTTTATGATCATAGCAGGAATAAAATTACTATATACACAAATTATAAAAAAAAAATCTAAATATTATATATTGCTTAAACGTCACTAAGAAAAGAAAATATCAATGTTAATTTAATAATTTATATGAAGTGGGTGTATAGAATTACTTTTTACATGAGGCGGGCTACAAAACAACAGGTCTTAAAATCCTTCTTTTCCACAATTAAACAGAGGATGACACTTTTGTCCTTTTGACAACCATGAATTCTTCTGTAATTGCATACAAATTAAACCAAAAAATTGATAAGATGACTTACTGTTAAATAAGCAAACCAATGGCCCGCACACAGAGCATCAATATCATTTTCTACATTATGAACCTACACAAAATTTGAAAACAGATTAGGGTGCAGCAAAATCTTGATGAAATGAGAAATGAAAAGAAGTTAAAAAGAAACTTACAGCTTACAGCAAGGTTGTATGATCCATATGTTAATATAGTTGCCGAGCAGCTCTAATATGATTTTCTCGCAGTCTGCATAAGTAAATAGCTTCCAACAATGCAATTTTCAAACAATTAACGTCTGTAGATAGAAGTGTATTTGTAGAAAAAAAGGTTAAAAATTTCAATTCGGTGAATTTGGCGTGGACCTAATGGAAATTAAGTGATCTTGGTATTGACCTAACATTTCACTTTTTGGTGTGCAGTCTATGGTATTGGCAAAAAATCAAACACATGGTGTGCATTTTCCTCTTTACACATCTTGGTACAATCAAACACAGACACAAACAAATAAAGGATGGAGGGCGATTGTACTACACATGGGGGAGAAGCTGATTGCATCGATTGCACAAGTGTGTCAACCCGTAATTTGTATCTTGTAAAGGTCAAACTTGGTCAACTAAAGTAAAAAATATTAAACAAAGGTCAAATTTATCTCTTTTATTATCTTAATATAGTTAGGGTAATGAATTTGTAGGTGTATAAACCTAGTATTCTTAGGTGTTGTGTGTTCGGAGGGAAATCATTTAGGACCGAGGTCCCTGGCAGCCGCAAACCGTCGCATGGGCAACAACAGTTCGGACCACAAATGGTTCGTAGTCGTGAACCTCTTCGGACCGTGAACTCTACCTATATATATATATATATATATATATATATATATATATATATATATATATATATATATATATATATGTGTGTGTGTGTGTGTGTGTGTTTGACTGAAAATTTCCTCACTTCTTCACTTCCGACCGAAAACTCAAGACTTTTCTCCCAGGATCTTCAACCGAAAACCCAAGTTTTCTCTCATGTATCATCCGAAGATCATCCAATTCACCTCCGGATCTTATTAAGAACATCTAGTGTTCTTCTCTTCATAATCAATCACCCTTCATTCTTGAGTTTACGGCCGTAAACACCTAAATCTTCTTCATTTCACCAAGAACACACACTAAGTTCCAGCCGAAAACACTTGAATCTTCAAAGGCCAAAAACCCCTTTTTGTGGCCGTGAACACCGAAGGTTGGCCGTGAACTCCAAGCAGCTACTTGATTTCGGTTCTAACACTTCTTTTTGAATTGTTTTGTATCAGGATCTAACTCGAGGAACTTATCATCATATATCGAACATTCAATCGAATCACTCACTTAAGGTGAGTTCATGCCCCTACAATTTACTTTTTAAACGCTTTTAGGGAGGAATACAAGTAGAACACAATTTATATTGTGTTAACATTTACATGTGAAACCAAAAAATCAAAGGATTTCTTATGCTTTTATAAGTTGTTAAAATCATTTCAAAAACTCTTTTAAACTATTTTAGATGGCTTTTATTATAAAAATCGTATTCCTTTATATATTTATGTATAAGTATGCTTTAACGGACTTAGGACTATTGCTAAATGCCTTGACTTATGTTCCTTGTTTGGTTGTGGGCTTAGGGTAGGATCACTAGTCCGACTGTCAGCTAAATCATAGTTATATTTTCTAAATATATACATGAATATTAAACTTCACATTCAAGGTACATACTTAACTTAGTTGCATACAGTGGGCAAATGAGTCTTTTCTACAAATCAGTAACAATTCAAACAAACATACTAGTAAACTATAATAGGTATAGTTTAGAGGATCACTACATACTATTTCTAGAACAGAGAGACAATACATGAGTCAACACATACATACTATTACTATTCATTTACAAGAACAAGAAAGAACTTACATACTATAACAAGAACAAGATAACTAAAATGTGAGATACTATTTCATGGCATAATAATATTCTTACTATATCATGTTTTGTAACCAGAGTCTCCTGGAGGGAGAGCGTGATTTTGTGTATAGATCTATACGAGATTGACCATCCTACACCTTGTTGCTAGCTATAGTGGGACCTGCAGGTCTACAGGTGACAAATGTCATACCATTTTCGACGCCTGAAGAACGTCGTGTTTTATACTAATCTATCAAGTATGGTTATAACCTTATCAGATGTTAACCTAAATTAACTAGTTTGGTTTTCAAGGTAGTTAATGCATCAGTAGTGTATTTTATACAATACTACTATAAATCTTCATATTTCCATTACATTCATACAGTGATATTCTCACATGAGAAATGCATACTATTTTTCGAGTAAAGATAGTTTTACAAATATGGAAAACATACATTTATTCTATTTCAAGTACAAACATACATTTTACACTATTTCAAGAGAACAGAACATACAAACAGCTGAGTCTTGGTAGAAGACTACTTTTCATTTAAGCAGAAAATAGAGGATTTTCTGGGAAGTATACAAACATTTTCACTAGACAGATACGAACATTTTTACTATACATATACAAACATTTTTACTATACATATAAAAACATTTTCATGAAACAAATGCAAACACTTGACACTAAAATACTTATGAACTCACCAACTTAAATGTTGATACTCTCTTTCAAAATAACTTGTATTCTCAGGTTACAAGTAGACAAGTACACTGGACCAGGTTTTGAGAAGACGTAGCATGTTCAAGGCTCGTCTTTTATTTTGTTATTTATACATTTTTATTTTCATACAACCATTCACCGAGCATACTTATATTAACTATATTATTAATGCAATAGATGTTGTTGCTTGTATTACTATTGTGCATTGTCAGGATACTGTACATGACGTCCTCCGCCCCCAAACATTTCTGCCGTTCTCGGTTTGGGGGTGTGACAAAAAGGGAAAAGTCGATTGTGTCAATTGCACAAAAACATGACATCTATGTTAAAAAAGTAGTTGGTGTTGGCATGATGATGACGATGGCATCGGGGAGGATTTCACCATGCTCCAGTATGAGAGAGAGAGAGAGCAAAGAAAGAAAGAAAGAAAGATATATGAGATAATGGCAGAGAGAAATAGGTTATCTTTTTTGCTAGTAATGAAGAAAGAAGGGCTTGAAGACATAATCGGTTTTTTCTGGTGACGAAAGAATAAGGGGTTGAAGATTGTGACAAAGGAAGAAGACATTATTTTGAATTTGTGAATTCTTGGGAAAGAATGGCGGACAATGGTGAAGATTTTGGGTTGGGAGGAAATTAGCTCAAAATTTTAGAGATAGAAGGAAAATGAAAGTTGAAAATGAAACTAAAGTTTAGGATGGTGGAAAGATTTTAATCTTGGGGAATAAGTGTGGGAAATTAAAAATAGAAGTGATACAGTAGCACAAAACAAAAAGTGTCACAATAAACATAATATAGTGGCACAAAACAAATCTACCACTAAAGGTATTTTTTTTGTAGTGCTCTAACCCGATTGACGAAGAAGATTGTGTTGGATAAGGTGTCTAAGTCCATAACTATTTCTGGTATGTACTTGACCCGACCCGGCATGGTCCATTTGGGTTGCATGGCACCATGCAATTGGATAGACTAAATGAAAGAAATAGCACTTGTGGTTTATTACTATATTATAAGTTCTAATATATTAATAATATTATTTAATAAAGTTTGATCAAGAATTAATTTAGAATTAATTAAGTGATCAAAAGATAACTAATTAAATATATGGGTTGATTATGTAAATCATCCATACTTGTATAGTGGGCTAAGAGGCTCCATGGATTATCAAGTTGGGTTCCACCCATAGGATGCTCCATGGGAGTTACAAACCCATGGGTCATGGAAATGAAGAGTCATGACACATTAGGGTTTACATGGTGTAACCCTAGATGTGTCAACACTATATAAGGAACCCATTCTCCACCAAATCGGCTACACATGAACAAGTGAGGGCTAGGCCGAGTTTTGCAAGTGTAAGATTCTCTCAAAAGTTTACTCCTTTGCATTTGGTGTTGTGTGAAGCATTTGAGGCATCACACTTGGGGTGCTAGGCTCACAAGGTTTCAAGGATCACAAGCAACAACAAGGTAAGTAATTTTATCTTCCATTAGAGCTAAATATTGTTCCCCATGTATGCTAGATAGGAATATAACCTTGGAATTCAACTTTGCATGATAATTAGATAAACATAGATCCAAGGTTATTAGGGTTGCATGTACACTTAGGAAGTGTTAGAATGCTCAAAACCCATCAGTGGTATCAGAGCCAAGGCTTGTTTGTTGATTATTTGTGCAAACTACTTGAAAAAATCGTTTTTCTGCTTTCTGCTCGTATGAATTCGCCAAGTCCATGGGGGGACTCGACGAGTCCATGAAAAAATGCAAGCTACTTGTCAAGTTTGTTCTTGCACTCGACGAGTAGAGGCTGCAGTGTTTAGAATTTCGATTTTAGTTGCTGGAAATGGACTCGAAACATTACCCTAAATTGTTTTGGTACTTGAAAACATGTTTTAGATGGTGTAATGTTTATGCTAATCCATTTACAATGACAATTATCAAAATTACAAGTTTTAAGTGTAATTTTTTTATTCTTGAAAGTGTTCATATTCATGTTCTTGTTCTTATGATGTTTAGATGATCATAGGAATTGTTTGTAACCTATGTGGTAGATTAATTCATGATCATAATGTGTTTTAATAGAGTCCATAACTTGTCCTCAAGTTATGGAAAACCAAAAGTCACTTTGTTAAAATCCATTAAAAGAACACATGAGTTATAAAAAATGAAGAGTCTTCATTTTTAATACTCTATTAACTCATAAGTTACAAGAAATGAAAAGTTTTGAAAGTTTACAAAACTTGCCCTCAAGTTTTGGAACAAGTAAAGTCTTAATTAAAACTTTAGTTCCAACCCTTAGAATTTTAAAAGTTAAAATTCAACCCTTATACTTTATAATATTATAAGTTCATAATATATATATATATATATATATATATATATATGTATGTATGTATGTATGTATGTATGTATAAGATCAAGTCGTCTTACCGCTAGTACGCCTCATTCAAGAAGCCATTCTATAAGAGGGGTATAAGGTTGTTGCCTATAAAATGGCAACTTAATGGGTGTCCATTCTCACCCACCGCTTCCTTGATTGGTGGAGGGTTGTTAGCCGAACGGGTAAGACAAGGACTTATAAATTTTCATTAAAAGTATGATGAATATTATAAAGTAACTAAATGTTTTAGTAAATTCCCAATCTTAGTTACTTTAGGAAAAATGTGAATAAGGTGCTAATCCATGAAATTACACTTTAAACTTTGTTTAAGTCGTTGGTGGAGCGTGTGTGGTTAACCGGCACACTAACTTGGACTTAACAAGGTAGGTAAAGGGTGACTTAAGGTTTGTCATAGTATCGGTGGAGCGTGTGTGCTTACCGGCACATCGATTGAGTGATAAACCTTAAGGGTACTAAGTGATTTGCATGGTTACTTCACACCTCGTTTTGTGATCCTCGGTATCCCAGTCACAAAACCTGGAGGGCACACTCGAGATTGAAACATGCCACTAAAAAGTTCAATGAATCTCAAAAAATCTAGGAATTTCTAATAACCAATTAAAAACGTAATATCAATATTTCGTTTTTCATGGTGGAAATTGGTGAATCGTCATTCACCTACCTTTCAAATATGTTATAGCTTGGATTACGGTATACCTCTTCTAATTTATAATATATTGTGATTGGATCTGATGTGCACAAAAGTACCCACTAATTTTAATATTTATAACCTAACAAACTTAGACTATCTATGCACTTATAGGCAGTGTACCTAGTCAGATTACAGTATAGCTTAGGTAAGTCGGGTGTCGATCACAGGGAACGGTGGATTAATTTAATATATTTGATTATAGGTTACAGGTCACACGAAAATAATAAAGAAAATAATCTCAAACTAACAATTAATTAACTACTCTCGATAAACTAACAGGAAAACAAATCTCTTCAGGTACTTTGGTTTAGCCAAATTACACCTTAAAAACATAGATAATTGCATACTCAAATTCATTTATTCATGTTCACCGATTCCTAAAATGATTAGATTCGCGTTCACTATAACTAATCCTTTAGCAAACAAGTCAATTCAAACAGTGATCAGTTGATTAAACTAACATGCTTCCTAGTGTTCAGTTCGTATCAAGCAAGACTTGTAAATATAGTTAATCGAATTATTAATTCAATTTAACCTCTTGTTGATGGTCATCAAACAAGGCTCACACATTAACTTTCTTATTCTCAAGTTAATCCTAGTTTCACATTCGTTATTCCTAGACTTATAATCTCAATGGTCATCAAAAATCATAAGAGACAAGCAAATCAAGCAGATGTTCATGCAACTCAATTCACTTAACAATTAACAGAAAATAATCATCATTAACACATAAGGATCTTTTAACAAGCTTGGCAAGATAAATTAAACATAAATAAACAATTCAATATAGCAATTAGTCTAATAATCAAAGCTTCATTCAATCATAAACACAAAATAAAAGGTTTTTACACCCAAATCAGAAACTGAATACAGAAAAGTACCACAATAGAATGCTAAACATGGTCATGTTAGCAAACCATATGATTAGCGACACGTATCCGCTCTCCAACCCTTCCGATCTCTACTTCCGTTAGCTTAACGGCCTTCCGGCCGCCTTCTAGACCCTCAAAACGGCAACTATGAAGTTTTCTTGTTGCACAAGTCGAAGTGGAATATCATAGATTATGAAACTGGTGGAATGATATGGGGTATTTATAGTTGATGGAGATGGAATTATATGGAATATTAGAGTTGGATTGGAATAAGGAAACTAATGTGGCTTAGGGATTAAGCAAATAAAGATAAGGAAAGTGGTGCTTGGGGAATAAGTAACTTGGAGGGAATTTCCGTCCAGCTTTTATGCTTTATCTTCAAGGCCGATTTTGGATAAGATAAGTGTTGAATTAGCCAAAAGTCCCTATCAAATAAGTCGTAGGAAATTTCTTCTAGTTTTCAGAACAATTTGAATCTCGTCAATTGGACTTTCGAGTCATCAGATATACCCGAAACACTGAAGAGGGGTCAATCTGCTAGCAATATCCTTTTTGCATCTTTTCAGCTCCATTCTCTTTCTTTTGCATTCCATCTCCCATTTTAACTGTAATTAAATATTTCAAAGCATATTAAGTATATTTTAGTTCTAAATAATAATAATAAAGGCTAAAATATTAAGATATGTTTCACATAAATATATATAAAAACACACATATCAGGATCCTAGCCTTAATATTACATTTGGGTGTTTTATTAAGGACTCTCTTAATATCTAAACTAATCCTGTCCTTTTCATTCAGATGTTTTCAAACAACGCTGCTTCTGGCTCTAATCCTAATATCTCCTTTACCCTTATAAACTTGTGTGGGAAAGTCACTTTTGATGGATCCAACTTCAATGATTGGATCAGAAACATCAGGATGATTACCCGCTACGAGGACAAAGAATATGTCCTTGATAAGGAGCTTAAGAAGATTGATGAGACCACTGCAACTCCTCAGGAGATACCTGACTTCCAGGCACATGAAAGGGATGCTACCAAAGTAGCATGCATCATGATGGCCACCATGACAGCGGAACTCCAAAAGTCCTATGAGGACTTTTACCCTTTTGAAATGCACCAAGATCTGATGGAAATATACCATCAAAGTGCACGACAAGAGAGGTATGAAATCATCTGCTCCATGATAACAACCTTGATGAAGGACGGAGAGTCCGTCACGAGCCACATGCAGAAAATGCAAAGGTATGTGGATCGGTTGCTGAAGCTTAATGTGAACTTCCCTGAGGAGCTTGCAATAGATATCATTTTGCACTCCTTACCATCGTGCTATGATCAATTAGGCATGACATATCACATGAATAAGGAAGAGGTCACACTCAGCAAACTTCAGGGACTTCTCAAGACCGCATAAACAGGTCTTAAGGGCAAGTCGGTTGTTAACACTCCTACTCCAAACTCCGCCCCAATTTTGGCAATCGGGAAAAGTCGAGGGAAGAAGAGGAAGAGCTCTTAGAAGGGTACCAAAGCTAGGACCCTTGATGGCTCCTCTTCAAGTGGAACCAAGAAAGGTTTTGTCACTCTTTCTTCTGACCCAAAAGAGGTTGAATGCTTCTATTGCCATGAAAAATCACATTAGAAGCGGAACTGCCCAAAGTACCAACAAGATGTGAAGGATGGGAAAGTTAAACCCAACCATGCTGGTATTTACACTATCTTATCTAATAACTCACCCCATTCTAACTCTTAGGTCCTTGATACCGGTTGTGGTATTCATATTTGTTCTGATTTGCAGGGACTAAGAAGAAGTGAGAATGTGGAGCAAGGAAGAATAAACTTAATCATGGGGAATAGGAAAGCTTTACCTGTCACCAAGATTGGAGTTTATACTTTATCGCTAAGTAGTGGGTTTAGTTTAGATTTGAATAAATGTTGTTATTCGCAGAAATGGCAAGAAATATTATTTCCTTTCATGCATTGTACAAACAAGGTTTCACCTTTTCATTTGATAATGAAGTTGGTTCGATTAATGCTTTCTTTAATAATGTTCTTTATTTTAAAGCATTACCTTGTGATGGTGTGTATGAAACTGTATCTGTGGTTGATAACTTAGGAAATAATGTTTTGTGTATTGATTATGTTAATGATAATAACTTGGATAAAGCTTCATTATGGCATTGTCGTCTTGGACATATAAGCAAGAAACGCATAGGCCAACTCCAAAAGGATGGAGTCTTGGAGTCATTTGACCTTAGGTCAGATGATAGTTGCGAATCATGCTTACTTGGAAAAATGACAAAGTCACCCTTCACAGGTTCTTGTGAGAGGGGTGAAGGTCGGTTGGATCTTGTACACACAGATGTGTGTGTGCCCTTCAAACATGCCACAAGGGATGCTAATCATTATTATTTGACTTTTACTGATGATTATAGTAGGTATGGATATGTCTACTTAATCAAGCATAATTCAGAGACTTTCGAAAGGTTTAAAGAGTTTAAACAGGAAGTCGAGAATCAATTGGGCAGGAACATTAAGATGCTTCGATCCGATCGAGGTGGTAAGTATCTTAGTTCAGAATTCCTCGACTATCTTAGGGAATGTGAGATTGTCTCACAATTGACACCTCCCAGGACACCGCAGTTGAATGGTGTGGCTGAGAGGCGTAATCGGACCTTGTACTCGGCGAGTCTGCTCTTGGACTCGGCGAGTAGCATGAAGATTAGGAGCAACTCGACGAGTGGGATGAACAGCTCGTCGAGTCAGATGAAGATTGCCTTGTACTTGGCGAGTCTGCTCTTGGACTCGGTGAGTCAGGTCGTGAAACCCCAAAACCTTCGAGTTGAGACTCAAATCAGTGAGTCGAGTGGAGACTCGGTGAGTCGGACAGGTTAGGACTCGGAAATCGATAGACTCGACGAGTCATGGACTGACTCGGTGAGTCGAGTCGCGAAAGGAAGGATTCTGAGCATATGAACTCGGCGAGTCAGTAGGTTGACTCGGCGAGTAGGGTTGACCTGGGAGGTTGACCTTGACCAGGACTTTGACTTTGACCAACGTTGACTGGATTGACTTTTGGGGGTCAATTAGACTAAGTGTTGCATTAATATTGGTAGCTTGGAGAGCTAGTGGAGCAGGAGTTCAGAGAGTTGCCGGGCAGCAGCTAGAGGGGTTATCAGCAAGTTCAGCAAGAGCAGGTGAGTTTCCCTTTATGTGAATGCGTCTAAGACCACAATGTCGGCCCATGTAGTTATGAGTAGAAGTCCCGGGGGTTAGCCCTAGGCACAGTATGCTAGTATGATATTCAGGACGAGGTCCATTAATAGCGGGCGGGTGCCCAAGGATTTGTTTATATGATAGTTTATACTTGTTGTCTGTATGATACATGTATGTGCCTGGTAGGGAGGTAAGTGTGGGCGAGGTCCCGTATCTCACCAATAGCAAAGTGTGGATGGTGTTCCATATCTCATTAGTAGCAGAACAGGGGCGAGGCCCAAGTTAGGGAAGGAGTAAGAGTGGGATGGGCCCGTATCTCACGACCAATAGGAGCGTGGACGGGGTTCCATGACTCATCAGTAGCAGGACAAGGGCGAGGCCCAGGATAGGCGATGCCTTAGGACAAGATCCATAGTATATGTTAGCTTATGTGTTGCGGTATGTTTATGTGGTATTATATGTTAGCGGGCGAGGCCCTGTGATAGGCGAGGCCTAAGTGAAACGGATATGTATCCAAGCTGGGCTTGAAGCCAGGAGGGGCCTGGAGCGACGGGGCCATTATAGCGGGCGAGGCCTGAGGCAGGGGGTGAGGCCCAGGATAGCGGGCGTGGCCCAGTATGTGCAGTATGTGGTTATGCATGGTATGTGGTAGGGTGGGGAACTCACTAAGCTTCGTGCTTATGGTTTTCAGTTTTGGTTTCAGGTACTTCCGGTAGCGGAGGGAAGAGCTCGGGGTGATCGCATGGCACACACCATTGATTAGACAGCCTGGGAATGTTTTACTCTGATAACGAACATGTGTTTTGGAAATTAATACTCTCTTTATGTTTTGGATTGATGATTTTGCTTTAAGTAATGTTTTATTAAAAGAAATTTTTGGTCTTGAATTTTGGGTCGTTGCACAAGCGGTGAAGGAACTTCAAACCCTAGCACTCAACTTGAGGAGGAAACTCCTGTTGAGCCAATTGACAAGTCTTTACCTCTGAGGCGTTCCACAAGGGTTAGGAATACACTTGAGCATTACTATGGATTCCATATTACTGCGGAAGGTGATACACTTATCAGTGATGAGACACTGATAGGTCTGGATGAACCTAACAGTTACGCGGAAGCCATGGCAGGCCCCGAGTCAGCCAAGTGGAAAGAGGCAATGGACAGCGAGAAATAATCCATGTATGACAATCAAGTTTGGAACTTGGTTGAGAATATACCAGGTCGTAAGACTATAGGGTGCAAATGGATCTTCAAGAAGAAGACCGACATGGATGGTAATATACACACTTATAAGGCACGACTAGTTGCAAAGGGTTTCTCACAAACTCTGGGAGTTGATTATGATGAGACCTTTTCTCCAGTGGCCAAGATTAAGTCTATTAGGGTTCTGTTAGCCATAGCTGCATTTCATGACTATGAAATTTGGCAAATGGATGTCAAAACTTCTTTCCTTAATGGAACGTTGGCTGAGGATGTTTACATGAGTTAGCCAGAGGGTTTTGTCAATACAGAGTACCCTAATAGAGTGTGTAAGCTTGATAAATCCATTTATGGGTTAAAGCAAGCACCTCGCGGATGGAATCTTTTCTTTGATGAGAAAGTCAAAGAGTTTGGCTTTTCTAGGAGTGAAGATGAATCTTGTGTATATGTCAAGGCTAGTGGGAGTATAGTTAGCTTTTTGGTATTGTATGTGGATGACATACTACTCATAGGAAATGACATCCCAACTCTACAGGTAGTTAAGTCCTGGCTTGGGAAGTGTTTCTCTATGAAGGACCTAGGAGAAGCTGCCTATATTCTAGGGATAAGGATCTTGAGAGACCAGAGTAAACGACTAATTGGAATTAGTCAGAGTACATACTTGGATAAGGTGCTGAAGAGATTCAGTTGCAGGATTACAAGAAAGGAGAGTTACCCATCCAGAGTAACACCAGATTGAGTAAGACACCAAGCCCTAGTACTGAGGCTGAGATAGCAAAAATGAGTCGAATACCTTATGCTTCGGCTGTAGGATCGATCATGTATGCTATGACGTGTACTCAACCTGATGTAGCCTTTTCCTTGAGCATGGTTAGCAGGTATCAGGGGAACCCTGGCAAGGCACACTGGACTGCAGTTAAGAATATCCTCAAGTATCTATGGAGGACTAAGGATTGGGTTCTTACCCTCGGTGGGAGTGAAGACTTGAGAGTTGTAAGGTATAGTGATGCTAGCTTTCAGACTGATAGGGATAATTTCCACTCTCAGTCAGGCTGGGTCTTTACCCTAAATGGGGGAGCAATTTCTTGGAAAAGTTCTAAGCAAGAGACAGTGGCTGATTCAACTTGCGAATCAGAGTATATAGTAGCTAGCGAGACAGCAAAGGAGGCGATATGGCTGAAGAACTTCATTGGAGACCTTGGAGTTGTACCAGCTATTAAGGAGCCAATGGAAATTTTATGTGATAGTGAAAGTGTTGTTGCCTTAGCCAAGGCACCAAGGGATCACAGGAGATCCAGACACATCGACAGAAAATACCATTTCATCAGACATCGAATAGAATAAGGACTCCTCATGGCAAAGAGGGTATCATCGAATAAGAATCCAGCAGATCCCCTCACGAAGGGACTGACTCGGGTTAAGCATCTCCAACATGTTTGGAGCATAGGGCTGAAGGATGATATTAGATTTAGTAGTTAGATATCCTTGAAATTTGTAAAGTGTAATTAACATTAGATGATGAATAAAATATGTTTTATTTATGATTAAAGTGTTGCTATCTCTTGTCAATCATTTACTATATTTCTTTTGCATGTTTTGACTTCCAGAATAATATGTTTGGTATATCATATTATTCGAACCTCCACAGTTGGTCATATGTCGGAAGTAGGTATGAATCAAGACTGTCATGATTGGTTGCAGAGGTCTAAGGTGTTGGACATGGCTACAACAATCATGAGTGCCCATAAGTTCTTAGCATTGGACACAACCCACGCTCACTGGAATCACTTCATGGAATTTATCTCGAGTGATCGTGAGACGGTAATATCATATAAGTCTTCAAACCTAGAGATATGATTTGTTACTTACGAGTTGGTTATGCATTGATTGTACGTAAACGCATTGGTAACTCGATGTTATAAAATGTGCTTTTGTGTATAATTCAATGAGTGGTAGAACAAACATATGAGTCGAAGTTTATCTGTTCCTTCTTGGATTAGAAGCTGATATCTGGGCCCCTCGATGATTTTGTTTTGACCTATGTACCGGGCCCGGTCAGAACTAAGTTGATGTGTTCACTTAAGTTCTTTGTAAAACAAATCGGAAATCAAGAAACAAACTGCTCGACAATAAGTAAGACATTGTTCCATGTATTTGTCCGACTGATATCTAGAACAAAGGATTATATGATCACTTATCTTAAATGGCGTATCATCATCTTCTCAGTTCCGAGAAACCTTGAAAGAGCTACGATTGCTGATCGGTTCCTGAAGGCATACTTGCAGTTATAGTTATTAGACTTATCCAAGTGGGGGACTATTGGATAAGGTGTCTAAGTCCATAACTATTTCTGGTATGTACTTGACCCGACCCGACATGGTCCATTTGGGTTGCATGGCACCATGCAATTGGATAGACTAAATGAGAGAAATAACACTTGTGGTTTATAAATATATTATAAGTTCTAATATATTAATAATATTATTTAATTAGTTTGATCAAGAATTAATTTAGAATTAATTAAGTGATCAAAAGATAACTAATTAAATATATGGGTTGATTATGTAAATCATCCATACTTGTATACTGGGCTAAGCGGCTCCATGGATTATCAAGTTGGGT
Organism: Lactuca sativa; assembly: GCF_002870075.4. Taxonomy (NCBI): domain Eukaryota; kingdom Viridiplantae; phylum Streptophyta; class Magnoliopsida; order Asterales; family Asteraceae; genus Lactuca; species Lactuca sativa. The sequence goes on from NC_056625.2 coordinate 48,878,663, forward strand.
TCCACCCATAGGATGCTCCATGGGAGTTACAAACCCATGGGTCATGGAAATGAAGAGTCATGACACATTAAGGTTTACATGGTGTAACCCTAGATGTGGCAATACTATATAAGGAACCCATTCTCCACCAAAATCGGCTACACATGAACAAGTGAGGGCTAGGCCGATTTTTGCAAGTGTAAGATTCTCTCAAAAGTTTACTCCTTTGCATTTGGTGTTGTGTGAAGCATTTGAGGCATCACACTTGGGGTGCTAGGATCACAAGTAACAACAAGGTAAGTTATTCTATCTTCCATTAAAGTAAAATATTGTTCCCCATGTATGCTAGATAGGAATATAACCTTGGAATTCAACTTTGCATGATAATTAGACAAACATAGATCCAAGGTTATTAGGACATGATGTGGGCATGTGTCTTGGATTTTGGTGGGAGTTGGGATACATATCTCCCTTTGGTGGAGTTTTCGTATAACAATAGTTATCATGCCACTATTGATCGACCTCTTTTTGAGATGCTCTATGAGAGGAAATACAGGACCCCGATATATTGGGGTGAGGTTGGTCAACGGGTCATAGGGAGTATTGAAGTGTTATTCAAGACTACTGAGGTATTCAGTAGGTTTGGAGTAGACTTCAGACAACACAGAGTCGGCAAAAGAGTTATGCTGACAGATTCTGCCGACAGACGCTGATCAAATCTAGAATTCCAGGTTGTGGATATGGTTCTCTTGAAGATGTCGCCTTGGAAAGTTGTCATCCGATTCAGGAAGAAAGGAAAGTTGGGCCCCAGGTACATCGGTCCTTTCAAGGTTTTGGCCCGGGTGGTTCGGGTTGCCTATCGCTTGGATCTTCCCGAGGAGCTTAGTCAGATCCATAGCACGTTTAATGTCTCTAAGCTGTGGAAATGTTTGGTTGATGATTCCACAGTGGTTCAATTGGAGGATATTTAGGTGGATGATCGCCTAAATTATATCGAGAGACCGGTGACAATTTGTGACCGGGACACGAAAACCTTGAGAAACAAGGTTGTTGAGTTGGTGAAAGTCCATTGGCAGCCCCACAAGGATTCATAATGGATGTAGGAGCCTGAGAACGAGACGAGGGATCATTACCCAGAGTTATTTGTAGCAACGGGCTTTAAGGATGAAGTTTGATTCAAGTGGGGGAGAACTGTAACACTGCATTTCTAGGCTTTTGTTCCCTTAAGTCCTTCATCTTTAAAATCTTTGTGAAATGGTCCCTATCTGAGTACGCTAGGTGTACTCTATGAGTACGCTAGGCATATTGGCTCCTTAGATGGTCACGGAAGACGCCTACGTACGTTGGGCGTAGGCTCAGCTGGGACAAACCCTAATTTTTTAGGGTATGTGCCCTATTTAAACACCTTAAGTTGCCTTTAGGGTTTCTTATGACTAGCCTCCATCTCTCAACACCCTAAGAATGAAATCCTAATCTTCATTTAGTGTTTATGATCCATTGGGTATTTTTGTGGTGTTTTTATGCCCCTTGAAGGAAGTGAAGCTTAATGGTGAAGCTTTGGTGGACTTGGAGCTTGAAGATCCAAGAACTTCATCAATGTTGCAAGCATTTTGAGGTATAAATCTCCTAACTTGATGGTTCCTTATGCTAGATCTAGTTTAGGGCTTTATTTGTGCATCTTTGAGTCCTTTAAGCCATGCTTGGGAGTATTAGATCTTAGGTTATCTGATGTTCATTTTTCATAAAATGCAACCTTGATGTCTTGTTTTGATCCATGCATGATTCATGGCTATTATTATGGGTCTTAATGGTCAAAATTGAGTGTTGGGTCCTTTTGAGCCATGCAAAGGCTCCAAGTTAAGAACTTTATGGATTAGGACGTTCATTTAGACTTGGATCTAAAATTTGGATGCTTGAATGAAAATATTAAGCACTTAAAGAAAAAGTGCTTAATAGGTGGGTACATTGGGCGTACTCAATAGTACGCTACGCGTACGTGCCCGTGTTCGTGACCATACATGCAACCCAATACACAGGACGTACGTCTGGTACGCGTAACGTACCAGGCTTGGAGTGGGCTCTGATGTTTTTGGGCCATTTTCGGAATAGTGGAGTTTGAGCCTTTATGGACCATCAACCCTTTTTATTGTAGGCCATTGTTAGGCTCTAGGCCTTCTTGTGCTCGGGCCCATAATGTGTTTTGGGTATTTTTTTTAGAGCTTTGAGCCACATTGGGCTTTTTGGTGCTATTGGATTGGGCCTCAGATTTTGGGACAGGTGGGAAAAGGGTAAAATGGACTTTTACCCTAAGTACTGGACAACTGGACTAGGATTTCAGCTATGGGTTGTGGACCAATTGTTAATTGGGTATTATATGATGATGTTAGCGCAGGGATTTTCCGAATCAGCAGTCCGAGCTTTAATCTGAGATATTCAGTAGCTTGAGGTGAGTTTCATCACTGTGCTTGGCGGGTCGAAGGCACCAATGATAAGGATGGTAGTTGTCTGTGTGACTCTGTCATGTATGTTATGTGATATGTAGTATATCAGGGGGGGGGGGATGTCGGGCGGGGTCTGATGAGTGTATTGTATGTGATTCTTGCATGCGTTTATGTGTCTATATGTATACCGGGCGAGGCCCAATGCAAGGCAAGCCTGATGAATGTGATGAGGCGGGGCCCATCTCATGTTATTGGCAGATCTGTTCCGAGCATGGATCGATGCCAAGCGGGGTCCATTATATGTTTGATATGTATGGTATGTGGTGTTTTGGGGAACTCACTAAGCTTTGTGCTTACGATTTTAATTTATGTTTCAGATACTTCTGGTTTGAAAGGAAAGAGCTCAGGATGACATCATTGCACACACACTATGATTTTCGATTTATATAACTCTAATGTATTGGATTGGTCGTTTGACATACTCTGATTTCCTTGTATGGTTTTATATCACGTTTGGGTTGATGGTTTTTACCATAATTAAAATGAAATTTTTGGTATTAACTTTTGGGACGCTACATATATATACTTTGGGAAAACATTTATAGTCTCCACCAGTTACATTTAGTAAAGCCAAAGACTAAATTTTATCTGGAAATATGAGTTTTGAAGCAATCATACCACCTCCATAACATAACAAAGAATAAAACAAAATCTACGATTTTCAAGATTCAAATTTCTTCAAATAGGCATTCAATGTAGTTTCTAGATGAAATAAATAACCTAGTTGACTTGACTAACTAACCCATTGAGTGGCCAAATACATGAGCTTTCTTCCTACCCAAATGCTCCAAATGATATAAACACAAATAAAGAAAGTTAAAAATAATGGATTAGACTTCTAATTGTTTTACCCTTGTATGTTATATATCTTCAAAATGTTGGATACTGTTGTATCCACGTAACGCAAATCCTGCATTCATGAGATAAGAGAATGTTTTTATTTCTTAGAAATTAGAAAATGAAGATAAGAAGATTAACGGTATTACTGAAAGTTTGAAAGGACAAGAGATAAATATTAGAAGACAATCAAGATGAAATAAAAAAAAAAACTGTTTTTAGTTCATAGTTAACCTTATGACACTGAATCAATCAAACTTTAACACAGGTGAATAATGACTCCTTCCCTCAAAAGGTAAAACGTCTCCTTTCCCAATTTCCATTGATCATTGCAAAGAATAAAAAATTTTCTGTGGCTGAACCCAAAGAGTAAGTTAACCTGTAATCATCATTGAGAAGTGAAATCATCATGTGGAAGACGACTCTTACCAGACAACTTTTGCGAGTGTTGCTAGTGATTGAATGAAATGAGCCCTAAATTTTTGTAAGATAACAATCGATAAACTTCAAACATGTACTCATTATGTTCGAATTCTTCAAAGTGTGTGTGTGTGTGTGTGTGTGTGTGTGTGTGAAGTGAGTGGTCATGAAGGTGCAATAATCGGGATGAAGAGGCAGTTGTGAAAGTGAAGTAAGAAATTGTACCTGGAATCAATGCCGTAGACGGGAGAATCAATTGAATCGTTGTGAAAGAAGACATACGCATTAGAAATTGGTGGGAGACTACCTTCATCAAATAAACCTCCATAAGCAATAAGAAAAGCACAATAAGCCTTAATGTCAAACAAAATTTCAGCGAGAGACATAAAGGGCGTGTTCGGCAAAATTAACTGGTACCGGGTAGCTTGTAGCGTTTTGTTAAATGCTACATGAAGTAGCATTTGGATTTGGAGCGTTTTGTTTAAACTAAACGCTAGAAGCTTATAGTGCCCAACGAGACTTTCTGTTTAAACTAAACGCTAGAAGCTAGAAACAAAAGAAGAATGAGGACGTGGCCTCATGCTTTTATAGCGGTTGGAGTAGAGCGAGATTGGAGGTTTATGGAGGAGTGGGGGCAGAACTGTCGTTGTTGACAAAGTGGGGCAGAAGAAGGTTCATTGGAGCATAGAAAGAACATCCGAAACTGGGGGAGAGTAGAAAGAACATCCGCAATTGGGGGAGAGTAGGTTGAATGTGGCACTGATAACTTCTTCTTATATAACTTGTGATAACCGTCGACTGTGGGAATGTGGAGTCGAAGGAGGAAACGTGCTGAGGAGCAGGACTGCTGAAACTGCCCGGAAAATTGTAAATAGAGAACTTATGCGCAATGTTTTAAAACCCGGGTTGACCCGGTCGGTTCAACCGGTTGGACCGTGACCCGGGATAGAAGGCGGGTCAATTGAGACCGGTTTTTTGTAAAAATACAAACTGGATCGAACCGGCCGGGTTTTCCTTAAACCGCGGTTCGACCGCTTATGTCGAACAGGTTAAAACCGGGTTGACCCGTTTTAATAGGGTTTGGATAGTTGGAAAAAAAAATATTTAACGCCAAAACAATGAGTCGTTTGCGGTTTCTTCAATATTTTTTAATGTTTAAACTTTGTGGACATTAAATTATTAGTTTTATATGTTTATGCATTATGCATGAAAGTAAAAATATATAAAAATAGAAAAAGATCATAAACCGGATTGACCCGACGGTTCAACCAGTTGAACCGGTTGACCCGTGAACCGATCATCACACCGAGTCAACTAAAAACCGAGTATTAAAACATTGCTTATGCGGCTGTTGGACAAATCCAATGTCCGAAAATCACTAGACAGTTATCCGTGGTGTTAGTAAAATACCACGTGTATTTACCCAAAAATCTGATCCGATGTCTCCGCCCCCTACTTCTAGTATCCTCAGTTTTTCCTCCGATTCAATTCTTCTCCCTCAAATCCATCTCCCAAATCGGAGAGGGTTAGAAAGGGTTTTCGAGCCAATCATATTTGATTTCTCCACCGCTATTCTCCTCCAGTCGGCTGTCTCTATCTGCTACGCTTCACGTTTCTTCAGCAAAATTAGGATTGGGGTTTGTTGATATCTGTCGATTCTTATCATCACCGGGTTTGAAGGAGAAGTGATTAGGGATGTCTGCTGCGAAGGGGATGAATGTCGTCATCGTTCTCGCACCACACATCGTTCTCACACCCCCACTGCAACCGTTACTCCCTCTGTAGCAGAAGCACTATTTCGATCCTTGCTAGCGTTGCTACCTTTCGATCAAGCACTTCAGATGAATTCTGCAGCGTCGGTCGGTGATTGCTGCTGCTTTCGTTAATCTTACTCTTGTTGTTCAGCCTTACGATAATTTCTCTCCTCTTCTGTATCGCATCCAATTCTTTGAAAAACTCGAAATTAATAAGGTTCTATTATAATTTCTTGTGGGAACGTGCTTCTTTATGTGTGACAGAAAAAAATGATGCTTTCAAGGTTCAGTAATAGCCCTAATTTCTAGGTATCAGTTCTTTTATTGTTAAAATGCTTCGTATCCAAAAAGGTTTGCTGATTTCAAGATGAATTGTAGGTTGCATCTGTCAATGCAGCAGTCTTCGCATCCTTTCTTTTGATCTTATATTCATCTGTGAGTATGTTATCTTTGATGATGAATCGTCTTGAAGTAGGAGATATTAGTTGTAAGTTAATGTGAAACATGATCTGTGATCATGTTTACCTTAAGGCCACTTCCTGCTACACGAACTCCCTCTTCACATGCCTGTTGTTTGTTGTTTGAAGTCTGAACACAAAAACGTAGATGGTGAAAGCCGACTTCTGTTTCGAATTTCAACAATCTACTACCAATTTGTGCTTATGTTCGACAAATTGACTTAGGAATTATCACACATATGATAAATTAGTCTTCCAAACCTGTAGTGCGTTGGAGAAATTTCATGTGGTATAATTAATCTATTTTTATCCCTTTGTTTTGTAGGTGATGGACATGGAGAATAAGCTTCAACCCTTGAGGCTACAAGAGAAGTCTGCATTCTTAGTAAACCTTCAACAAGAGGAGATTAATGTCCAAAATACCCCTTAAGAATCTACTAACCTAAATCTCTGAACTGCCCTTGATATTTATGTTTAACTTAATTTTTATTGGTAAAAATAATTTGGGCAAGCTCATATCTTTTGTTATTTATCCCTAAAAAGGTTAAATATGGGCTTTTATTCAAGGACTGGTAAATCAAATGAGGGTTTGGACCCACAAAACCATACTAAATACAAACTTGATGGTGTGGAAGTTCTTGATTCAAACTAATTTCTGACATTAAACCATCTTTATCCATGATTGCTCTTGAATTAAATATGTAATGAAGGTGAACCAAACTAATTTCAGTCAACCATTTTGTCACATGAAAGAATCAATCTTGGTAAGAAAAATAAATCTTATTTGCATTCAAAAATGTATGTTTTATGCAATAATTTATTTATTTTTTATTTTCAGAGGTTTTAATTGTGCTTTTAGAAAGTCGTCTGGGACAAGATAGTCTTTACATTGGATGCATGAAATCTTCTTTACATTGGATGCATGAAATCTGGTGAAGTACTTACCGAAGAGTAAGTACCCTTTGTTGTAAACTTTAATGTAACTAACTTCAATTTTAAAAAATAAAAAAAATAAATCTTTTTAGTTTGTCAATTTAGGGGAATACAATGGCATGAATTATATCGGGAGATGCTACAAATAACCACATTTTATTACACTTTTCCATGCTACATATCATCGAAGATTACCGACATCATTAATGTCTATTTTTGAATGCTATTCATGTCATCATATAATCGCACTTCATTTAAAACCGCGGCATAGCGCGTTCTTTTATTAGTTTTGTTTATGATCCAAGGTTCTTAGCAATAAAAATAAGACATAAAAATATTGTTACAGTGATTAAAGTGGTGGGAGAAGACAACAACAATGGCATTTGTATTGTTATTGATGAATACACTTTTTAAAGAGGTTATATTTGTGTATTAATTATTTACGAATATATTGTATAACCATTATGATATGTTATTCTAGAAATGAATTTTGTGTTTATGTATTAATCATTTATGAATATATATCTTTAATTGTTTAAGTTTTTTATTCATTGATAAAACAGATGTGAAGCCCATATATTCTATGAGTTTATTTAAAACAAATTAAATATGAAATTTTAACAATTTGAAAAGTTTGAATTTATAAGAAAAATGTGATTTTTTTTGAATTATTAAGATTAATGAGACATTAATATATTGAATACATTACATATATAAACTCTTTCGAATAAATATCTTATATACATATTACTTTACATATTAAATGTGGAATTTTAATTTAATAAAATAACAGGTGGAAAATAGAAAATTTAAAAATTCTATAAAATGTCATGTATCCAAATGAAGAAGAATAGCACATGTGGTAAAAAGTTATTTATTTATTAGGTAGGATAGATGTCAAGTGCGATGGTTTTTTATAATCATTTTTGAATTATATTGTATTTTTTATTTCAAAATTGTGTTTTATTCATTATTGATTAAAGTTGCATTAATTTTTTTCTTGCCTTTTATATTGTACTTTGTTTATTTTAACATTACAAATATATTCGTATGAATACAAGTATATTCATATATTTACAAATTCATTTTTTTATCTCTATATTTGGTTTTATTCATTTATTATTACAAATATTTGAAAACGTATATTCACGTATGGATACAAATTCTCGATTTTGAAGTGATTACGTCATTTATGAATGTTGGTATACTAATATGTATGTATGAATTCAATCGTAATATAATAATTTAGTTTTATGAATATAGGACAATAGCAAATTACAACATTGTATTTTTTTGTTATGCATTTATAATCTAGTTTTATGAATATAATTCGATCCACAAGAAAAAGGTCGATTATATTCATATATCAATATAAGATCTTGGTCATTCTAAGTGATTTCATTATCTATAAATATAGTTGTATCATTGATGAATATAAATCTATAAATATAAACAATCATTGATTTCCCAAGCGTTATTATCATGTATAATTAATAATTTATTTATATGTAAGGAAAATGTAACTCTGTAGCCCTACAAAGTTATAGGTTTTGGTTTAAAATGTTCATATTGTTTTTTTTTTTTTTTTTTTTTTGCTTTCTAAGGGTACAAATTCCTATTTCACCGGTTTTAAAAGCCATTATTTAGAAAGTGAAGGGTCACCCGATGAACCTCTTCCTTATCATCAGGTTGTATGTTACAAATTACAAATCATTAAAATATGTCATCTCAGCTTCCACGTCTGATGTTACCTAATGCTAGAGTAAATGACCTAGTACACCCTTCCTTTACAATCTAAATAACATGTTCTACTGTCGCTTTCATCTTCCCCATTCTTCTATTATAACCCCACTAAAAATCGCTTAAATGGTCGTATACATGAAGACCAATCTTCATTTTGCTTGTTTTTTACAAGGTACCCCGTGAGTAGTATGGAGCGAGGCAAAGATTTGAGGATGTCGATTTTGTTGGAATGGAGAAGAACAAATTTGTGGTGTTCGTCAAAAGATTTGCGAATGAGAAATGTATGAATGTGTATTAATACATGCCCTATATTGAGTTTGCTGATGGATTAACGATAATAGCTAATGAAAGATACTACCAGGAGTTCATCGAAGTAGGGTATACTTGTGGTTGTGTAGTTCCTGTATATATGGATCATCTTGGTATTAATGTCCATCAATAGGTTTTTGATGAGGAAGCTGAAGTATACAGTCCTGAAGACAAGCAGTCTAGTTTAGCTGACTTCAATGAAGAAGTGCATGGTGAGGGAGCTGTTGATCAGATTGACATAGATGAATTGCAAGGTACTATTGACGATGACATTGAACATGTTTGATTACATTCCGATGAATAAGACCATACATGATGTGTTGTTTACCAAGCTCTGTCCCAAGCTACAACAAACCCAGTTTAATCCACCTCATGAGGATCCATATGTTTAAATTGATGACAATGAAGCAATAATTGAGGAGGTAACAAGTTTTAATGAAAATGTACATTAGAAAAAAGCCAAGGTTACAGAAATTGCTCGACGTAGGCTAATCGGTGGACTAGGGTCAAAGGATTAATCAGCTAGGCGGGGATTAATCGGAGACCATTAATTATTAAAAATATTATTAAAGATTTAATAAATATAACATTAATCATAAAAATATAAGTAAATAAGAACAATTCAACTACATGGTTTGACTCTTTTTCTTGTATTCTTGAGAAACAAAGCAAATTCAAATACATGTTACAATTCAACACCCTGCAACATCCACACAAATTCTTGAATATACCAGTTTTGAATTAAAGAACTTGTTAAAAATTTATTAAATTCTACAATCAGATTTGGAAAATGTGAGCCCTCTCCACTTAAATCAGAATGAATATTCTCTTTATTTATGTTTTGAATGCTTCATTATGTGATGGAGGACCATCTGTTTCCCTCCCATGGTCTTGCTTCTCTTTATAAATCCATCAATAACGTTGTATATGAAATAACATCTCACTCTGGTATTTCATCGAACAAGTGGACTGCTCTAGTAATTTTTCCATTTCTCATCAAACCACAATTCGAATTTTGTTCTTGCTACTGATAATCGAGACTCTAACCTGCAATTCCAATCCAAAATCATAACTAATAAGCACTATCGGCATCAACAATTCACAATGTCTATGAATTCAATTTGAAATCACAAAACATCTACTGATTACCACATCGAGATGCAAATTGCAATTTTCAAAATCGATTAAAGGTTTATTTACAAATAAAATCACAAATGAAAATAGAAGTGAATTAGAGGGATACCGATGAAGGACCAATGACCGATTGAGATGCAGATAATAGAGTTGTTGGGTAGTCGGCGCTGAAAGAGATGTCAGTGATCGCTTCACGAATCAGAGTCGAGCAGGGGAGGACCACTAATTTGTGACTAATCTGATTCGCTTGAGTCATCGTCGTCGTCCCTTGATATTTCACCCAAATGGCGTAGAGAACTGGTGGAGAAGTGATGAACGAAAAACGATGATTGATTTTAAATTCACGACATACTTGAAACAATGTATCAAACTAGTGTTTGTGAATATTGATCTACTGCCTTTGGATAATCAAATATGTCATCTGATATGTGTATGTATAGAACTAAAGAGTGTTTAACGGAGATGTGACAAAAACTAGAAAGTTTCCCACATTGCTGGTGAGATAAGAGATGAAGGCAAAACTTATTCTATAAAAAAGGAAGTCAACTCCTTTGAGAATCAAACCCAACTAAGTTTGGGCTAGCCGACTCCTTTGAGCTGGCGGGTATTATAGAGTTAGCTAAGCTGACTTGGTCTGATTTGGGTCCGAATTGGAACAAATTAGTCCGATTTGGACCGTTTTTGACCGATATTAACCAAGGCCGATTAGCTTACCCAATAACACCTATTCGTAAGCAATTGGAGTCCGCCAAGTGTCTAGGTGCCGATTAATCGGCCGCCTAGACCGATTTTTACAACCATGGAAAAAGTAGAAACATGTGTTAGGTATGAGATTTAAAGTCCTAAATTGTTAAAACATATGTCGTGTAATTATGTTGTTGTTAATGGTTATCGGTTGTACTATAAAAAAAATGACAGTGAGAGACTTTTAGTTAAATGTTGTTCTGGGCAGTGCAAGTTTAGACTATGGGCTTCATGGATGAGTGAAGACGTTCTTTCCTGATTAAGTTTCTTACAAATAAGCATATTAGTGCAAGAAAATTCAAAATAGGCTCAATGTTAACTATACATGGATTGGCAGCCATTACACATCACAATTCTCACAAAAAAAAATGAGTGTTAAGCTACTTAAAGAAGAAGTTAAACAGACTTTTAGAATTGATGTGAGTATGAGACAGTATAGGAGAGAAAGCAACATGCAATTCAGTTAATTGAAGGCACACTACTTGAAAACTATGCAAAGTTTTGGTCATATGGTGTGGAGATAAAAAGATCAAACCCAAGATCAACAGTCAAAATGGATGGCAATAGTATGCAAGATGGGAAGACATTTTTTAGTAAGTTTTAAATATGTTTTGAAGGGACAAAACAAGGTTGGAGAGGTAGGTGTAGAAGAGTAATAAGCTTAGATGGTTGTTTCTTAAAGGGTTTATGTAGTGGAGAGTTAATATGTGTCATAGGAAGGGATGCTGATAATCATATTTTCCTAATTGTATGGGCATTTGTTTGTGTGGAAAACAAAGAAAATTGGAAATCGTTTTTGGAGAATCTTAAAGATGACCTAGAAATGGAAAATGGTTTTGGTATTACAATGACACCCTTGATCTCTAACACCTAATCTATAAAATTTTCAGAATATTACTTACAAATGCGGAAATCTACTCAAATTTAAAACTTTTATATCCCAAGTTAAATCAAGTGAGCACAATAAATTCTACCTATTTATATAAAAAGAAGAAAACAAAATTCGCATCCTACTATTAAAACTTGATCCCGTGCTCTTATCATCTCTTACGGTACCACAGCTACTAATACATGAACCTACAAAACATAAATCTCCACTGCCTCAGACAATAGGTCTGGTGAGTCATTCCCCTATATTTTATTAACCTTATTTCTCTTAATTCATACTCATCCTCATAGATACTTCTCCAACGTATCTCATAATTTGTGTATTTCTTAACTCGATCTAATATATTCTCTACTCTATCTATTAAACTCTACTCGATCTCATCATTACTCTGTCTATCATACTCTAATTCAAACTCATCAATACTCAGACTGATGTACTCTATCATGTCTCATCTCATCACGATGTTATATTTTCTAATATATCTTATCTCTAATCAGTCTCATATATTCGGAATATCTCATCTCTACTCAGTCTCATATACTTTGTGTATCTCTACTTAAACTCATGTACTCTATATATACCTCATCTAGTATATCACATCTTAACTCTCTCTCTCTCTCTCTCTCTCTCTATATATATATATATATATATATATATATATATATATATATATATATATATATATATATATCTCATCTTATATTCAATCATGTATACTCTCTCTCTCTCTCTCTCTATATATATATATATATATATATATATATATATATATATATCATTCATATTATCGTATACTCCATATAACTCATCTCATGGTCATTCTCATATACTTTGTATGTCTCATCTCGATTAAGTCTCGTATACTCTGTGTATCTCATCTCATACTCAATCTCATATTCTCATATCTCAAACTTATTCCCAAAGGAAATAGGCTGATATCTCAATCTCATTACTGAAGGAAGTATACTCGTATATCATTCTCATTCCCAAAGGATATATACTCATATCTATTTCTCATTCCTGAAGGAAATATGCTAATGTTTTCGAAGGAATATTAATCTCATTTTCCCAAAGGAATATCAATCTAATTTCCCGATGGAAATATCAATCTTATTTTCCCAAAGGATATCAATCTCAACTTCCCTAAGGAATATCAATCTAATTTCCCAAAGGAAATATAAATCTCATTTTCCCGAAGGAAACATCAATCTCATTTTTCCGAAGGAAACATCATTCTCATTTCCCAAAGGAAATATCAATCTCATTTTCCCGAAGAAAATATCAATCTCATTTTCCAAAAGGAATATCAATCTCATTTTATCGGAGGAATATAAATCTCATTTCTCGAAGGAAATATGAATCTCATTTTTCCTAAGGATATATCAATCTCATTTCCCGAAGGAAATATCAAATCTCATTTTTCTGAAGAAAATATCAATCTCATTTCCTGAAAAGATATCAATCACATTTTCCCGAAGGAAATTATACTCATTACATGTTCTGCTACATGTCTCTATGTATATCTCATACATAAACTCCAATCATATATATAGACATGCTTAGATACATAATATTTATGTATATTCATGATCTATTTTTGCCTCATAACTTGATAACATTCACTTAGTGCATCAAGGTTCTAATATATATATATATATATATATATATATATATATATATATATATATATATATATATATATATATATATATAATTTAAACGTATAACAATCATAAGAAAAGAGTGAGAATAATAGCTCACCTTATCAGTCAGTAACACTAACTATCCTTTTTTTTGTCTCCTTTTTGTCAATTTCTGCATCTTGATCCATATTTTGACAACTTTGTTCATAGGCGTATTCATACACATTCACAAACATATTAATACTTGTCTTAGCCTATTAAGAGTTTAATAACACTCCAATTCACCAAAATCACATTTTTATCCCAAAATACTAAATTGACAATTTCTTGTCAAGAAACGGATTAAGCTCCATAAATTAAGCTTACATATGACTAAATTCATTAAGTTATGTTCTCAATTTCACTATTTATCACTTCCACCGATTAGGGTTTGAAACCCTATTAATCAATAAACAAATTTAACCATGTAATCTCAACCCGAGGCTTGTAATTAGCTTCTAAACACTTGTAATAACATCATGATAAAGTTATCCACAAGCTATTTCAAGTTTCAATCATGAATTAAACATTTTCCACGGAAGCTCATAAACTCAATCAAGAAAAAAAAAATCTTATATCATATGTTTCCAAAGATTACAACTTGTTTCCTTTGATTCTAACTTTCTCTAAACCAATTTATATCTTCAAAATCTCCCATAAGAGCCCTTGTTCGAGTTGGGATAATTTGGTTCAAAAACAAAAGTTTAATAGATTAAATATGTGTTCTCTACACGTTTTCACGTCGTGAAAAGTGTTGGTCACGTTGTGAAAAGTGATAGTCACGTCGTGAGAGTATTACCCACGTCGCGACTTTTGGGAATCTGCAACAGCTTTGGTGCATTTTTGTCCAAATTTCAAATGTGCATAACTTCTTCGTTTCTTATCCGTTTTCATTGATCTTTATATGCACGCGAAGTTGGGAACATACTCTATAAGTTTCTTTAGTCATATATCGTTGAATTCATACATATCTTAATATATTAAGTCATGAAGATGGCCTAGAAGCATAAAATACCAATTTACCCTTTTGGCCAAAAATGCATTTCTCATGCATTTTTTTTTATCTAGAACTCACTCATCTAACCTATTATTGTGACTTAACCTTTTCTTGGACATCTTCATGAAGTTACAACTTCATATTCCCTTCTTTTTCTCACAAATGATCAAATTGCCCTTATGGCCAGTCTTTGACTAAAACTAAATCTTTCTAAATTTTGGGTTGTTACAATTACCTTAATGTTAGATGAACATAAGGTATGTCACTTACTATCCAAATTTATGTACACTAAAATGAATTTTTATTTTTTAACAGATTACCTTTATTATGTATGGGTTGTTGGAGGCTGTGAAAGAGATATTGCCTACAGTTGAGCATATACAATGTGCAAGGCATATTCTTGCCAACTTCAGAAAAAGATTCACTGGTGTACACTATGAGAGGATATTTTGGAAGGCATGCAAGACATCCACTGAGCCTTTATTCAATGTATCAATGAAGGAAATCTAACTGCTTAATCCTGTAGCATTTGAATATCTTATGGAAAAGAACCCAAAATCATGGTGTAGAGCTTTCTTTCAAGAGGGCAACATGTGTTATGTAGTTGAAAACGGATTATCTGAGAGCTTTAACAATATAACTAGAGATGCAAAAAACCAATAATCATAATGTGAGAAGAAATTAGGTTGTATTTTATGGAGAGGCAATTCAATCTAAGCATCAAAGGTAGTTTATTATTTTCATAAAAAAATCCGAATATGTGATTTATTATGTTAGTTTTTAGACATTTTTATTAAATTTTCCAAAAACATATAAAATTAAATATTAAATGAGATTGGTAAGATAACGATCATGCCCTTAATGCGTTAATTTTGATCTAACATGTCACCTTTAGTTCTTGGGTTCTCAGAAAACTTTAAGTTTTCAATGGATATCACCATATATATATATATATATATATATATATATATATATATATATATATATATATATATATATATATATATATATATATATATATATATATATATACTAGTAGCGTACCCGTGCGATGTGGCGGCGGCAATTTGTTTCATTCCGACGATTTGTTCCTTTCAGTGATAGCGATCAGTAAAGAGCCAAACTTGAGTTTTACTTAAATACAAAACTCGAATGTCAGAACTCAACTTACGCTCAACCGGGCTTTAGATCGTGAAATAATTGGCTAAGCTTGATTATATATTAGAAAAACATAAAAATGTCAGTGAGTTATCTTTTGTGTCAACATGAACTTATTTGCGGTCCATCTGTGAATAAGTTATCCATTGTATGTACATGAACTCATTTGGGGTTCATCAATCCTAACGATGTCAACATCCAATTACTCATTTGGGGTTTATCAATCACAATCGGATGAAGCTCAAACTCTTATTACGAAATATATTCTTCAAATTATGTTTAGGATTAATAAATAAATAAATAAAATAACTTAATAAGTCTAAATAATAAGTAAGCTAGGAATCACAAATAATAAAGTTAGTTTACTTATCGGTAGTTTCATTGGCAATCTTTAACTAAAATATACTCCGTATTAAATGAAAAACATTCTTCACTTTTATATCAATATTATATAAAAATTTAGATCAGTAAACCAATTAAATAACATCATTTAGATTCCAGTTTCTAAACATAATAACATAAATTTAATATGAAAATAAGAGTTTTATAGTAAAAAAGAAAAACTAAATAATAATTTAAGAAGTAACATCTATATTAAGAATATAGATTACAAGTTAAATTCACGTGATAAAAAATTTCAAAAATATAGTGATACATATTAGCTAAAAAAATTCATATCTTCGGCTAATTTAAGCGTGTTATTATTATTATTATTATTATTATTATTATTATTATTAAATATGATATAGTTCTTAGTTTTATATTTTCTTTTTCAAACTTTTACGTTTTGTCAAATAACTTTGATGATCGTATAAAGTAAAACTTTATAAAACAAAGGGTTATTTAATTATACTTATGTAAATAGAAGGGTTAAAAAAATATCTTTTAAAAAGTTTAAATAAATGTGGGAAGTAGAAACATTAATCTATATTAGCCTATTAACTGCTTATTAACTAGTGATATATAACTGTTTACCATAGGGGTGAGCATTTGGACCGGTGGACCGGACCGGACCGTTTTTTTGGACTCCCGGGCCGGTTCTCGGTTCTAAGATTTCTCGCCGGTCCGGTCCGGTTTTTTTCCCGGTCCGGTCCGGTTTTTACCGGGTTTAGAACCGGTTGGACATGATTAAGATTTTTGTGACGTTTTTTAAACGCACATAACTCATTCGTTTTAAGTCAGATTGACCTGCGGTTTTTTCCAACATTTAGTTTACAGTTTGTAGATGAATTTAGACTATAATTTTGTTTATTTTGGTATTATATTCACCGTGTTACAATCCTTCAAAGTAGAGCTATCAAAGCTGAAAAAATTCAGCTTTTCAGCAACATTTTGTAAGCTGTGACGTTTTTTAAACACCCATAACTCATTCGTTTTAAGTCGGATTGACCTCCGATTTTTTCCAACATTTAGTTTACAGTTTGTAGATAAGTTTTGACTATAATTTTGTTTATTTTGGTATTATATTCACCGAGCTACAATCCTTTAAAGTAGAGCTATCAAAGTTGAAAAAATTCAGCTTTTTAGCAAGATTTTATAATCTGTGACGTTTTTTAAATACCCATAACTCATTTGTTTTAAGTCGGATTGACCTACGGTTTTTTCCAAATTTAGTTTACAATTTGTGGATGAATTTAGACTATAATTTTGTTTATTTTGGTGTTATATTCATTGAGTTACAATCCTTCAAAGTAGAGCTATTAAAGCTGAAATATTTCAGCTTTTTAGTATTATTTTATACTATAATTCCGAGTCCGCGTTTAGCACTTGTGGTAGAGTTGTAAGTGAGTATCAAACTAGTTTATCGACATTGATAGTTGAAGCTTTGTTATGCACCCAAGATTGGGTGATAAAGTTTACAAATCCGATAGTTGACAACGTTGGTGACATCTTGAACGATGATGATATAGCTTTGGGTAAAAAAATTACAATCTTTATTCTTTTTTTATAAAATTATTACTTTTTATTATATACTAACAACATTTTCATTTGTGTTTATGTAGAGATTGCACAAGCTTTAAATATGTTACATATGGATGACAAAGATATGGGAAAGAGGCCAATGGAAGATTAGATTATGAGTTTATGAAATTTGTTAGTTTGATTGATTTTAAAGTTTAAACTATGATTTTTGTTGTTACGGTAATACTTTTGTATGTTTGTCTTAAAATTGTTTAACTTTTGTTGGTGAACTTGATTTATATGTTAGTTGCTTTTATTTGGAAAATTAATTTTTGCAAATTGCAAGTTATAATATTATACATCAATGTAGATTGGTTAGGCATGAAACAGAAACATATTAATTTTGCAAGTTATAGTATTATACATCAATGTAGATTACTTATTATACTCTATGCAATTAAAGTTGTACCGGTCCAAAAACCGGAAAACCCGGACCTGGACCCGGACACGGACACGGACACGGACACGACTCATCTGGTCCGGTCCATGGTCCATAAAATTCTCCATAACCGGTCCGGTCCGGTTCGGTCCGGGCCGATCCAAATGCTCACCCCTAGTTTACCATGCAATGTCATAATGTACTCTAGTTACGAGGTCATAGGCTTCTAGTTTAGGGATAATGACTTGAGAGGGTAACATACTATTCCATTTTGTCACATTTGGTCACTAAACTTTTTTTCGTGCTCTAATAGCCATTTAACTTGTTCATTCGTGTAAATTTCACCCCTACGACTGATTATAGCCGGTTTCAATGGACTGGTCGATCCTACGTGTCAATATGATCCTACGTGGCATGTAGGCTAATGTTATTAAAAGAGGGGTGTATGTGGTTCCTTGATTGTGCCCTAATACCCCCGATGGCTTCCTCCTACAGCTTCTCATCATCCCTCAATCGATCAAGCAAGAAATCAACTGCGCACGGTACAAAAACTTGTGATTGTGGGTTCCCTGCACGTATTCTAACATCAAAAACACCAAAGAATCCAGGGAGGCGTTTCATGGTGTGCAATGAGGTAAAATATTTCACTTGAATCTTCTCCCTTTTCTGATTCTTTTTTCCTAATTTGAAATCTCATTATGAGTTATTTGTGTTGAAGGGTAAATGCAAATATTGGAAATGGTTGGATGTAGAACCTGTAGAAATGCCTCTAATGGAAGTGGTGGAGGGAATGAAAGTTGAATTAGTAGCATTAAAGACCGAAGTAGAGAAGGTGAAGGAAGACATGGAACAAATGAAGAAGGAAAAGTACTCTGATGCCATTGCAATGAAGGAAAAAATATATAAGTTTACCATAGGATTTCTTTTTTTGATCATCGTGTATATGATGAAATGATGTGAATGATGTATTGAAAGATGTTGTTTGAATGGAATGAATGTATTATCTTAACTTCTTATTGGAATGGAATGAAGTAATTTTGACTGGAATGGAATCACAAAGTAGTAATTTTGACTGGAATGGAATCATAAAGTAGTAATTTTGACTAGAATGGAATCACAAAGTAGTAATTTTGATTGGAATGGAATCACAAAGTAGTAATTTTGACTGGAATGGAATCACAAAGTAGTAATTTTGACTGGAATGAAGGCATATATGTACAATTAATAGCATTACACATCAAAGACTTCTTTCTAAATCCAGTCAAAAGCTTAGCTAATTCCAGTCAACATCTTAGCTAATATGACCATAATCTTTCATAATGCTCTATTAGACTTCCTTTAATTAATAACATTACACATCAAGATGTTTAAATAACTTGTAACAGACTAGAAAATAGGAATTGACGAAACTACCCTTGGTAGTCAAAACTGATTAACTGTCATATTTCAATTAATAACATTACACATCAACATGTTTAAATAACTTGTACCAGACTAGAAAATAGGAATTGACGAAACTACCCTTGGTAGTAAAAACTGATTAACTGTCATATTATCTAACAATATAGGATTCCATTCTTTGACTGTAATGGAATCATTGAGACAACAATGCATAGAAATAATAAGAAACTAATTGAATACGGTGGTTGAATTCATTGCAAATACTCCATCAATATTCTAAATTAAATAAAGGGTGAGTAGTTGTCTGCATACACAAGGACAAAAGATTCCTTATAGGGACCACAAAAGAAGGGCCACCATGTGCCCACAAACCCAAAAGAAAAGCATAAATAACACATAGTATTGTCTTTACATCACAACTTGATAACAAAAGATGTGCCCACCCACTACCTACACACCTACTTAATTAAGGACTGCAGGGTTCTCTGCAATGCTCCCAACCCCAGGTATGTTCCTCCTCAATGCCATTTTGACAATCCTTTCAGAATATTTCCTCCGTCCAGTTCTACCAATTGGGGCCCTTCTTGGGACAGGCCTTGCAGCTGGTGGTGGTGGTGGTTGGGCTGCTGCTGGTGGTGGTGGTGGAGGTGGTTGGGCTGCTGCTGGTGGTTGACTTGGTCCTACTCCACTACCCCATGATGAACTTGGTGGTTGACTTGGTCCTGCTCCACTACCCCTGGATGAACTTGGTGCTGCAAAAAAATTGAAGTCTCAAGATTACATATCAAAATGATGTATTATGTTTAGATAATTGGGACATTTACCTGATGTATTTGTTTGCTGCTTAGATGGACACTTTATCTTGTTATGACCTGGTTCCTTGCAAATACTACACTTTATCAGGGATCCCCTTCTTGTCACAGAATGTCTAACTGGTCCACTCAACTCCCTTTCCACTGCATCCCTCTTCCTTTTCACTGATGGCCTACCAGGTAATCTTCTTCTTTTGGGAGGCAAAGGCTTTCGATAAGGAACTTCTTCCCACATATCACTACCATTGAGAGGGTTAATGCTATAATTTTAGCATTTTAGAAAAGCCTCTTTACTGTATGATTGGGACACATATGTTTCTGCATCTTGATTCAGGGAAGAGATTGCAGCTACTCCATGTAAGCATGGTATCCCTGTAAGTTGCCATATTCTGCATGCACAAGTCTTTGCAATTAGATCCACTCCATATGTTGCATGATTGAACCTAACTTCATACTTTTGATAACCACAAGGAGTAACCCCCTACAATCTGTATAAGGCAATAATGACTACAAATTAATAACTAATAACACAAACTAATACTTGGATAGATGAATTGTAAAACTACATGTTACCTCTGTTTAACCTTCAAATCTTGTATACGCTTCCTAATACTTGGACAGATATTCAAATCCCATTCAATTCCTTCTACTCTTTGACTGTATATCCTCTCCATCACAAATATCCTAATCTCCTCTAGCATAGTGATGATTGGTTTCCTTCTAGCATGCCTAATAGCAGAATTGAAACTCTCACTCACCTCATTCTCAACTGCATCACAATCTCTACCCTCTTTAAAAAGTGCCTTAGACCAGGTAGTAGGATCTCTGTCTATAAGGTACTCATATGCTTGAGTATCTAAAGATTTGATCTTTTCCATTACATGTTTGAACTTCTGTTCAGTACTAGCTCTAACAGCCCTCCAAAAAAGCTTCCTGAAATGTTGACCGGTAAACCTTTTAGCAAAATTAGCCACAATGTGCCTGGCACATTGTCTGTGTTCAACTTCTGGACACCTTTCTTTTACTGCTTCTAGCAACCCCTACAAATAACAACAACAAAATTAGTGAAACATGCATAAAACCATATGTATAAATATGAACCAATGCTCACCTTGTGTCCATCAGAAAGAAGGGTAATGCCTGCACCAAGACCACCATCAATATCATCCATGAGGAGATCTATGAACCACTTCCATGTGGCCTTGTTCTCAACTCCAACTACAGCCCATGCTATAGGGTAGATTTGGTTGTTTGCATCCCTCCCTACAGCTGCCAAAACTTCTCCCCTAACAATACCCTTTAGAAAGCAACCATCAAGGCCAATCACAGGCATGCACCCTTCCTTCCAACCATCACTTATAGCTTTAAAGCAGACATAGTACTTAGAAAACAAAGTTGTGGAATCTGGCATGATGTCTACATCTATCCTCACAGTAGACCCAGGGTTTGTCCTCAGAATTTCATGACCATATGATCATAATCTCCCATAATGTTCAATTAGACTTCCTTCAATTTCTTGTAATGCAAATTTCTTTGCATTTCTGCATTGCCCCTCACTCACATTTATATTGAATGTTGTTGAAACTTTAGCTTTCATCTTCCTAACACTCATTTTTGGCTTCTCTATAATTTCACTCATAAACTATTTTCCTAACCACTTATAAGTTACTATGGACCCAAACTTAAACACCCTGCTACAATTATGTTCACTAACTAAAGATTTTATCTGAAAAGTCCCTCTTTACTCATCCAAGAGGCCTAAAGTCTAAATGGACAATTAGATGACTTGTTTTTTTTTGCAACACTTAACTAACAACCTTTGGGAGTCATTTTTTTTCAAACCAGAGATCATATCCATTAGCAACTGCATAGTTGCTCAACATGTTTTTAAGCTCATCAGGGTTAGAAAATCGCATACCTAACAGTGGTTTCATCTGATTCCATGGTTGTCTATCATCATGTACAGGGTATCGAGGTTCAAGATATTCAACATCTTCATCTAATGTGTCTAGAAAAAGTTTGTTTAAGAACTTGTCACCCTTGGTTTTGTTGGCTGGGAATGGATATTCAACATCATCTTCTTCATGGTTAACAGAATAAGTCTCCGAGAATACTGAGTCTTCATCCTCTTCACAACTGTAGTCTTGATCTTCATTTTCCTCTTCCTCAATCCGTTCGAAGATTGGTTCATTATAGTGGTCCACATACACATTCATTCTCCTCTCATTTGCATAAGCCAAATCCAAAAATTCTTTGTAATCACCGTCATTCACCAGTGTATGAATTCCCTGACTTAAAGACTCTTGTGGAAGGCAGAAGTAAATGTCTTTGCTTCTAGTTCTGGTGAGATTTTGAAGGAATTCCATGAACTCCTCGTACTCAAATGCCCTGAAGTCAACATCTCCTACTGATTGTTTGTCGGGATCAAAGTATACTAATGGGTTGGGTGGAAACGTTCCATTATAGTGGAAATCCACTACAATGAAGTTTCGATCTATGGGACATTGAGATGAAGCCATTACAGAGACCGATTGAAGATTGAAGGAGAAAAAATCGGGGGTTAATGAGACTTGGTGCCCTAATCGAATTTAAGGACCAAATGAGACTTCACTCTTAACTTTAATGAGGATGGGAGGCAAAATCGGGGCCTACATGCCATCTCATTGGCCTCCTAGGAAAAAAAAAGCCACATCAGACCCATGCAACCGTTGAAACCGGCTATAATCAGTCGTAGGGGTGAAATTTACACGAATGAACAAGTTAAATGGCTATTAGAGCACGAAAAAAAGTTTAGTGACCAAATGTGACAAAATGGAATAGTATGTTACCCTCTCAAGTCATTATCCCTCTAGTTTAATACCTCTATGGAGACTATTGCCCTTGGACACGTCATAATAACCATATCACCATCTTTTAAATTTAAAAATTATTTCCAAAATTACTCATATTATATCTCTTCCTCTCATAATATAACATTCATTTTATAATTATAATAATTAGTTAGTTAGATTAAGCTTTCCTTTATATTAAAGGTTATTTTATTTTAATTATCATCTTATTTAAACTCCAACTCATTAGCATCTTAGTTCCATAGCACCAACTCTTAAACAAAATTATTCATGTTTTCCATTAGAAAAATAAAAGAAACATATTTTCATTAGAAAATTTTACATGATCTACTTATTTGTTTATTTAAATCATTACTATATCCGTATTGCATCATAATATCAAACGTTTCTACTTTCAAAAGAAAAAAAATACAAATATATTTAATTAATTATGAAACATTTTATTAATAATATAATTATAAAACACTATATCTAATATATTAATTTCTTATCTTAAGTATTAGTTAGTTAATAGTTAGAAAACTAATTTGTTATTGACATGACTTTATAGATTTCAAATTAACTCAAAATATAGTTTTTTTACTCATTAACGTTGTATCTATTGATTTGAGTTGTTGATATTAATTTGGTCAATTTTTAATGGCTCAGAATAATTTAAGAACACAACCAAGAATATTTAAAAGTTCAGATCTTAAAGATTCAGAACCTCTTAAAAATTCAGACTTCTTAAAATTTCAGATCCTGCAAAACAGCCCTTATAGTATGACAAAGATTTTGTTCTAAAATAAGGAGTCGACATCAATCTTTATTTTATAGTGTGAATGCTTTATTTTTATTGGTCTAAACTTATTCACATGGATTACCATACCTCTTATATAATCTATACCATCCAAATTAAATCTAGGGCTTCATATCTAACCTCCTTATTTTTAAGATTTTGGTCTTAAAACTTTTGGGCTTCTTATTATATATATCATTATCATTTCATTATATACTTATAAAGCTAGTATTTTTTATTTCACCACATTCATTTGAAACTCTCATTCATTTTTCCTTTCACCACATTCATTTGAAACTCCCATGACTTTTCAATTTCTTTCTAATAATGATTATAAGTTGGTTAATAAGGTTAAATAAATATAAAACCTAAAGTGTAATCATATATAAACTAAATTTCAATGTTAAAAGAATATATTTTTTTCTATTTATAAAATTATGTTTTTAACTTTTAACATATTATACTTAATTTATTAGGTCTAATATGTTGTTGTATGTAAACCATTATCATTTTAAAGCTACAACTTTTGAACAATTTGTATAAAATAGTTAAATTGTTAATTTAAATATAACTTTACAGGATCAACTTAAATATAAATTCTAGTTCAACTTAAACAACCTAAAGAATATTTTGTAAATAGTTAAAAGTGATAAATTGCAGTGTCTTTCTAATAATGATTATAAGTTAGTTAATAAGGTTAAATAAGTATCAAACCTAAAGTGTAATCATAAATAAACTAAATTTCAATATTAAAATAATATTTTTACTTCTACTTATAAAGTTATGTATTTAACTTTTAACATTACTTAATTTATTAGATTTAATATATTGTTGTATGTAAACCATTATCAATTTAAAGTTATAACTTTTGAACAGTTTGGACAAAATATTTAAATTATTAATTTAAATATAACATTACAGGGTCAACCTCAATATAAATTTCAGTTCCACTTAAAAACCCAAAGGATATTTTGTGCATAGTTAAAAATGATAAATTATAGTGCTAAATGCAAAAACTAAATTGTAATATCAATTTAACTAAAAGATTTCCTAAAGATATTTTTATAATAGTTAAAAGTTTTCAAATAATTAGCTTAAAATAATTTATAATAACAATAGTTAAAAATAACTCTATATAAATGATTATATTGTCACCTTTAAAATAAAAAAAATTGTTTGATGTTTTAAATAATTATAATGATAGAAATTAAAATGTTAAGCAAATCAATTTAAAAAAAATTAATTAATAATAACTACAACTTTAAATAACATTAAACTATATATTATATTTTATTTTATTCATAAGTAACCCATGAGTAGAGGTCATTCAAAAGATTGAGGTTATGCAGTTTTAATATATGTATATATTATCATATAATTCAAAACAGAGTAAATTACATGAATGGTCCCTATGGTTTAGAGTATTTTGCGTGTTTGGTCCCTGACTTTTTTTTTTTAATTTGGAAGGTCCCTATTATTTGTTTTTGTTACGCACATGGTCTCTATCTTACCTAAAAAGACTATTTTTTCCCTTGATTTTCTAATTTATTTAAATAATCACACCCACAATCCCACCCATTCACCTTACCTTACCTACCCGACAGTTTTTCTCTATTTAAATAATAGTCTTTTTAGGTAAGACAGAGACCAAACGTGTAACAAAAACAAACAGTAGAGACAAAGCGCGTAACAAAAACAAATAGTAGGGACCTTCAGAGTTAAAAAAAATAAGTTAGGGACGAAGCGCGCAAATCACCACAAACCATAGGGACCATTCGTGTAATTTACTCTTCAAAATAATCAATATCTTATATCTCCTTAATATACGAATTATTATATCAAATTTAACAATAACGTTATTGTTATATTTAAAAAAACATGTAAAGATTTCAGTTATATAGATGCTTCTGCGCAAACCGCGGGTATTCGCCGTGTATATATATATATATATATATATATATATATATATATATATATATATATATATATTCTAATAAATGAATAGTTTTAATATACTCTAATACAACTCCTTATTAATATTTTGTCACGTGTTATCTAGATATATTAGACAATTCATTTCAAAATTCAAATTTATATTTTTTTATTTATATGTTAAGTTTGAAGTTATAATAAATTTAAAATTTTGATATATCTCTTAACTAATAATTTATTTAAAATGACTTATTTAAAATAACTGATTAATAATTATAAATTTTTATTCTAAAAGTTTAATTAATTTTATAACCATGGTTACCACGGATTATAATTTTAATGATTGTTTTTGTTATAATTAGTCGAAGTATGTTTTGTACTCTTCGTATGATTTGTAATCTAGTTTACTAGGACGCTTTTATACGAAGCTGAAGTGTTTATGCCTTAGTATATTTTTTGTACGCTTTATGTATCCTATAAATAGGATCATTTACTAGAGTTAGACAACCTTTATAGTCTTGTCTATAGTTCTCTATAAAAACAAAGCGTAATAGAGCTGAAGCGAAATCTTATTTACTTCCTATGTTCAATCTATCATACTTTCTTCAATATTAACTCTGATTAATATCTTACTCGATTAATTGATTCTTCAATTGGTATCAGAGCAGGAATCATCTCTGTGATCTGATTTTCATTTGTTCAAAAAGTTTTTGAATCAACTTTTTGGTTCAAAAGTTTCCGCACATTTTGAAATTGAAAAATTCTCTTAGATCTAAGATTGTGATTCGATTATGCATTTGAATTGTTGAATCGAGTGTTCTACTGGATTTTGTGAATCAGTTTAGATAATTGTTTTCAAATTCTCGTTGTTATTTCAAAAATCTCTAAAAACTTCATCTGTTCATCAATGGCGAACTTCAATCTCAATTCAGTGACTTTGTTTTCTCATCTGCTAGGATCATCAACCAAAATTCCAATGTTAATTCCTGAATATTATGATTAGTGGGGCTGATCGTATGTAGGATTATCTAAATGGGATTGATGAAGAACTGTGGAATTGCATCAGTGGAATAGTTCAACCTCCATTGAATGTTCAAAACATAGGTTCATCTGGAACTACTTCTGCTGTTGAAGATCAACAAACAAGACTGAAGAACACCGAATAGCAATGCATGAGAGAGTTGAGAGGTGCTTTGCCACCTGTTGTTTACAACTACATTCGTGGTTGTAAAACTGCTAAGGAGATTTGGAGTACTCTCAAAGAAAAGTATCAAGGAAGTGAGAAGACTAAGATTAATTCCGTTAAGCAGTGTTTGGTTGAACTGAAGGAGTTAAGACAGAAGGAAACTAAAACAATTGAAGTCTACTAC
Source organism: Lactuca sativa (assembly GCF_002870075.4). Classification (NCBI taxonomy): domain Eukaryota; kingdom Viridiplantae; phylum Streptophyta; class Magnoliopsida; order Asterales; family Asteraceae; genus Lactuca; species Lactuca sativa. The sequence continues at coordinate 48,905,684 of NC_056625.2, forward strand.
GATCGTTTGAATGAGTTGATCTACAGGTGCAATCGCTATGGAATTACAAGGTCCTTAATGGAGTATAATCTTACTTTTGTTATGGGACTAAGGAAGGAATGGAGGAGTGTAAGTATGATGATCAAAAATTAGCAGAGATTCGACAGTTCATCTTTGAATGATGTTTACAATCAGCTAAAGACACACGAAAGTGAAGTTACTGAAATAGAGGAAGAATCGAAGCAGAGTTTAGGAGGACCACGGGCTTTAGTTTCGAAAGTGTATGAGGTGGAATCTGCTGAAAAGGAGAATTCAGATGAAGAAGGTTTTCTCTTAAATTTGGATGATGAAGCTGTAGCTTTTTATTCGAATAATCGAGTTAAAAAGTTTTTCAAAAAGCCTTTTAATCCTAAGGGAAAGCAAAGTGAGATGAAAGGAAATTTTACGAAGTCTGGTGTAGAAGAGAAAAAGAAATTTGAAAAGTCTGAGAAGAATGATGACAAGGTGAAAGAATTTAAAGCAGAAAAGAAATTGAAAGAGGATTCTGGCATAGACCGTCATTATTGTAATGGTGTGAATCACTTTGCAGTTGATTGTATGCTTCGAAAGAAAGAGGAAAAGAAGAATAGAGTCAAGGATGAAGCATATTATGTTGAAAAACTGGAGGAAGTTCGTGAGAAGGCTAAGGGATTGTCTCTTGTGGCAAGAAGAGAGAGTGAAGATGAAGAAAGTGGCACTTATCATATCTGGTCATCCGGGTCTGATGATGAGGAGATGAGGCATCCTACTCATGGTGCCATGTTTGCAAGCTTTGAGGATGGAGAAGAAGAGGAGATTTCTGGACGTTGCTTTGTTACGAAGATGAGTGACAAATCTCTTATGAGAACTAAGGTACGTTCTATACTCGAATCTTTTAATATTCCTTTACAAGCATATGATTCTGAAATAATTGCTTTTGATGATACTGTTGCTTATTTTGGTGTTGTTGTTGTGTCTGCTAGTAACGAGGAAAAGAAACTTAATAATCAATTGCTTAAGACTCAAAAGTTGCTAGACACGAAACGTAGCAGGGTAGAGTATCTAGAGTTACAATTACGAAATGTCAATAATGATAGAGAGAATCTAGACAAAGATGTAAGGATGTTGTTGGCACAACGTAACATATATTGTAACTCTGCAAAACGTTTGTATGCCAAATTAACTTCTTTACATCATTCTTCTGACATTAGCAAAGAACAACATCGTAAATTCGTTAATTTGGCATACAAACTTTTCTTGCATTCGAAAGAGAAAAAGTTGATGTCATGTCATATGATTGTGAAAATGCAATAGCTGATTTTAACAAAGTACCAGACGATATGTTTGCATATGGCGTTGTTAAGATAGATGAGTTTTTAAATACTGATGAATTGGTTAATAATGTGAATGAAAGTTTGACAAAAGATGAACAAGTGAAAATTTTGAAACGAACTGAACATTCGAAACTTGATTCACAACTTAATTTTGCTGATGTCGATGAGAATTCGGATATTCTTAGCAAAATCAGTGAAATTGAAGAAGAAGAAGACAAGTACGGTGATCATCTCTATTGAATCTACAGATAATGAAGATGAAAGGATTCCAGAAACTCCTTAAGCAAATCTCCAAAAAGATACTTCTACTCCTTCACAGACAGTTATTATACCACCCGAAGATTCGGTTGCTAAGTCATTTTCTGAGGAGGCACGAATTTCTGACATTCTTGTAAACATATCTAATACGGATGCAAATGTCATCATGGGTGAGGATGATTCGAAGAAAGGTAAACAAGGTAAACATTCGCATGTTACCTCAGAAACTTTTGTTTCTTTTCCTCCACAAATTACACCTGTCATACCCATTACTTCCACCACAGATTCCCCTACATTTGAAAACATCATCAAACATCCATTTACTTCTCTTTTCTCTTCTCAGTGAACTAATCCATCCACAACCACTTCACCAATTCAAGAATCTATCTTTATGGAGACTGAGAATGAATCTGAAGGTTTTGGAGGTACTTTTGAGAATTAGATATTTGATGAAGCCGAAGCTGATTTCCCAGATCATATGCTTATGACAATGAAACAGTTTAAAATATTGAATACAAAGTTGAATTCTATTCTTCAATCACAGGCAGATCTTGGGGGGAGGTAATTATGTGTCAAGTTTAGAGGTTGATGGTTTATTAAATTGCTAGAAGGAAGGATCACTTCGAAAGTTTCTGGTATGCTCAAAGACTCTGAGTCTCGTCTTTTGGAGAAGGTTAATCTGTGTGATCACAACAATGAGCTGAGGGTGAATTCTCAGAAATCCACATTTGAAGGAGATTTGAAGGAATTACGAAAGGCGACCAAGGAACGTCATGTATTGTTTATTCAAGACGTCAAGAAGGTTCGTGAAGATGTCAACTTCAAACTTCAAGAGCTTCGTCAAGATATGGACAAAGAGATTGCATGTGTTCGAACGGAATATGCTTCTCTAAATCAGAAGGTTGACATCATCTGTGATGCTGTGACGAAATTTGCCAAGTTGTATGAAAGTTTGAGTCCTCAACTAACTCAACTCTCTACAACTGGAAAAAAAAATTATGGAGGTCATCACTTTGTTAAAGGAGCTCAAAGAATTATCTACAAAGCCAGTCTCATCTTCTCAACTATCTTCGGATTTTCTGTTGCAAAAATTTTCTCAATTCGAAGATATACTTCTCAAACAATTGGCTCCTCTTTCTCACATATCCAGCCTTCTTCCAACAACAGATGCCCCGCCTGTTTATACAGGGGTGCAAGGGGGGAGAAAGTAAGGGTGAAGATATGAAGGCTGGTGGTGATGATGCGAAGGTGGTGGGAAAGATATTTTCTTCAAAAATTCCAACTACGAAGCCAATCATAGCAACTGCTGGTCCAATTACTTCGACATTGGTAACAACTGTACCAATTACAAGACCAATTTTGAAAGGTATTGTGATTGGTAAATCTGTTGATGTTGGTGGAAGTGATTCGAAAACAAAAGAAGTAATAGAAGATTCAACTTCGAAAGCCAGAGGAAAAACTATTTTAGTGGAGAAGTCAAAGGAAGAAAAGAAAGCTGAGGCTGAGGCTGAACTGGAGATGATGGGATTAATACAGAGCATAATGACAGAAAGAGCAAGTGATCCTCCAGGCATGAACAAAGGTGATCCATCAAAGCATTATAACTACAAAACAATCGAAGCCAAGGTTGCATTCAATCATATGTATTCATTCGAAAAGAAGCCAAAATAGAGCTACATAGTTACGATTACTGATGCAAGCCAATTAGATTTTCCGATTAATGAGATGATGTTCACCATGCCCCAGTTCAAAGCTGGAAGTAAATTCAAAGTGAAGGATGAAGGAACACATATGAAGATCAGATTTCATGCAGTTCTTGCAAAATCTGCTGAAGAAGTGTGGTCACTTATAAAGATAAAGAAAGTGATCAGTATAAAGAAGGATGTTGTTTTTGAAAACACAGTCCAAAATATTAAGTTTGTGGTGGTCAGGGAAAATGGAAATGTTTGTGAATTTACTATTACAAATTTTCCATTAATGAACTTGTATGACCTTATACAAGTTGCATTGCTGTTGAAGGAAAGATCTTTTTCTTATCTTCAGAATACTGATCCGGATGAGTTCAAGCTTGGAGTTACTCACATCAAGATCTTCATCAAAAATTATTATGAATGATTGGCTTTGACTGATGTGGAGTTAGCTACAGCAAAAGAATTAGAAATAACTGCTCCAATGGCTCCTTCGAAGACTCAAACAGATCTGAAAAAGTATGTCGGTGGTAAAATTTGCTTGAAGCCCTTTGGGTTAGTCTTCGCAGGAAAGGACAAGGCTGGGAAATCAAAATGATTTTTATTCCAGGTTGGTGAGGTGGAAAGATACTCAACTTCTCAATATACGAACTTAATTATTCGTATGAATCATTGTAAGAAGAACAATGAAAGAGACAAGAAGGAGCTTAAGAATATAATTTCCTGGTATACTGAGATACGAAGAGTAATGCTGTATTTCATTCAACTGCTTACTAATTGAAGTCTTCGACTATGATTACAAAGGGGGAGATTGTAAGGATTGTTTATGTTGTAATTAGTCGAAGTATGTTTTGTACTCTTCGTATGATTTATAATCTATTTTACTAGGGCGCTTTTATACGAAGCTTAAGTGTTTATGTCTTAGTATATTTTTTGTACGCTTTATGTATCCTATAAATAGGATCATTTACTAGAGTTAAACAGCCTTTACAGTCTTGTCTATTGTTCTTTGTAAACACAAAGCGTAATAGATCTGAAGCGAAATCTTATTTACTTCCTGTGTTCAATCTATCATACTTTCTTCAATATTAACTCTGATTAATATCTTACTCGATTCATTGATTCTTCAATAATTTAGTATATATATATATATATATATATATATATATATATATATATATATATGTGTGTGTGTGTGTGTGTGTGTGTGTGTGTTCTAATGTGTGGATGTAGGAATTAATGTAGGTCAATCATTTCAATAAGGTATTTTTGTAATCTTACATTTTAATTAATACTTAGTTTAATTAATTTGATTTCTATCCCAGCCAAATCTTTTTGTATTAAGCAAAGATTTATGAATGTGTTAATTGTTATTCTATAAAACCCTACGTGACTAGAAGACACAAAGCCATTGGCATTAACTTATCCCTTCTTCTTCTTAACACCTGCGGCCATATAAATCCCCCATTCAATCGCCATCCAAAAAATGGCAGTAATCATCTTCAACTTCGGTCCATTTTAGATGAATTGAATATAAAGTATATGAGCTATGTTGGCGAGCATCACCTGTCGCGTATCAATCATCATCACGCATCACTGGTTGCTATAGACAATAAACTATCCCTAGTTGCAGGTATGGTTGTATTGGGTTCTGATTTTTTGTTAATTCCAATCAATAATGTGAATTTTCTCAAGACAAACATGTAGGAATCAAGATTAATTTAATGTAACTGTCTAACCGACCGATCTTGCTTGTGATTAATAGTTTTGGAAATATATCTTTGTTTTTGTTACTCGTTCTGGAAAAAGAAATGGAATACGGCAATATTTGATAATTTTTTTTAAATATTAGATACTTGGAATCTTACCTAGGGTCGGTCCAAGAAAGTTGGAGGCCCGGGGCAAAACACAAAAATAGGGCCCTTTTCAATATATATATATATATATATATATATATATATATATATATATATATATATATATATATATATATATATATATATATTCCTTAATAACTTCAAACAAACAACTAAGTAGAGAAAACTCAGAAACGAACAATTTATAAAAAGATATTTGCACCTTTATATTCAACAGTAAAAAAATGTATTTATTTGTATGTTGTTTCATCCGACCCACCTTTATCACAAAGATATACATCACCACTACTAAAACTTACCCTTCAATTTAAGGTTCATAATTGAACTATCTGAAATTAAGTTTCTATCCAAAACAAATAAACAAAAAAATAAAAATGATTGATTTCCCCAAAAGATAACATGATACAGAGTGTAAGAGTGTAGTAGATTATTGCACATTGCATAAATTCCCAACAAATACTAACGATCTACTTCGATCACATTTTTCTTTTTTCACTTACATTGCTTTAAAAGCCTCTTTCGCTATCATCTATAACAACAACATCATCAATTCATTCACATGCATACCTATAATCATAATTAAGAATACAAAAAACCTGCCTAAAATGAAAATGCATCATGTTCTTTTTCTAGGCTTGCACCTAAATTCAGCCAAAAGTGAAATATGATCTGAAGACCATTCACAATCAGAAGGTCGAATACTCCTCCGATTCTACATAACACAAAATTCTGAAGTTGAAAAAAATATTTATAGAAAAAATCGAATTTCAAACAAGAATAAGAAATTTAAAGAATGCTATAAACTAGAACTTACAGAGACTTATAATCAATTTCGTCTCAATTTCAAGTATTCTCGGATTTGTCTCAATTTCAAGAAGACTTTGAGTCTGAGTTACTCTCGATTCTAGATTCTAGTCTCTCAGTCACTGATAGTATTTTAGACAAAGAAAACTTGATATCGAAAATAAGAAGTGTAAGAATGGATTTCAATTTTCTGGAATCATGAAAAGATGGAAAAGCAATTAAACTTTGGATGCTCTGGTTCTCAGTTCTAGTATGGTACGTGTCAACGTGGTTGTTGTGGACAAACTCAAAAAATCATAAAAGATGGAGATTGGAGAATAGGAGAAGAAATTGTTCACTTGAAATCTTGAATAAGAAAAAAGAAATTAGAGAAGAAATGGATTCACTAACCATTATTTCTAGATTCTAAAGAAGAGTCGTTTGGATTTCCCATAGAAATCGATTAATCTTCGAAGATCAATTGCGCCTTGGAACTTGGAAGTCAGACGATGCACGCTTCCTCTCACTTTCTCTCTTGGATCGATGCAGATATAGGTTAATTAGAGTTTTGGGCTTTAAAAATCTAACCCAATAGGCTTAAAACTAAGGGGAAAATATTATATAACCAATATAACAAGTGTAAATTAGGGGCCCTTTGGCATTTAGGGGCCCGGGGTGGTCGCCCAACTTGCCCAAGCCCATGGGCCGGCCCTGATCTTACCATGGTTGTTGCACATCCTGAATAGATAGGAGAGAGACAATACACTATGTAACTTTGTTAGGGTTGTTATGGGACTACATATTGAAAGCTTTATTTGGGCTAAATCAAATTCAAAATAAATAAAATGGATTTCCTTGAAAGCTATTAGGCAATAAAACTACATGCCGCTAATGTTTCTTGCATATGTTTTAAAATTGTATTCTTTTGAACAAAGAAAATGGATAATATTGTTAGTATGTTCAAGTTTTCTTTCCAAGATTTAACTTTGTTATTTGAGAAAGGATTAGCTTTTCATTGTATCAATTTGCATATTTGAAATTTCATTAATAACATGTGCTCCAACGAAGGAAAAAGAACTAATCATATTTTAAAATGAAGAATTTATCAACATGCATTTTAGTTCATGAAGTATTTGGTTTACATTTATCGTCTTATAAATTATGATTTTTGTGCATTACTTGTTTCATCATGAAGGAATTTTTTTTAAGAAAATTTGATGGTGTTCAATCACTGGTATTCTTAAAATATCATTCTTATAAATGGTTTTTCAAATACATGTTTTTATATGGTAAGGGTTTCATATTTTGTAATAGTATATGTCATTATTTATTATAAAATAATATGGTTATTTTTATCTATGGTTTGGTTTTCAATTCTATAGGAAATTGCATTTTGTAACCAAGCAAGAATACACCTTTCGGTAGAAGGATATCAAGCGGTCAAATAGGCTCGCCCCAAGGTATAATTCTTTCAGAATAAACTACCTGAATTTTTTATCAGATTATGAAATTCTAAAAGAATATAAATTTATGATAATTTTTAGTGAAAATGTACCTACTTGCATTTGTTATTCTTTCAAAATAGCTTGAAGAAGGAACCAAAGATTGATCTTACAAGAGAGAGACTTATAATAGAGTCCAATAACATGTTACATTCTTATGAAAATACATCATATTTTCATAAGAATAGTTGTAAACAAGTCGATAATTTGGATCATTGAAGAAAGTTAAATGTATTTGTTCAATAATTGTATATTTGAGAATGCTATTCTTAAGGATTTTATTCATTTTCATGACATTTTGTTAGAATATGTATAATTATGTTAAAATGTATCTGACTAACAGTCTGTAAAAATATTTATGAATTTGTATTTAAGTTTAAATAGATATAAATATATAATAATATTGTTATTATTCAATTGTAGGTTCAAGAATTTTGTTATTATTCAATAATATTCTAATATAACAAAACAATCACATATAACATCATTCTAACAAAATAACATTAAGATAGAATTAATATTGAATTAGTTAGTTAAATAATTTAAAATTTAGATAATAAAAAATCATTTAAAATCTAAAAATTTGTTTTTTAAGTTTTTGTTTCCTAGTTTGAAAGTAATTGAAATGTACAATTTTACCATTCTTTTAATTAAATGGTATTATTCTATTTTTTTTTAATTTAACAATATGGATAAATAACACTCTTAAAATAATTATAATGATTGATCCACAATGTTTCCTACATCCACACAATAATTAATTAGAACATAATAACCTAAGCATATATATATATATATATATATATATATATATATATATATATATATATATATATATATATATAATATATATATATAAAAGGAAAAATGAATATACCCTTAAGGGTATATAAGCTTAGGTACCCAAACATACTATAATACATCGTTTTGTTTGATATATTCATTATAATGTTCTTAAACTTTAACCCTAACTTGATTTACTTTCAAGATTTTCGAAATTTCACTATTATCTCCCTCTTACATCACATCATTTTGCCGACCACCTACTTGGCTGTATATATTGTAGCTGAAAATGAAAATTATGTAAAAGGAATATAAATGTGTAATTTATAAAAATTATGGAAGTAAATCAAGTTAGAAGCTAAATTATAAGAACATTGGACAATTCGAATGTATTATATGATACAAAACGATGTGGTATGATGAATTTGGATATATTCACTTTTCATATATATATATATATATATATATATATATATATATATATATATATATATATATATATATATATATATATATATATATATATATATATATATATATATATATATATATATATATATATATATATATATATATATATATACTCTTGGTCCCGTAAAGTTGAAAAATGCTTACATTCTTTACTTGTTAGCAGTAAAAGCCCTAAAAGCTAATTAATTGCCCCAAATTAACAAGCAAAGGATCTTTACACACCCTATATATATCAAAATTAAAAAATACAAATGTGGTTTTCGTGTGCACATCTTCAGCAGCTTTCAGGGTAGAAAGAGAGAGAGTTTCAACAAGTTTCAGGTGGATATCAGGGGTGCTGACGGAGTTGGCGGCCGGAATGGCGAGTACGAGTGGGACCAAAGATGAGTTGGGTCCACCGAGGTCGTTGTCAAGGAGGACGACGAGGATTTCCGCTATGGATGAACCTGATGATGCCGATGTTATTGTTGACAGTGAGCTTGTCCCTTCTTCCCTTGCTTCGATTGCTCCTATCCTTCGGGTTGCCAATGAGATCGAGAAGGATAATGACAGAGTTGCTTACTTGTGTATGTTTCCCGTTACTTTATTTTTCTCATCCTTTCCTAAGATGCCAATTTTTTCATAATTTGTTGTGTGTGGAAATGAGTTTTTAAAGTGATTCAGTAGAAAAATATATTTTTCTTCTATAAATATATTGATTAAGACTAGATAGGTATGTAACTTTTCTTCTATAATATATATTGATTAAGACTTTATTGATTAAGATGAGATAGTTATGTAAGTTTGCTTCTATAAAAGGATGAATCAGAATAATAATTAATTAGTTTTAATTAGAATAGCACATCAGACAGATCCATACATTATTAAAAAAAAATCATGGTATCTGGGTGCGTGTGCATGGCTTATATGGAGTTGCTAGCTACCTAAGGGGATTCAAACCATGCTGCATGAGATACTAAGTCGTAGGTCCTACCTCTTAGGGTCTTTTGGTGAGTCTGTTATCATGAGATGAAAAAATGGACGAATCTTGGAGTTACTTAAGTTTACATCTGCTTGAAATACGTTTGATTAGTTTAATTAGAAAATAACTTTTGTTTCAAGTTTGCAATGTATAAGTATGATTTTAGTTACCGTAAAATTTGATTCCTATATTCTTTAGGGCAAAAGGGATATGCATAGAGATTAATTATGATTAATAAAAATGAAGATAAGTTGGTACAAACAGAGATGCTAAATGCTGCATTGTAGAAGTACAAGAAAAAGGAAAGCGAAAATAAAGAAAAGATAGTAAACTATCATCTCATCAAAGTACATTAAGATAGACTTGAGATTATTTCCATAAGCAACCAAACCTAACGAGACTATTTATTAAAAACTAGTTTCACTTTTCTCATTAAAAACTAGTTTCTCTTTTCTCTTCATGAACAATTCTACAACCAAACCCAATTTTTTTACGCTCATGATTAGTAATCCTATCATACAAACCCACCCCAATTTTTTATATAAAGAAGAATATATACGAAAAATGAATATATCAACAATAGTATCATTTTGTAGAAAATGTTTTTACTATATTTTTATTTATTTATTTATAAATATAACATCTGATAATTCATTTATTTTATTAAAAAGTAAATTTAAAGTAAGAGAGAGAGAGAGAGAGAGAGAGAGAGAGAGAGAGAGAGAGAGAGAGAGAGAGAGAGAGAGAGAGAGAGAGAGAGTCCAACTTTGTGTATGATGGAACAAACGTGTTGATGGGTTTTTGTGATTTGTCTTTTTTAATCCTTTTCACACAGATCTTTTAGTTATTAATAGGAATAGTCTAAGGGGTCAATAACCAAATTTTGAGTGTTTGTGGCAGAAGGAGGGCGGGAATGATGAGTAAGTGAAAATTTTGCATAAAATGTGAGGATCGTTAAATAATTATGAATGAGATTTCTCGTGAGATTCAAGAATGGGTACCATACTACCATGGTGTATGTTTTTTTGTCCATGACCTTATGTTGGCGTAGGAATGAGCTAGATGTTAAGTTAGATACATAGAAGGTGTAGTTTAGAAGAAAAGGGGATACGATCAGCTAGTCAAGCCTCAAAATATCTATAGTCAAGCCTCAGAAGAATATAGTGGTGTAATTTCAATATTGGAAAATGGTGAAAAGGCATAATTAGGCATTAGTGAGCTTGGTTTTAAAAGCTGGATGCAATTCGATGCTTTAAGGTCCCAGAGAGGCCCACAGTGGGCATCACAAACGTGAGGCCCACAACTACTAACTAGTGGCGCAGAATGCATTATGCACGATCATCTAATATACATGCAAAATGTGAAAATGAAACTAATAACCCCTAATATGATCATCATCACTCATCACTCATCTTCGTTATCAACCCAAGCACAATGATATCTTCCTCATTAATACAAAATATAATACCTTTTTTCATCTCGTGTTCATCAACCAACACAACTCTATTGAGTGTCTTGGGTCCTTACTAGATCCAACTACATCTTTAATTATATCATCTATTGATGCTCTAGTAAAATAAAATAACCTTACCGAAAGACAATGGCTACAACATTCCAAGTCAAATCATCACCTTCAAGCACAAAATTATCATCCTTCTCTTCCTCCATACACCCCATCAATTTCTCATTCTCCTCGTTCATTTCATGTAGTATGATAGGAATAGCAATGCCATTTGTTTTCTATCTAAAATCTAGGAGTATCCATAATGGTGAGCTCAATGAGAAAGTTCAATGAGGTGGCAAATCTGGGTGTCATTCAATTGATGAAACTCTATCATTATAAGATTTCACCTTAGCATTCAATGGGTTTGGAGTTCATTGTTCATTGAACTCTTCAATGAAAAAAAAGAATAAAGTTTTTAATTCTTAAATATATAAACAATAAATTAAATATTATAATATTCTATTGAACTTTATAGAGTTCAATGCATTGTAGGGAGAAAAAATAATAGAATTGTATAGATTGTAAAAAAATGGTGCGACAATCCATTGAAGTTTATGAAGTTTAATGCATTGTTGATGTCCTAAGCACAGTTGAATTTCACATACACTAGGTCATTTAATCTAGCTTGTTCCAATTTACTCATTTTTTATCTGAAGCTACGCTGAAAAATAAATAACATTAAACATTTTACAGTGTATCAATAAGAATAAAATAACATAAAATGTCATAATATATAATTAGGAAACTTATATATTGATACTCTCCAAATTCTCTCACAACTTTTAGTGCCACATGTCAGGCTTTCAAGTTGGGAACCGAAGATCCAAAAGATATCCACCACTCAACCGTAGGAAATTAACAACATTTGAAACATAAACATAATTATATCTATCACACAAACTTTACAATTTAATACCTAATTAATCAAATATGAACTTCAGTGAAAAAAATTAACCTAGTGGTCTCGTCTTTCTCTATTTTCATTTGCATACAAAATAAACCTTCATAATTTTTACACAAGGATAGTTCTTTAGAAATCTTTTCTTGATTTTAGCATCCAAAACACAATGCATCCATAACATATGTTATATTGGTTATCATAAAAGATTTTCGAATTTAAGTAATTTCTAGCTACATGCAAAGGTTGAGATAGTTTGCATTCCCACCTATGATCCATAATCCAAAACAATCTTTTTGGTACTACTCTACTTTTTTAGGAAAAGTATTTGAAATAGCCTCATTGGGTCTATCCATGAACTCATAAATATAACCTATAGCCGAATTTATGTGAACCATCCTAAGAACCTTAACAAGCCATCTCGTCAACTTAAGTGCATACACAATATTTCTCCAAAATGACTCCCGTAGAAAATATGATTGCATATTTTCCTCATTGCTTCATAAGACCACCCTTCTAGAAAATCTGATTGCATCGTTTTTGTAACACCCCAAATTTCAACCCAAAGATTTCAAATAAAAATTCAAGTGTTTATTCAAATCACAACTACAAAATCTTAAATAGGACAGCTTAATCTTAAAACATTTATCAGAGTATCGTTAAAAGTTATCACGTGTACAAGTCTCACATGGATGCGATGCAATCGATTCGTGCCCCTCCTTTATTATAAGAAAACCTGAAAATTTTTAAACCGCAAATCGTAAGCATAAAGTTTACTAATTCCTCAAAATACCATACACAACACATCACAAATAAATAGTTATGGGTTATCGGCAACCTTGGAGACTACCCGAAGTCTCAGTGGGCAAACAGCACGCCTCATAGGTTATCAACAACCACAAAGACTACCCGAAGTCTCAGTGGGCAAACAACACGCCATGTGGGTTATCAGCAACCCTGGAGACTACTCAATATCTCAATATACACAGTATCACATATAATAATAACAACAAATAAGACCCAGTTGGTCAGCATGTATATACTGAGGAACCAATATTTTCTCAAAATTTAGAGCAAATTTTTCATTAAAAAAAAAAACTAAAGATATAGATATTCATAACTTTTTATCCTTCATCCATTAATACCAAATTTGATAAAACAAATGATATGTTCATATTCACACTTTGAGTTTGTTCATATTCACACTTTGAATTTGTTCATATTCACATTGTGAATCTGTACAGATTCGCCCTGTGAAATCTATGCAGATTCACATAGTGAATCTGTGCACATTCATGCAGTGAATTTATACAAAATTAATGATTTGTAGTGCATATTCACATTGATTCACAATGTGAATCTGAACAGATACAAAAAAAATTATCAAATTTGATATTAAGTGAAAGAAGATAAAAAGTTATGAATTTCTATATTTTTAGAATTTTTTTTCGATAAATAATAAAATCTAAAACTTGAAAAATAATAGTTCCTTGGTTCTATAGTTTAAAATGGTTCCTTGTAGAACTTTTGTCACACACACACACACACACACACACACATATATATATATATATATATATATATATATATATATATATATATATATATATATATATATATATATATACTAGGTGTGAGACACGTGTATTATACGTCTATACGGGCTGATTTAAAAAAATATTAAACATGAAATTAAAGTGTAAACAGAAAACATTTTTTAATGTACAATTTAAAATAAAAAAGGAAGAAATGTATTTATGCAATTTAATATCATATATATGATATTTAATACTTTATATATAGAAGTATATGACTTTAATTTTAAAAATTAAAATAAATCAAAAATTGACAAGTGGATAATATTTGTTTCAAAAATACCATAAAATGACAAGTGTCAAAACTAATGTGAGATTGACATGTGACAAAAAAAACTTTCATTTATTGAGGAGAATATATATATATATACATATATATATATATATATATATATATATATATATATATATATATATATATATATATATATATATATATATATATATATATATATGATTAGGTTCATGTGAGACGACCTAATTTTGTGAGACCGTGAGACGCATTTTTTTTAGTTAATTCAAGTTCCGAAAATACTATTTAAAAAAAGAATTTTTTGATTTTTCCATTTATTTTTCATTTTAAAATTATTTTTAGAATATGTACAGTGTAATATTCTATTTAGAATATTTCACGTATTTTTCAAAAAAAATGGAATTTTTTTAAATTTTTTTTTATTTTTTTTAGTTAATTCAAGTTTCGAAAATAATATTTAATAAAAGAATTTTTAGATTTTTCTATTTATTTTGCATTTTAAAATTATTTTTTAGAATATGTCAGTATAATATTCTATTTAGAATATTTTACGTATTTTTCAAAAAAAAAAAAACGGGATTTTTTTTTTATTTTATTTTTTTTAGTTAATTCAAATTCCGAAAATAATATTTAAAAAAAGAATTTTTGGATTTTTCCATTTATTTTGCATTTTAAAATTATTTTTAGATTTGGTCTCATGATCTCACTAAATTAAAATGGTCTCAAATTAACCTGAACCTATATATATATATATATATATATATATATATATATATATATATATATATATATATATATATATATATATATATATATATATATATATATATATATATATATATAGGGGAGGGTTAATGCGAAAATGCAAATAATTTGCGAAAACGCGAAAACAAGAAAAACTTATGATATTGCGTCACCTCAACATTATATTTTGAAAAATAATTCATCCAAACTTTGAAATACATGATGATAATCGATGATAGATAAGAAATTGTTTCATATTAGCAAAGTATGATTTTTTTAACATTTTTATTATGAAAACATGAATTTAAAAATGATTAAGGAAATGAAAAAAAAAAAAAAATTATTAAAATCGTCTTTAAATCTATATTAGGATAACATCATCCAATGTAAACTTATTATCTTTAATTTATTGCTAATAATTTTTTTTTTTTTTTTTTTTATAATACATGTGTTTGTTTTTCATAAAAAAAAAATATGATTTCTTCTTTTCGCAAGATATTTATGTTTTCGTATGAAACTACTTTTATATATATATATATATATATATATATATATATATATATATATATATATATATATATATTGAAAACATATAGTTACTCAAATCACTTTTCAACAGTAGGGATTTTTTTTTGTCGATGTCCTCAAAAATAAGATCAATGCAATATGTCGCACATCGAGTCCGGTAGAGATGTGGTCTTTTAGATTCCAATAACTTCGGTACAAAGTTAACAACAAAATAAAATTAATAGCTTAATACTCAGCACAATGTAAATTAAATAATAATAATAATAATAATTAAGATCAAAGTTGATTTTATATTATATTGTTTTTTTAATATTACAAATAATACTATAATAACGATATATTAGAATAAAAATGGTTCTAAAATAAGATTTAAGACTAGGATGGAAAATGTCCTAAATGTTGACCAAACAAATATTGTTAACTATGTTCTTCAAATTTCACACAAAAATTAACAAAACTAACTGTTGAAACTTATTCTTAAATTAATGAGAAATTAATCATTTGTGTGAAAAATGATTGGTAACTTTTGAAAATATATCGTCAATAAATATTCTAAATTTAAGAACATGTTAATAATTTATTATTAAAATTTATGTTTTATCATTAAGTTTTGAAAATCAATTTATATATATAAATACATCTTATCTTAATTACTAGATTAGGATGAAATACAAAACAATGTCATTTATTACACACCATATTAAGAAAAAATATAGTTTTTGTTTTAGAAATATATGAAACAAATAATTAAAAAAAAGTTGTTATTGTGGTTGTATGAATTATATTCCAATGTTGTAAACTGTAATTATTTAAACTTCAGTGTTGAAAAACTCTTATAAGTTTAAAAAGTCGGTTTATTTTAGCAGTCTGTAAAAATTAAAAAAACAAATAGTCTTTTTCTTACAAACTGTAGACGTTTAATTCATCTTCTTCTAGAGATATTTATAGATGTGGTCAATCAGAGATATATATGGATGTACTCAACAGATTGTCGTATATTTTACCTCTTAAAATAAAAATACTTAAAACTATGGTATCTTGCAAAATTAAAAGGAATAACTACACAACATATTTAAAACTTAAAACAAAATAAAACATCTAAAAACAACCTATAACATATAAAAATATCATATAACATTAAATATTAAAATATCATATAACATTAAATACAACATTTTTATAGCTTATAACAACATATAATAAAACAACACTATAAACAAAAACATGTTTAAAAGGAATACTTGCATCGTAAAACAATATTCCCATTTGATGACACATCGTCAACTTGTTTCATACTTGATAGCATTTAAATAATTCCCTTAGATGCTTGTCTTTTTATCATAAAATCTTTTATTTCTTTCCGTACATATTACGCACATCTCTTACAATCAACGACGTTTCTAAAACCTCCAACGAATTGTTGTTTTAAATGGTATACACCTCACTTAACAACTTTTGAACAAAAGTTACATGTAAATTTGTTTCTAATCTTAGGGTCTTGGACAATATATTTTTCTCAAGGTCTGTATTAAGTTTAGGTGAAGCATTTGCATTTTCACGATCCATAGAACTATAAACTAAGTATAGACTATAAAGAATGAAGAAAAATTACCACATGAAAGAGAAGTGGTGAAGCAATAAAACAGTCAAACACCCAACACAAACTCACAAAGAAGAATATTTTCTTATTGATTACACCTAAAAGAACTAAGATAGTAAGAGGAGTCATGCAAGACCAAAACTTATTGTTGTATACTACTTGAGATTGAAAGAATAATAGAAGATATTGGCTTATAAGTGATGAATTGATGAAAACGTTGCATCGATTAATAGGTATGATCACTTTAATAATAATAGGAAAAAAAAAACATTAACCGAGTTGTA